>NC_090387.1:74132064-74432064 GCF_036365525.1 Heterodontus francisci
TACTTGTGTTTACCTTGATAGGCCTGGTTCTGTTTGGCTGCTTCCAGCGCAGGTAGATTTGTCCAACAACAGCCAGTCCAATAAAGAACCAATAACTGAAGCTAAAATAGTAGATGAGTTGAAATATGTCCTCTACAATTAGGAAGGTCAATGCTGCTGCACCCTGCCAACAATGAACATTATCATCAGACAAAAATTAGAATAGTAACAACTCTGAGGTATCTTTATTCTGTTATTTTATTTAAAGAACTCTATGTTGAAAAAAGATACACTTAAAATATTGAGTGAAGCAGTTTAAAAAATGCCAAATCCTTTGCACACCTTATTGGGTATCCTTGTCACGAGGTCACTCTTCAACATTACTAAGGCAGAGGCAGTTCCTCAGTGCTTCCATGGAAAGAAATGCAGCCAGTGACTTTGGATTAGCCCGAGAGTTGATCTAGATAAACCCAACCAGAGCCAACCATGATACTGGCTGAGTATGGAGCATATGCAGTTGATACCCAAGGTTGGGTGACATGGAAGTCAGCTGCCAGGCTATTCTAAAGTTGTAGCCCCATTGTTTTCAATGGAGGGGTCCTAGGAATGCACAAAGCTTGGTGTCACTGGAGCAACCTGTAAGTTAGGAGTCCCATCCTGGTTAAAACTGAGATAGACATTTTCCAAAAAAACCAACCCAGTCTGGCTTTGACATTCCAGTTGGGGACAAGATAGAGTCCTGGCACATATCTGGAAAATGAGATTGACCCTGTTTCTGCCAGGCTGTGTCCCATGCTTCATCTTGCCATTTTCCACAGGCACTGAGATCTACCCATGCCCCCTTATCATGAGCGAAGGAGGTGTGACTGGGGAGTTCCCACTCAAGTCTGCAAGAAGGCACCAAATATTTACTAGGGAAAGGTAAAAGATCCAGGAGAGGATCAGTTTCCTTACTGAAGTGTCCCACTTGCTCCATCCGGATCAGATGAACAGAAGTAGAGATGGTTCTTCAGGTGCTCCTCTCCATCAGTGAAGCAGTGTGGTGTCACTGACAGTTCTTCAGTGATTCAGGCTGGGTGGTGTGAAGTAGCCAAGCAAATAACCCTATACCTAGCACTTGAAATTAAGCTTCTGAAAGAAAGAAAGACTTGAATTTTATATAGTGCATTTCACAGCTTCGGGACATCCCAAAGTGCTTTGGAACCAATGAAGTACTTTTGATATGTAGACACTGTTGGAATATTGGAATGTCCGGCTTGAGACTAGAGCAGGTAGCAATTTCTAAACCTCTATCTTTTTTAAAAGAACATTTTTTTTCAATGTATCATGGGAAAGTACTTGAAATAAAAAATACACTTCAGAAGTACTTCATTGGCTGTAATGTGCTATCGAATGTCCTGAAATCGTGAAAGGTGCTATATATATGCAAGTTCTTTTCTTTTAGAAGAACATCTAAATTCATGTAAGCTAGTTATTATTAATCAGATAAAATTGAAAACTGTATAGAATAGCAGTTATATTACAAGGAGTTATTTTGTCCCAGGCCTGTGATAAACACACACACTATCTGGATAAATAGACTAATGCTAGTTCAGGCCAGCAATTTTTTTTTTTTCTTGACTTTTTTTGGACCACTTTTCACCCCATCCCACGTTTCATTGTTCTGCTTTTCTCAAAAGCTAATACAATAGTTTGTCCCGGATGTCTGATAGTGGCAACATTGAATTGGTCCCCAGATGTTCAAAATTTGCTAATGGTGACCTCTCACACCACTCTCAAATTTCAGTTCTTTATATGAAGCATCTTGGCTTCTGCTCTATTTCTTGTAATGACATGGCTGAAATTGAAACAATTCTATGTTGGGGAATCATGACAGAATTAGACCTTCTTCTTTTTCTTTCTTCTTTTGGGCCTCCTTATCTCGAGAGACAATGGATACGCGCCTGGAGGTGGTCAGTGGTTTGTATGGAGTGACCTCTCCATGGCGCATGCCTGGGCAAATTTATGGAGGTTGAGAGTTGCCCAGTCGTCAAAACCCCCCTCTCGGCCTTTCTGGTGGGGTCCAAAGGAGTGCAGGACACGACGTTTGGCACCAGTATGGCTACACAGCACATAAAAAAGACACTTGCTGCTGCCGTTATGAAACACATGACTTGTCAGTACTGACATTCTGTAACTAGCACACAAGTCAAAATTTTTCATTGTCACTGCAGTTGGATATAAAAGATATGTGATGACAGTGGTGAGACTGAATTCTTACATTTATGAGT
This sequence comes from Heterodontus francisci, assembly GCF_036365525.1. Taxonomy (NCBI): domain Eukaryota; kingdom Metazoa; phylum Chordata; class Chondrichthyes; order Heterodontiformes; family Heterodontidae; genus Heterodontus; species Heterodontus francisci. The sequence continues at coordinate 74,134,314 of NC_090387.1, forward strand.
AGTGCTGGGACTGGTGTGAGTCGTTTCACGTGGATCATTGACAGTATTTGAGGGAGGTGACCTTCACGGGCTGCAACAAAGTACAACCTAACAGGATAAGAAAAAAACATACTTCTGTGAAAGAATATACTTTTTTGTTACTTGATTCTAGCTCGTGTAATGTGATTTCTTCACATTTAATGCAGCCTACTGATAATTTAAAGCTGATTCTACACTTTAAAAATTTGAATTATTTAATGAATTAAGCAATGTAAAATGGGGAATTTAGTACAAAAAATTAATTATCTGATCATTTGAATTAAGTAACTTTGAATTATGAGTAGATTGCATGTGTTTCACAAAAGGGTTGGAACAGCTATAGTGATAGGGGATTCTATCGTAAGGGGTGTAGATAGGCGTTTCTGTGGCCACAAATGAGACTCCAGGATGGTATGTTGCCTCCCTGGTACTAGGGTCAATGATGTCTCGGAGCGGCTGCAGGACATTCTGAAAGGGGAGGGTGAGCAGCCAAAGGTCGTGGTCCATATTGGTACTAACGACATAGGCAGGAAGATGAGGTCCTGCAAAGTGAATAAAGGGAGTTAGGCAGAAGGTTAAAAAGCAGGACCTCTAAGGTTGTAATCTCATGATAACTCCTTGTGCCACGTGCTAGTGAGGGTAGGAATAGGAGGATTAGGCAAATGAATGCGTGGCTGAAGAGCTGGTGTAGGCGGGAAGGCTTCAGCTACTGGATCATTGTGATCTCTTCTGGTGCAGAGGTGACCTGTACAAAAAGGACGGGTTGCACCTAAACTGGAGGGGGACCAATATCCTTGTGGGGAGGTTTGCTAGTACTACTCGGGAGGGTTTAAACTAGTCTTGCAGTGGGGTGGGACCCAAAGTAGTAGTCTCTCCGATGAGATAGATGAGGCAAATGTAGAGGTTAAAGCCAGCAAGTCCAGTAGACAGGCCGGGCAGGGGCAAGACAGGGAGCGTGAAAGGTCTGGTCGGCTAAACTGCATTTACATTAATGCAAGAAGTCTTACAGGTAAGGCAGATGAATTCAGAGCATGGATCGGTACATGGGATTGTGATATTATAGATATTACGGAAATGTGGTTGAGGGATGGGCAGGACTGGCAGCTCAATGTTCCGGGGTACTGATCCTTCCGGCGTAACAGAAGTGGAGGTAAGAGAGGAGGGGGAGTTGCACTATTGATTAGGGAGGACATCACGGCAGTACTTGGAGAGGATATCCCGGGGGGAATGTCCAGCGAGGCCATATGGGTAGAACTTAGAAATAAGAAAGGGGTGATCACTTCGATGGGATTATACTAAAGGCCCCCCAATAGTCAAAGGGAAGTGGAGGAGCATATATGTAGGGAAATCACAGACAGGTGTAGGAATTATAGGGTTGTAATAGTGGTGATTTTAACTTCCCTAATATTGACTGGGGCTGCCTTAGTGCTAAGGGATCAGATGGGGAAGAATTTGTTAAGTGTGTCCAGGATAGTTTTCTGAAGCAGTATGTGGAAGGCCCTACTAGAGAAGGGGCTACACTCGACCTCCTCTTGGGAAATGAGGATGAGCAGGTGGTTGACGTATCAGTGGGGGAGCACTTTGGGACCAGTGACCATAACTCTATTAGCTTCAAGATGGTTATGGAAAAGGATAGGACTGGTCCTCAGGTTGAAGTCCTAATTGGGGGAAGGCTAATTTCGATGGCATCAGACAGGAACTCTCAAAAGATGAATGGGAGAGGCTGTTTACAGGTAGAGGGACGTCTGGCAAGTGGGAGGCTTTGAAAAGTGAGACAGGAAGAGTTCAGGGCCGGCATGTTCCTGTTAGATGGAAGGGCAAGGCTGGCAAGTTTAGGGAACCTTGGTTGACTAGGGATATTGAGGGTCTGGTCAGGACAAAGAAGGAGGCATATGTCAGGTATAGGCAGCTGGGATTGAGCGAGTCTCTCAAGGAGTATAGGGGATGTAGGACTACACTTAAGAAGGAAATTAGGAGGGCGAAAAGGGGCCATGAGATTTTCCTGTCAGATAAGATAAAGGAGAATCCATTTTTTTAATTCATTCATGGGATGTGGCTGTCACTGGCCAGGCCAGCATTTATTGCTCATCCCTAATTGCCCTTGAGAAGGTGGTGGTGAGCTGCCTTCTTGAACCACTGCAGTCCATTTGGGGTAGGTACACCCACAGTGCTGTTAGGAAGGGAGTTCCAGGATTTTGACCCAGCGACAGTGAAGGAACAGCGATATAGTTCCAAGTCAGGAGGTGTGTGACTTGGAGGGGAACTTGCAGGTGATGGTGTTCCCACATATCTGCTGCCCTTGTCCTTCCAGGTTGCAGAGGTCACGGGTTTGGAAGGTGCTATCTAAGGAGTCTTGGTGCATTGCTGCAGTGCATCTTGTAGATGGTACACACTACTGCCACTGTGCGTTGGTGATGGAGGGAGTGAATGTTTGTAGCTGGGGTGCCGATCAAGCAGGCTGCTTTGTCCTGGATGGTGTTGAGCTTCTTGAGTGTAGTTGGAGCGGCACCCATCCAGGCAAGTGGACAGTAGTCCATCACACTCCTGACTTGTGCCTTGGAGATGGTGGACAGGCTTTGGGGAGTCAGGAGGTGAGTTACTCGCCTCAGGATTCCTAGCCTCTGACCTGCTCTTGTAGCCACGGTATTTATATGGCTACTCCAGTTCAGTTTCTGGTCAATGGTAATTCCCAGGATGTTGATAGTGGGGGATTCAGCGATGGTAATGCCTTTGAATGTCAATGGAGGATGGTTAGAATCTCTCTTGTTGGAGATGGTCATTGCCTGGCACTTGTGTGGCGCGAATATTACTTGCCACTTATCAGCCCAAGCCTGGATATTGTCCAGGTCTTGCTGCATTTCTACACGGACTGCTTTAGTATCTGAGGAGTCAGGAATGATGCTGAACATTGTGTAATCATCAGCAAACATCCCCACTTCTGACCTTATGATTGAAGGAAGATGAAGCAGCTGAAGATGGTTGGACTTAGGACACCACCCTGAGGAACTCCTGCAGTGATGTCCTGGAGCTCAGATGATTGAGTTCCAGCAACCACAACCATCTTCCTTTGCGCTAGGTATGGCTCCAGCCAGTGGAGGGTTTTCCACCTGATTCCCATTGACCTCAGTTTTGCTAGGGCTCCTTGATGCCATACTCGGTCAAATGCTGCCTTGATGTCAAGGGCAGTCACTCTCACCTCACCTTTTGAGTTCAGCTCTTTTGTCCATGTTTGAACCAAGGCTGTAATGAGGTCAGGAGCTGAGTGACCCTGGCGGAACCCAAACTGAGCATCACTGAGCAGGTTATTGCTAGGCAAGTGCCGCTTGATGGCACTGTTGATGACACCTTCCATCACTTTACTGATGATTGAGAGTAGGCTGATGGGGTGGTAATTGACCGGGTTGGACTTGTCCTGCTTTTTGTGTACAGGACATACCTGGGCAATTTTCCACATTGCAGGGTAGATGCTAGTGTTGTAGCTGTACTGGAACAGCTTGGCTAGGGGCACAGTCTATTAGGAAGGATGCGAGCATAAGAGGGGTGACAATCCCAGGCAGTGGAGGCACTCCGGTTAAAACCTCCCTGTACATGGATGACGTCGCCGACTTTTGCTCGGATCCACTGTCCGTTCGCAGACTGATGAGCATCTGCGACCAGTTCGAACTGGCCTCGGGAGCCAAAGTTAACCACGGCAAGAGCGAGGCCATGTTCTTCGGGAACTGGGTTGACCGATCCTTTGTCCCCTTCACCGTCAGGTCAGACTACCTGAAGGTGGTGGGGATATGTTTCAGAAGGGCCAGAGCGTGTACCAAAACCTGGGAGGAGCGACTAGCCAAGATACAACACAAGTTGAGCATGTGGGGGCAGCGATCTCTCTCCATTGTGGGTAAGAACCTGGTCATCTGGTGCGAGGCGCTCACGTTGTTGCTGTACGTGGCGCTGGTCTGGCCCATACCCCACTCCTGCGCTGTGGCGGTCACCCGAGCCATTTTCCGCTTCATCTGGGGATCTAAAATGGAGCGGGTCCGGAAGGACATGAAGTTCAAACCTCTGGATAAGGGCGGGAAAAATGTACCCAACGTCGCCCTCATCCTGATGACCACTTTCGTGTGTGGCTGCATCAAGCTGTGTGTAGACCTCCAGTACGCAAACTCCAAGTGTCAGTAAGTGCTGAGGTTCTATCTGTCCCCGGTGTTGTGAAGGATGGGCCTGGTCACATTGCCGTGGAACGCTCCATGCAGTTGGCCGTGCCGTACCACCTATCCTTCGTGGAGCAGTTTCTACGGAAAAACACCTTTGACCACCGATCCATCAGGCAGTGGTCTGCACGGAATGTCCTCAAGGCCCTGCGGGAAAAGGAGACGGTGGATCCTGTCGGATGGTTCCCCGAGCAGACCGCCAAAGTCATTTGGCGGAATGCTTCATCACCAGAACTTTCAAACAAGCACCAAGATGTAGCTTGGCTGGTGGTGAGAAGAACCCTCCCCGTCAGATCCTTCCTGCACGTCCGAAGTCTCACCCCCTCCGCACAATGCCTTTGAAGTAGCTGTGGTGGGGAAGAGACGGTTGCCATCTCATTCTGGAATGTGTCTTTGCAAAGCAGGTGTGGAAAGAGATGCAGTGGTTTTTGTCGAGGTTCATCCCAAGCAGCTCTGTAACACAGGAGTAGGTGCTCTACGGGCTGTTCCCAGGGACACACACCGAGATAAACATCAACTGCTGCTGGAGGACTATCAATTCGGTGGAAGACGCCCTTTGGTCTGCCCAAATCTTGCTGGTCTTCCAGCGCAATGAGTTGTCCACGACCGAATGTTGCAGACTGGCACATTCCAAGGTCCAGGACTACGTGCTGAGGGACGCACTAAAGCTTGGGACAGCCGCAGCAAAGGCTCAATGGAGAAAGACCACCGTGTAAGGTCCCCCCACCAAGCTGAACTGAGGGGCTGGATCCATGGGAAACCCCTCGAACTGTATCGGGAAAATGTCGTGTGCTGTAAAATGTAAAAATGTATAGGGCACGACAAATGAAATGGAAGGGTTGTGAGGCAACTCATGATTGTATTGTAGGAAACTGATCTCCTTTGCACTGTTTGTATTTTTTGACTTGGTGCTGTTTGAAACTGTTTGGTAATGTATTTTTTTTTACAGATTTTTATGAATAAAGTATATTTTGGAAATTAAAAAAAAAATTTCCTCATTGCTGGGTAGATACCAGTGTTGTAGATGTACTGGAACAGCTTGGCTAGGGGTGCGGCAGGTTCTGGAGCACAGGTCTTCAGTACTATTTCCGGAATATTGTCAGGACCCATAGCTTTTGCAGTATCCAGTGCCTTCAGTCGTTTCTTGATATCACGCGGAGTGAATCGAATTGGCTGAGGTCTGGCATCTGTGATGCTGGGGACTTCAGGAGGAGGCCGAGATGGATCATCAACTTTGCACTTCTGGCTGAAGATTGTTGCAAATGCTTCAGCCTTATCTTTCGCACTGATGTGCTGGGCTCCCCCTTTCATTGAGGATGGGGATAATTGTGGAGCCACCTCCTCCAGTTAGTTGTTTATTTGTCCACCATCATTCACGGCTGGATGTGGCAGGTCTGCAGAGCTTAGATCTGGTCTGTTGGTTATGGGATCGCTTAGCTCTGTCTATCGCATGCTGCTTACGCAGTGTGGCACGCAGATAATCCTGTGTTGTAGCTTCACCAGGTTGACACCTCATTTTGAGGTATGCCTGGTGCTGCTCCTGGCATGCCCTCCTGCACTCTTCATTGAACCAGGGTTGGTCCCCTGGCTTGATGGTAATGATAGAGTGGGGGATATGCCGGGCCATGAGGTTACAGATTGTGGTTGAGTACAATTCTGCTGCTGCTGATGGCCCACAGCGCCTCATGGGATGCCCAGTTTTGCATTGCTAGATCTGTTTGAAATCTATCCCATTTAGCATGGTGGTAGTGCCACACAACACGATGGAAGGTATCCTCAATGTGAAGGCGGGACTTCGTCTCCACAAGGACTGTGCGGTGGTCACTCCTACCAATACTATCATGGACAGATGCATCTGCGGCAGGCAGATTGGTGAGGACGAGGTCAATTATGTTTTTCCCTCTTGTTAGTTCCTTCACCACCTGCCGCATACCCAGTCTAGCAGATATGTCCTTTAGGACTTAGCCAGCTCGGTCAGTAGTGGTTCTACCGAGTCACTCTTGGTGGACATTGAAGTCCCCCACCCAGAGTACATTTTGTGCCCTTGCCACCCTCAGTGCTTCCTCCAAGTGCTGTTCAACATGGAGGAATACTGACTCATCAGCTGAGGGAGGGCAGTAGGTGGTAATCAGGAGCTTTCCTTGTCCATATTTGATCTGATGCCATGAGACTTCATGGGGTCCAGAGTCAATGTTGAGGTCTCCCAGGACAGCTCCCTCCCTACTGTATACCACTGTGCCGCCACCTCTGGTGGGTCTGTCCTGCCGTTGCGACAGGACATACCCGGGAAGGTGATGGCAGTGTCTGGGACATTGTCTGTAAGGTATACCTCCGTGAGTATGACTATGTCGGGCTGTTGCTTGACTAGTCTGTGGGACAGCTCTCCCAACTTTGGCACAAGCTCCCAGATGTTAGTAAGGAGAACTTCTCAGGGTCGACAGGTCTGGGTTTGCCCTTGTCGTTTCCGGTGCCTAGGTCGATGTCGGGTGGTCCGTCCGGTTTCATTCCTTTTTATTGACTTTGTAGCAGTTAGATAGAACTGAGTGGCTTGCTAGGCCATTTCAGAGGGCATGCAAGAGTCAACCAGATTGCTGTGGGTCTGGAGTCACATGTAGGCCAGACCAGGTAAGGACAGCAGATTCCCTTCCCTAAAGGACAATCCTAAAAGATTCTATAAGTATATTAAGAGTAAAAGGGTAGCTAGGGAGAGAGTAGGTCCCCTTCAGGATCAGTGCGGCAATCTATGTGTGGAGCCACGGGAAATGGGCGAGGTCTTAAATGAATATTTCTCATCCGAATTTACCATGGAGAAGGTCATGGAAGCTAGTGAGTTCAAGGGGGGGAGCACCGATATCCTGGAGCATATCAACATTACAAAGGAGGAGGTGTTGGAGGTCGTGAAGCGCATTAAGGTGGATTAATCCCCTGGGCCTGACCAGGTGTATCCTAGGATACTCTGTGAAGCAAGGGTGGAGATTGCTGGGGCCCTGGCAGAGATTTTTGTATCATCATTAGCCACGGGTGAGGTATCGGAATACTGGAGGATAGCTAATGTTGTTCATTTATTTAAGAAGGGCCGCAGGGATAAGCCAGGAAACTACAGGCCGGTGAGCCTTACATCAGTGGTGGGAAAGTTATTGGAAGGGATTCTGAGAGACAGGATTTATAAGCATCTGGAAAGGCATGGTCTGATTAGGGATAGTCAGCATGGCTTTGTGCGTGGGAAATCATGTCTCACAAATTTAACTGAGTTTTTCGAGGAGGTGACCAAGAGGATCTATGAGGGCAGGGCGATGGACGTTGTCTACATGGACTTTAGCAAGGCCTTTGACAAGGTCCCACATGGTAGGCTGGTCCAGAAGGTTCAAACCCATGGGATCCAGGGTGAGCTAACAAATTGGATACAAAATTGGCTTGGTGATAGGAGGCAGAGGGTGGTAGAGGAGGGTTGTTTTTCAGATTGGAGGCCAGTGACCAGTGGTGCGCCGCAGGGATCGGTGCTGGGCCCTCTGTTGTTTGTCATACATTCACATCCAAGTCATTAATATATAAGGGCCATGATTAGTAAGTTTGCAGATGACATCAAAATTGGTGGTATAGTGGACAGTGAAGAAGGTTGTCTAAGGTTACAACAGGATATAGATAAACTGGGAAAGTGGGCAAGGGAGTGGCAAATGGAATTTAACGCAGACAAGTGTGATGTGATGCATTTTGGGAAGTTAAACCAGGGCAGGACATATACAGTGAATGGCAGGGCCCTGGGGAGTGTTGTTGAGCAGAGAGACCTTGGGGTGCAAGTACATTGTTCCTGAAAGTGGCAACACAGGTAGGCAGAGTGGTGAAGAAGGCGTATGTCATGATTGCCTTCATCGGCAGAGGCATTGAGTACAAGAGTTGGGACGTCATGTTACAGTTGTACATAACGTTGGTTAGGCTACATTTGGAGTACTGTGTGCAGTTCTGGTCACCGCACTACAGGACAGATGTGATTAAGCTCGAGAGGGTGCAGAAAAGATTCAGAAGGATTTTGCCTGGTTTGGAGGGCCTGAGTTATAAAGAGAGATTGGATAGGCTGAGTCTGTTTTCCCTGGAGCGAAGGAGGCTGAGAGGGGACATGATAGAGGTATATAAAATTATGAGACGCATAGATAAGGTAGATAGCCAGAGTCTGTTTTGGTAGGGGTGACTAAAACTAGAGGGCATAGATTTAAGGTGAGAGGGAGGAGGTTTAAAGGGGATCAAAGGGGTACATTTTTCACACAAAGAATAGTGGGTATCTGGAATGAGCTGCCTGAGGAGGTGGTGGAGGCAGGAACAGTAGTGACATTTAAGAGGCATCTGGGCAGGTACTTGAATGAACAAGGCATAGAGGGATATAGAATTAATGCAGGTTAGTGGGATTAGTATAGATAGGCATTATGGTTGGCATGGACGTGGTGGGCCGAAGGGCCTGTTTCTATGCTGTACCACTCTATGACTCTATGACTCTAAAAGTTTATAGCATCTTTCATATAGTTTTCATAAATGTTCCAAATCACTTCACAAGGGAAAAATAGATGCTGAGAAATTGTAGGAAAAAGCTTGGCTGAAAAAATAAACAGTTTGATTTTTAGATTCAGCACTGAAACAGGCCCTTCGGCCCACCGAGTCTGTGCCGACCATTAACCACCCATTTTATACTAATCCTACACTAATCCCATATTGCTACCACATCCTCACCTGTCCCTATATTCCCCTACCACCTACCTATACTAGGGGCAATTTATAATGGCCAATTTACCTATCAACCTGCAAATTTTTTGGCTGTGGGAGGAAACCGGAGCACCCGGAGGAAACCCACGCAGACACAGGGAGAACTTGCAAACTCCACACAGGCAGTACCCAGAATTGAACGTGGGTCGCTGGAGCTGTGAGGCTGCGGTGCTAACCACTGCGCCAGTGGTTAGGAGGCTTTTAAAGAAGAGGAGAGAATAGTGAGGCAGGGAGGTTTAGGGGAGGATATTCCACAGAATAAGCTGTCTTGGATGAAGGATATGCCACCAAAAATTAACTAGAGGAGCAAGGAGAGGGACTGCACAGGAGGGCAGAGGTGGAAGAACAAATTTCTATGTTGGGAATCATGATAGAATTTACCATATTACCTTGTTCTCTCACACAGCACATAAAAAATTACACCACTGAAATTATGAAACATGTTGACTGACTTTCAGTACAAGGGAAGTGCAGAGGAAGTTGCAGAGGTAGGGAGAGGGCATAGTGATAATGTTACTGGACAAGTAATCCAGAGGCCTGGACTAATGCTCTGGAAACATGAGTTCAAATCCCACCTTTAAATAGTAAATCTGGAATAAAATGCTCGTCTCAATAAAGATCATGAAACTCCTGAATTTTTGTAAAAACTCTTCTGGTTCACGAATATCCTCAGGGGAGAAAGTCTGCCATTCTTAACTGGTCTGGCCTATGTGTGACTCCAGACCCACAGTAATATGGTTGACTGCTCCCTGAAATGGCATAGCAAGCCACTCAGTTACATTAAAACTGTTATAGAAACGTTGAATAAGAATAAAACCGGACAGACCACCTGGCATTGACCGAGGCACCAGAAACTAAAAAGGCTCACCCTATCCAGCTGACCCCGCAAAGTTTTTCTCACTAACATTTGGGGGCTTGTGCCAAAATTGGGAGAGCTGTCCCACAGACTAGTCAAGTAATAACCTGACAGTCATACACACCAAATCATACCTTACAGCCAATGTCCTAGACTCCTCCATCACCCGAGGTGGCGGCACAGTGGTTTGCAGTTGGGATGGAGTGGCTCTGGGAGTCTTCAACATTGACTCTGGAGACAATGAAGTCTTATGGTCAAATGCAGGCAAGGAAAACTCCTGCTGATTACCACCTACCACCCTCCCTTAGCTGATGAATCAGTGCTCCTCCATGTTGAACACCACTTGGAAGAAGCACTGAGTGGGTACTTCAGTGCCCATCAAGAAGAGTGGCTTGGTAGCACCACTACTGACTGAGCTGGCTGAGTCCTGAAGGACATGACTGCCAGACAGTGCTTACGGCAGGTGGTGAGAGAAACACTTATTTGACCTCGTCCCTCACCAATCTACCTGACACAGGTCCATTTGACCATGATGGTATTGGTAGGAGTGACCATCGCACAGTCCTGTCTTCACACTGAAGACACCCTCCATTATGTTGTGTGGCACTACCAACGTGCTAAATGGGATAGACTCAGATCTAGCAGCTCAAAACTGGGCATACATGAGGCACAGTGGGCCATCAGCAGCAGCAGAATTGTATTCCACTGCAGTCTGTTATTCTACCAGTACCTTCAAGCTAGGGGACCAACCCTGGCTCAATGAAGACTGTAGGAGAGCATGCCAGAAGCAGCACCAGGCATACCTAAAAATGATGTGCTGACCTGGTGAAGCTATAACACAAGACAACATGCTTGCTAAAAAGTGGAAGCAGCATGCTATAGACAGAGATAATTGATCCCACAAGCCACAAATCTCTTCAACACTTTGCAGACCTGCTGCATCCAGTGGTGAATGGTGGTGGACAATTAATTGGAGGAGGAGCCTCCAAAAACATCCCCATCCACAATGATGGTGGAGCCCAGCACATCAGTGCAAAAGACAAGGCTGAAGCATTTGCAACCATCTTCAGCCAGAAGTGCCATGTGGATGATCCACCTCGACCTCCTCTTGCGGTTCCCAGTGTCACCGATGCCAATCTTCAGCCAATTTGATTCACTCCATGAGATATCAAGAAATGGCTGAAGGCACTAGCTAGAGCAAAGGCTATGGGCCCCCATTGTAGTACTGAAAACTTGTGCTCCAGAACTAGCTGCACCCTTAGCCAAGCTGTTTTAGTACAGCTACAACACTAGCATCTATCCGACAATATGCAAACTTGCCCAGCATGTCATGTCCAAAAAGCAGGACAAATCCAATCTGGCCAATTCCTACCCCATCAGTCTACTCTCAATTATCAGCAAAGCGATGGAAGGTATTGTCAACAGTGCCATCAAATGGCACTTGGCAGCAATCTGCTCAGCTCCAGATCTCATAAAAGCCTTGGTCCAACCATGGACAAAAGATCTGAATTCCAATGGTGAGGTGAGAGTGACTGCCCTTGACATCAAGGCAGCATTTGATTGCATGTGGAACTAAGGGTTTCTAGCAAAAGTGAAGTCAGTGGGAATTGGGGGAACTCTCCACTGGTTGGAGTCATACCTAGCACAAAGAAAGATGGTTGTGGTTGTTGGAGGCCAGTCATCTCAGTCCCAGGACATAGGGTAGGGTCCTAGGCCCAACCAACTTCAGCTGCTTCATCAATGACCATTCCTCCAACATAAGGTTAAATGTCCGCTGATGACTGCGTTGCGTTCAGTTCCATTCGCAACTCTTCACAGACTGAAGCAGTCCATTCCCGCATCCAGCAAGACCTGGACAGCATTCATGCTTTGGCTGACAAATGACAAGTAACATTCACACCACACAATGACCATCTCCAACAAGAGAGAATATAATCATTGCCCCTTGACGTTCAATGACATTGCCATCATGGAATGCCCCACCATTAACATCCTGGTGGTTACCATTCAACAGAAAGGTAACTGGACCAGCCATATAATTACTGTGGCTACAAGAGCCGGCCAGAGTCTGGGAATTCTGTGGCGAGTAACTCACCTTCTGACTCCCAAAGCCTGTCTACCATCTACAAGGCACAAGTTAGGAGTGTGATGAAATACTCTCCACTTGCCTGGATGAGTGCAGCTCCAACAACACACAAAAAGCTCGACACCATCCAAGACAAAGCTGCCCATTTGATCGGCACCCCATCCACCGCCATAAACATTTCACTCTGTCCACCATTGGCACACAGTAGTAGAGGTGTGTATGATCTAAAAGAAATGCTGCAGCAACCTGCCTAGGATCTTATAACAGCACCTTCCAAATCCACGACCTCTACTGCCTAGAAGAACAAGGGCAGCAGATGCATGGGAACACCATCACCTGCACGTTCCCCACCAAGCCACACACCATACTGATTTGGAACTATATCACCATTCCTTCACCATCACTGGGTTAAAATCCTGGAACTCCCTCCCTAACAGGGCTGTGGGAGCATTTTCACCACATGGATTGCAGCATTTCAAGTAGGCAGCTCACCACCACCTTATCAAGGGCAATGAGGGATGTGCAATCAATGCTGGCCTTGCAGTAACGCTCACATCCCAAGAATGAATTAAAAAATAGTTCAGTCTGAAGGTAATGAAAGCATGGATAAGGGTTTGTGAGAGAACAGCAAAACTGCTGATATGGAATTAAGCAGTTCCAGTAAAAGATAGGATATGGAGTTTGAAGCGGAGCTTGGAATTGAACAGGATATTGACGTTATGTACCTTTCAGTTTAACTGAGTAAGTAGCTGCAGAGGAAAGTAGAGACAGAGTGGAGAGAGAGCCCAGAGGTTTTAGCTAGTGCCAAACAGGATGACTTCAATTTTGCCAATGTTTCGTTGAAGAAAGAGAGAACTTGCGTTTATATAGCACCTTTCACATCGATAGAAAATCTCAGAGCACCATTCACATCCTCAGAATGTCTCAAAGCACTTCACAGCAAATAAAGTACTTTCAAAGTGTAGTCACTGTTGTAATGTAGGCAAATACAGCAGTGAAATAAATAACCAGATAATCAGTGTTTAGCATTTGAGGAATAAATATTGGCCAGGATATCAGAAGAACTTCTCTAACCTGCACATAGACTCATGGGATCTTTTATGTCCGTCTGAGAAGGCAATGGGCCACAACACCTCTGACAGTGCAGCACTCCCCTCAGTAGTGCACTGTCATGTCAACCTAGATTATGTGCTGAAGTCTCTAGTGGGGCTTAGATCCCACTTATACAGAGGTGAGCATGCTACCATTGAGCTAAGGCTGACACCTGGCTCATCTGTGACTTGATGTAGAACTTACAATCTGACAGTACAGTGATGGATGTGGAATCAAAAGTGGAGGACAGGTAGAATTGAGTGTCATCAGCATGTGGAAGCTGAGGCCATGTCTACAGTTAATGATGCTAAGGGGCAATATGTAAATGAGGAAATGGAAGGGTCTCAAGGACAGAATACTGGGTTGCTTTCAAGCTGTCCATGTGGCGCTGGGAGGAGAAGGGCTATTAAAGATGTGTTGGTTATGTTAGAATATGTAGGAGTAAAACTGAAAGAAGTTAATCCATGAAGGTGCATGACTAAAAATAAGCCATGGAGGATGATGGGATGATTGACTGCCAGACATCCCACAGATGTTGAGAACATGAAGGCATACTGTGCCATGGTCCCAGTTATAATAACTACGACCAGTGGGATCTTGGTGCTATGGCCAGGGTAGAAACTATCAAGGATAGATTGATTAGATTAGAGATACAGCACTGAAACAGGCCCTTCGGCCCACCGAGTCTGTGCCGACCATCAACCACCCATTTATACTAATCCTACACTAATCCCATATTCCTACCAAACATCCCCACCTGTCCCTATATTTCCCTACCACCTACCTACACTAGTGACAATTTATAACGGCCAATTTACCTACCAACCTGCAAGTCTTTTGGCTTGTGGGAGGAAACCGGAGCACCCGGAGAAAACCCACGCAGACACAGGGAGAACTTGCAAACTCCACACAGGCAGTACCCAGAATCGAACCCGGGTCCCTGGAGCTGTGAGGCTGCAGTGCTAACCACTGCGCCACTGTGCCGCGGGAGCGGTGGGTCTGGTGTTGTGTGGCAACAAATGTTCAAGGATCTTAGAGAGACAAGAGAGGTGAGATAGGGAGCAGTAATTAAAAAGGATGAAGGGATCAAAAGCATTTCTGGCATTTTTGTTCATTACAGCAAGGAAATGTGTGGTCAGGGAAAGAGTCAGAAAGGAATTGAGGGAACAGAAAGTGGATGGGATAGGGCAAGTGGATCTAGTGAGAAGTAGGCAGCAGTAAACAGAGAAGGTGCATTAACATGAGCTTGAGACTGGATTGAAGGAGGAGGAGCTGAAAATGTCTATTAACTTCTCCCACTTGTTGAAGGTGACTACGCTGGCAGTATCCTTTCTCCCAAACAACAAATGGATACTGTTGCTGCCACTGAAGGAATGTTGGTTTGTAATGCTGCATAGAAACCAAACAGGGACTTCAATGTCTTTGTGCAATCCAGCATTCAACCAGATCAACCCAGAAATAAATGTGATCCTATTTTGTTACTTTACCATTTTCAAACATAGCCAATTGTGTTCATAAAGGGTTGTGGTACATATGGATAGGAGACAGAAGATAGAGATTCAAGTGGATTAATTTTCCAGTTTTATTTTGAAGCATAAACTTTCACCTCGTTCTATTGCTTGGAAAGTGACTTGAAATACATGTATTTAATTGTAAGTGTGTGATTTATGATCCATGCTGATGTCTTTCTCTGCCCAATGGGTCATGCTGCATTATTGTTACGTTGTTTTATCGATGGTTTCCATCCAGTAGTGATCTCTGAAGTTTGGGGCTAGAAAGTTGGTTGTGATTAGTAATTAGAAGTGTGTTTCACTTAAATGTGTATTTCAAATTCAACTTAAAAATCTGCAACTAGTACACCTCACCGAGTTGCTACCAGTTACAAGTGAATTGAGTTGAAGTGGTCTGCTTTTTCCTCAGCAGGAATATAGTTGCAACAGGAAACTTTGTGCAATTCAGCAGAGTGAGTAGTACTCTCATCTTTACATTATAAGTTTGTGGATTGAAGCCCCACTCCAGAGACTTGCGCACATAACCCTGACTGATACTTCAATGCAGCACTGAGGGAGTGTGCAACCTTTTGAACAAGACCTGGAACCCCATGTATCTGCTCAGGTGGGACATAAAAGATCACATGGTATTCCCATGAAAAACAGGGAGTTCTTCTCAAACCTTGACCACCATTCATCCCTCAAACAACACCACCAAAACAAATTATATGTCATTCATTTTGTTGCTATTTGTGAGATCTTCTTCTTTGTCAATTGGCTGCTGCAAAAAAGTGAATATATTTTAATATTATTTATTTGTGGAATGGTGGAATACCCTGTGAAAATGACAAGTGCTGTATAAATGCAAGTTTTTTCTTAGATGGACTTAATGTCTTTTAATCATTTTGATTTGATACAGGAACTGATGGGCAAACGTCAACACAACCATGGTTGTAGAAGAATTACATTTTTGGTGCCATATTGCATTGATTTTACTCAAGAGAAAGACCTTATAAATTCCTTTGGACTAATTGCATTCTTGAATATGGGGTGTTTTAGAATTGTAAAGTTTAGGGCACTGAGACATGGTTGCGAGTGTAATTTCAGTACCTGCTAGTTTTAAAGTATGTTGTCTGTTTGCACATATTTAACTCTTGTATATAAATAATCTGTACTGGTGGAAAAAAAAAGCTTTACATATTTATTTAGAGATACAGCACTGAAACAGGCCCTTCAGCCCACTGAGTCTGTGCCAATTTATACTAATCCCATATTCCTACCACATCCCCATACTAAGGACAATTTATAACAGCCAATTTACCTATCAACCTGCAAGTCTTTGGCTGTGCGAGGAAACCAGAGCACCTGGCGAAAACCCACACGGTCACAGGGGGAACTTGCAAACTCCACACAGGCAGTACCCAGAATTGAACCCAGGTCACTGGAGCTGTGAGGCTGCGGTGCTAACCACTGCGCCACTGTGCCGCCAATATGGCATACAAGTTGTCTGATTAATAGTAATGTATCTCGACATGCTGTGGATTTAATGAATATTTTAACAGTTACATGAGCAAGAAATGTTGCATAGACTTACGGCCTAGATTTTCCTGTTCGGTGTCTAGGTGTGCAAGTTTGGCAAGGTAGAAGCCCTTACTGCAAAATCAGGCACAAGCTGCATACAATTTTCATCCACAAAGCCAATAAAGTAAAATGTCATGAGATAGGGCTAATCTTGCATTTCCCTTGCAATTCAAAAGTAGAAAAGTGGGATACGTTCAGCAAAAATGTACCAGTAAAAATAACTCAGAGATGTACAGGTTAGACTGGTCAAACAGCTAAGGCTATAATAGAAGATGGGGAATGTATATTTGGGATTGAATGCTTACATACACTGAGTACAACTTAGAATTGGATCCTGTGAGGTTTCTCAGTAAATACTTTTAGAGTCTATAGGTAAGATCCACTGGTTACATTTATAGCAAACAATATCCCACAACAACAAGCATACTGAGAAAGAAATGATAAGGGAGCTAGAACAGACGTACTGCAGTGCTTGCCCATTGATTTAATTGTTTGGTGGCTGTTGGATTGTGGGCTACCAAATTTGACTGGGGTTAACTGAGAACCTGTTATAAGATACTAAAGCTATGTGGGGCGTTAGTTAGTTAAAGAATGGTGGCAGAGATCCCATTGCCACTTTGGTGCGATACAATGTCTAACTGTGGTTAGTTCTGTTTTAATCGTGAGCTCGGTAATTTTTTGAACCTCCTTAAACCTCTAAATTCTACAACCAAGAAAATGATATGTGGGTGTGGATTTTTTTTAAAATGAAATGTTTTCTGTAATGCTGCAGAACTGTGAAGAGGGAACTTGCTTGAAAAATGAACATGCTATGCAAAGTGAAATAAATTTTATACACACATCAATTTTAGCAATTGTGAAATGAGGAACTTAATAGAACTAGTGAAGTACATTTTAATAGGTACAAATTGTGCACTATTTTGCACAAATGTATCAAAGGCAGATAAACAATGAGGGATAATATTAAACATTACCATGGTAATGAGATTTATCCCAGCATGCACTAGGCTTTGGGAGGTAAGCTTACCTTGAAGCTAATATAATTGATGCATTAAGGCTACCATAACACGAGAGAGCCACTGCTATTGGCACAATCCATTTCATTATTCCTAGGGTCTCATCTGCAAATGTCTAAAAGGCAAAAAATTCATTTCATTCCTCAGAGCACCTGTAAAATAACTTTCTGATTCAGAAGTTTTATTTTTCTAAAATAATCATTATATTACATGAGAAAGAAATTTCCATACAGGTGACCTGTCCAGTGTAAATTTCAGCTTGGGTCATCTTTATTTTTCTAGAAATACCCTATTTTATTGGAGGCAAAATACAGTTTCTACTCCAATTTCCTTCCCCAAAAGACCACGGCTCCCTTTGACCAGGTTGAAAGTGGGATATTTTTGTCCATACTCTAGAACATCTAAATTTGTTCTTGCGTATAGGTTTGGTGTAAATTTTCCTCTATTTTTGCCACTTCTAATTAAATTAGTATATTTACACCCCTGTTAAGACTTCTATTGAAAAAGATTTTTTTTTATATCACTGTACCTCTGTATTCCTTAATTCTTAATGTATTATTAAGGTACCTCTGTATTCCTTAATTCTTAATGTATTATTAAGCCTGTGTTTTCATTGTAAATTGCTACTGATTCCTGTTTCAGCAGGAACTGAGTTGACAATGTTGCAAATGTAACCCAACTGTTTAAGAAAGGATGGAGAGAGAAAGCGGGGAACTACAGCCTGACATCAGTAGTAGGGAAAATACTAGAATCTATTATAAAGGATGTGATTACTGGACAGTTATAAAATAACGACTTGATTGAGCAGAGTCAACATGGATTTATGAAGGGGAAATCATGTTTGACAAATCTGTTAGAGTTTTTTGAGGATGTACCTAGCAGAGTGGATAAGGGGGAACCAGTGGATGTGGTGTATTTGGACTTTCAGAAGGCTTTTGATAAAGTCCCACATAGGAGATTAGTAAGCAAAATTAAAGTGCACGGGATTGGGAGTAATATATTAGCATGGATTGAGGATTGGGTAACAGGCAGAAAACAGAGAGTAGGAATAAATGGGTCATTCTCAGGTTAGCAGGCTGTGACCAGTGGGTACCACAAGCTTGGGCCCCAGCTGTTCACAATCTATATCGATGATTTGGATGTGGGGACCAATTGTAATATTTCCAAGTTTGTGGAGGACACAAAATATGGTGGGAATGAGAGTTGTGAGGAGGATGCAAAGAGGCTTCAAGGGGATTTGGACAGGCTGAGTGAGTGGACAAGAACATGGAAGATGGAATATAATGTGGACAAGTGTGAGGTTATCCACTTTGGTAGGAGGAATGGAGGTGCAGAGTATTTCTTAAATGGTGAGAGATTGGAAAGTGTAGATGTTCAAAGGGACCTAGGTATCCTTGCTCATAAGTCACTGAAAGCTAGCATACAGGTGCAGCAAACAATTAGGAAGGCAAATGGTATGTTAGCCTTTACCGCAAGTGGATTTGAATACAGGAGCAAAGAAGTCTTGCTTCAATTGTATAGAGCATTGGTGAGGCTGTAACTGGAATATTGTGTGCAGTTCTGGCCCCCTTGCCTGAGGAAGGATATACTTGCCATAGAGAGAGTACAGCTGAGGTTCACCAGACTGATTCTTGGGGTGGTGAGATTGTCCTATGAGGAGAGATTGAGGAGACTGGGTCTGTATTCTTTGGAGTTTTGAAGAATGAAAGGCGATCTCATAGAAACTTACAAAATTCTTAAGGGGATAGACAGGGTAAATGCTGAAAGGATGATTCCCCTGGCTGTGGGATCTAGAACCTGCGGAAACAATCTCAGAGTAAAGGGCAAGCCATTTAGGACTGAGATGAGAAGGAACGTCTTCACTCAGAGGGTGGTGAATCTTTGGAATTCTGTGCTCCAGAAGGTGATGGAAACTCAATCATTGAGTAAGTTCAAGACAGAGATCAATAGATTTCTAGTTGCTAATAACATCAAGGGGTATGGGGATTGTGAGGGAATATGGCATTGAGGTAGATGATCAGCCATGATCTAGAATGGCGGAGCAGGCTCGAAGGGATGAATGGCCTACTCCCGCTCCTATGTTCCTAATACAGAGCAGAAGTATGGCAGTTAAAGATGGCCAGAGCACACTGCAGGTATATTTTATGTACTTTTTTTCCAAGAGATCCTTATACCAAGAATCATTCCACAGCCAAAAGTATGGGCAGGCAAACCAGTTCTAATCCTCTGTCAATGCCACTCTTGAACCATCCACTAGAAGATATGCACTACCAAACCAGTCTTCGAATTTACCTCTCCTAACCTCTCTGTGGGGCTATGCTCCTAAATTTATCATCACCTATTCAAGACACTGCTGAAATTGTAAAGTCAATATGTGAGCAAATGCTTGTGCAAATTTATATCCTTCAACTATGTGGCATAATGCCCACATGGGGAAAATAGTAATTTTAATTACTAACACTGTAATACACTAATGTAGGATAAATATAATACACTGAGATAAGTCTTATCTTCTCCTCCTGGTTCTCATCCTCCTCTGGAATCAGCTCCATTGCTGCCAAATGGTCAGAGGCCAGGAATCCTGCGGCGAGTAACTCACCTCCTGACTCCCCAAAGCCTGTCCACCATCTCCAAGGCACAAGTCAGTGATGGAATGCTCTCCACTTGCCTGGATGGGTGCATTTACAACAACACTAAGAAGCTCAACACCATCCAGGACAAAGCAGCCTGCTTGATTGGCACCCCATCCATAAACACATTCAGTCCCTCCACCACTGACGCACAGTGGCAGCAGTGTGTACGATCTACAAGATGCACTGCAGCAACACACCAAGGGCTCCTTAGACAGCACCTTACAAACCTGTGACCTCTATCACCTAGAAGGACAAGGGCAACAAATGGTTGGAACACCACCACCTGCAAGCCACACACCATCCTGACTTGGAACTATATCACCGTTCCTTCACTGTTGTTGGGTCAAAATCCTGGAACTCCCTTCCTAACAGCACGGTGGGTGTCCCTACCTGACATGGACTGCAGCGGTTCAAGACGGCAGCTCACCACCATCTTGTCAAGGGCAATTAGGGATGGGCAATAAATGCTGGGCTAGCCAGCGATGCCCACATCCCCATGAATGAATTTTTAAAAAATTGACCTGTTTTGCAGTTTTTCACTTGCTTTCCACTTCTGCTGAGCGCATTTATCCTTCTGCTAGTATGTTGGATCAGCTGATGTGCACCACTAATCACTGAGGCCACTATTCACCTGCACTGGACCCCTGGATCAACCTGTGCTGGCTCATGGCCAACTCTCCACCAGTCCTCGACACTCCAATTTCCACAGGTGTTCCTCCAGAAGTGAGCCTATTGATACTTTTCTCCTCAAACAGCTCCTGGACTCACTTGCCCTTCATAATTTGAACCTGGCCATTACTTTTTCAATGTTGCAAGCTGACTCCACCCTATCTACAAGTCAACTTCATCTCGCCACAGGACCTCCATTTTAACTTTAGACTTTCTTTTATTGTTCCCTCCCTATCCTCTGTTTACAACCAGGACATATCTATCCTTATCTGTGCCATGCCTCTATAACTTGAATTTCCTCTGTGTCCCGTCGCATTAGTATTTGGCTGCCTACCAAGATCTGAGCCTATTAATTTTATCCCCTTTTTTTCCCTGTTCTCTTTATCCCTTTTGGGATCTTCCCTCCTGCGTCTTCTCCTCCAGACATGCCATAGGAACATAGGAGCAGGAGTAGGACATTCAGCCCATTGAGCCTGCTCCGCCATTCAATTAGATCATGGCTGATCATCTACCTCAACACACTTGGCTGTGCTATCACCATATCCCTTTATGTCATTAGTATCCAGAAATCTAATGATTTCTGTCTTGAACATGCTCCATGATTGAGCTTCCACAGCCCTCTGAGGTAGAGAATTCCAAAGATTCACCACCCTCTGAGTGAAAAAATTCCTCCTCATCTCAGTTTTAAATGGCCTACCCCTTATTCTGAGATTATTCCCCTGGTTCTAGACTCACTAGTCAGGGGAAACATCCTACCTACATCCACCCTATCACGCCCTGTAAGAATTTTGTAAGTTTCAATGATGTCACCTCTCATTCTTCGAAACTCTATAGAATACAGGCCGTTTCCTCAATCCTCATAAGAGAATCCCGACATCCCAGGGATTAGTCTGGTGAACATCTGTTGCACTCCTTCTATGGCAAGTATATCCTTCCTTAGATAAGGAGACCAAAACTGTACATAATACACCCTGGTCTCACCATGGCTCTATACAATTGCAGCAAGACATTTTTACTCCTGTACTCAAATCCTCTGCAATGAAGGCCAACATACCATTTGCCTTCCTAATTGCTTGCTGCACCTGCATGCTAGCTTTTAGTAACTCATGAACAAGGACACCCAGGTCCCTTTGAACATCACCACTTCCCAACCTTTCACCATTTAAAGAATACACTGTCATTTTGTTTTTTTCTACCAAAGTGGATAACTTCACATTTTCACACTTATTCACATTATATTCCATCAGCCATGTTCTTCCCATTCACTTAGCCTGTCCAAGTCCCCTTGAAGCCTCCTTGCATCCTCCTCATAACTTACATTCCCACCTAGTTTTGTGTCATCAGCAAATTTGGAAATATTACATTTGGTCCCCACATCCAAATCATTTATATAGATTCTGAATCACTTTTTCATTCTCCATACTTGGGTATTTTGCCCAGTCCCACTCACCGCCTCTGCCTCCAGTCCAGATAAAATTGGCCATACATATGTTCGTTGTTAACCCACTTACCTTTCATCTATCATCTCTACCCCAGCAAAGAATTTGATTCTCCAAATAGCTATCCCAATTTGTAAGCAATGCAACATATTTACTTTGTTTTTTATACATCCACATTAAACGACAACATTCACAACACATATTTCATTAACCATGGCCCTGAGATAACAAAGTTGTAAATTGCTGTTTCTGGCACTTTGTTCAGTCTGAAATATTTAGTAGGAACGCACCAGGATAACTCATCATTATTATAATGCACTTACCACTGCTAAAGCATTACTGTTGATAATGGTATTTGCATCTAACACACTGTAATAAGCCAGAATTGTCAGAACGTATGTGATGCCCACCAAAGACACTGAAATAATAATGGCAAGGGGGAGATTCCTGAAGAACAAGGAAAGGTAACAATGAGGTGTGACCATTCAACAAAAAGATAGTTTTAATATATCAATGCGTTCACATAGTTTTGATCAGATTTGCTGGCTCAAAACAACCCAAATTATCTAGTTCAAAACTTCACTGTGCTCAATTATTTGTTTTGCTAAATATGGTGACATCATACATATATGACTGGTCATCTGTAAATTGTGTTTAACACCAGCTGCTATACTAAGATATTTTTGTGATATGAAAGATTATTTGTATAGATATGTATTTAATATGAAGTATATCTGTGCAATAGTCCATTAACTGTATATTGTTGAACTAACTGCTTTTGTTATGGAGTCTTCATGTGTAAACTGAGTTCTGTACAGCTTCTGTTTGTGTTTTTGAGACAGTCTCTGATTTGAAGCTGGGGTTTTCCAAGTTGAAACCAGGTTAGACAAGCAAATAGACTTGTGACTGAGGGAAAAAGTTTTTTTTAACCAGATGCATGTGATTGGAGTTTTTAGATTCAGTTTGTTAAAATGTCTCTACAGGGTGTTAAGCCAGCAAAGGAAAAAGCAGTGTGAGATTGTCAAGAAAACACCAGAGAGAGTGTTAAGCCGGAAAAAAGGATGTGTGGTTTTCACGGAAGTCAGCTGCGAGCTGGGTGTTGTTAGTTTTAAAAGAGTCTCCCAGGATTGCTAAACTGGAAAAAACTGGGAGCTGTTGGTGAAAATGACAAGCTTTTTCAATTGGAACCTGTTTTCTGGTTGCTGACTCTTGGAAGTTACAAGTTGCTACTGTTGTCTTTGGCGACTGAAAAGTTATCAGCGGAACCACACTGTCAGGACAGCAGTGGGTTCGAGAGATGATAAGACCTAACCATTGGAGGGACAATTGCATCGCTTGGTATCGACAAGACATTATTACTTCCACATCCGCATCCTGGAGGACCAGACTTGAAAAGCTATCTGAGGAAGATCCTGATTTAGTTGTGCTGTGAGACTGATCAGCGGACTGTAAGGACTTTCTTTGGACTGCTGGTTTGACATTCAGGCTTGACTAAGCACTAACATCCTCCAGCTGAACACTGGGATGACTAAAACTATCATCTTTGGTCGCAGACATGAATACCACGCCCTTCACCACCAACTACAGGCCCTACTCAGGCTCCTCAAAAGCTTGGTGTCCAATTTGACCTGGAGCTGAGTTTTAGACTCTGTACATCTATTACAGAGATCGCATAATCCCACTTCAGACATTGCCTGCCTCTATGCCTAATTACCACTGAAACCCTTACTGATGTCTTCATCACTCCAGATTCAATTGCTCCAAGGCTCTCCTGGCTGACTTCCCCTCCTCCACCCTCCATAAACTTTAGCTAGTCCTAACCCTGCTGCCAATATCCTATCCTACATCAAATCACGCTCACCCATCAGGACCACAATGATCTACATCACCTCTATATCCCCCATCTCCTCAAATTTAAAATTCACATCCCTCCCTGGCCTCACCTTGCCCTATCTCTGTAATTTCCGTCAGCTACAAACATGCACCCCCATCACCAATCAAGTTCTGTTCCTCTGGTTCTGGCCTCCAGCTCATAATCCCATGACTGGCGACCATGCTTTAAAATGCCTTGGTCGCACTCTCTGGAACTTGTGCGTTAAAACTTCTCTTTTTCTCCATTTCCCGCTCCTCCTTTAAGACCCTCCTTAAAATCAATATATTTGACTAATCCTTTCTAATCTCTGCCTCTTTGGTTTGTGGTTCATTTTCCTTACATTAAAAGTCTTATATAAATGCAAATTGTTGTTACTATTATTATTCAGACAAAAAGAGATTGGAGTGTTGGAGCTACCACCGTGTATCCTCAAAGTGAAAAATATAATTGCCTTGGATGTGGTGAGTTACTAATGGCAACTTTACCAGTGGGAGCAACTGAAATTTGAATACATCTGAAGTACAGATATTATGATCTGGAATATCCTGTGTATTTGAGCCCAGGGATATATGCAAATAAAGCATAAAGCAAATGCTCAACGTAAAAAATCTAAGAAACTTGGGTGCAAGTGTGTTACACATATAATTACACTATAAGCAAATCTCCTAGCCTCCTTTATACCTGCGTCGATTCCTGCACCAAACACCTTTCACTTACTAAAATGGCTCCATCTCCAGATTAAAGGGCAGTTTAAGTAAATTTCTGCAATTGGCCTGGTTCAAAATGCCTGTAATATTAAGCCCAGAGTTTTAGTGCATTAGGAAACAGCCATTTTTCTGGTACAAAAGCAAAGTACTGCAGATGCTGAAAATCTGAAAGAAAAACAATATGCTGTAAATATTCAGGTCTGGCAGCATCAGTGCAGAGAGAAACAGAGTTAACGTTTCAGGTCAAAGCCCTTTCATTAGAACTGGAAACTGTTAAAAGATGTGTCAGGAATACAAATATTGAGATAGGAAAAGGGGGGAGGAAAGAACAAAAGGAAAGGTCTATGATAAGGTCGAAGACAGGAGAGATTAACGCCTGGATTTTACTGTCCCTGGGAGGTGGGCTGGGAGGCAGGAGTCTGGTAAAATCGGATCGGCACCCCAATGTGATCCCACTGTCAGAACATACAGCGACAGCGGGACTGAAGCGGAGAAACTGTCCGCTCCAAGGACGCGGGCAGCCAATTAACATAATTAAAGACCCAATTGAGGGCCATTCTTACAGTGCCGTCGGCATTTTGCCGACTGCGGGGTGGCTGCTAGCTCAATGAAGGTGGCCTCTCAGTGGCAGCCTGGGTGGGTCAAAGCTCCAGGGCCCAAAGCGGGGGGCCGAGGGCAGGGAAGGCCACACATTGCCCTAACAATCTCCCCGGAGGATTTTCCCCTCTGACCCTCGGCCCCAAGAATTTTACTTTTTTTTTCAACTTGCCTCTCGGAGGCTCCAGGTCTCCTGCATACCCCAGCAGCATCAGGAGCCTGCCCATCATCCTTAATTGGACGGTGGGCCCGCAGACGGCCAATTAGGAGTCTGCCGGTGGTAAAATTGCTGAGCAGGTCCCACTGTCGGCATGTGGGGGCTCAGGACCTGCTTCTTACCCCGATGTCGGGGTGCTGAAGCCCCTCATAAAATTCAGCCCTAAATCACAAAAAGAATGATGGTGCATGGTAAAAGGGTGTGGTAATGGGACAAGTAATTAAAGAAAAGATGTGTCCAGAGGTGGTGTGAATGGAAAAGTAGAATCAACACCAACAACTTCCAACCCTCAACAAAAACCAAAACAAAATAGAGGAAAAGAGGTCAGAGTGGGAGAGGAGTGGAGAATTAAATGCCATGTTGCTGGACGCTCGGGGTCACGCTCACGAATTGAACGGAGATATTCAACAAAGTGGTCACCCAATCTGCATTTAGTATCCCCAATTTATAGGAGACTGCAACATGAACATCGAATACAGTATGCTAAAATGAAACAAAGTACAAGTAAACTGCTGTTTTACCGGGAAGGTGTTTGGGGCCTTGGACGGTGTGAATGGAGGAGGTAAAAGGGCAGATGTTGCATCTCCTATACTAATATGGGAAGGTGCTGTGGGACGGGGAGGGGTGTTGGGGTGATAGAGAGATGGATGAGGATGTCAAGGAGGAAATGGTGTCTTCAGAATGCTGAAAGGGGAGGGGATGGTATGTTTGGTGGTGGCATCAGTTTGGAGGTGCCAAAAATAGCAGAGGATGATGAGTTGGTGGGAGGACAGGCTCGATCTGTTGTACACAGTGGCCTGTTTCTGAGCTGTAAATTATTTGTACCTCTGTAATACTAGGTTCCTGCTGTATTCGATATTGTTACTAAACACTTTGGGCAGAATATAGTGGAGCCGATGGGGCTCCCGGCACTGGGCTGAAAGGATAGTGGGAACCCCACCTCGGCCATTTGGAGCCCCCACCTCCCGGTTTTATTTAACGGCGCTTGGGAATTTACAGCCCGGTGCCGGAATCCCCTCCCTTTAAAGACGGGGATCTCACTTCCAAGAGCTGCCGGCCAAGCAGAGGGCTGGAAGCTTCGTAGTATCTGCAGCGCCACTGGGAGCGGTGACCACTGCGAGTACTTCAGGAAGCCTGGGAATTAGGCCCAGTGCTGGAGACCAGGACCCCAGGTAAGTGAGGTGGGGTTGCTGGGGCCAATCTGGCTGGCCCCGGTGATGAGGGGGGAGGGTGGGCTTTGAGTGCACGAGGATGGGGCGAAGTTCAGGGTTGTTGGCAGGGGCTCTCCATGGGCCACAGATTGCCCATGGAGGAGACCTCCCCCCCCCCACCCCCCAAGCTCGCAGGAAGGTTGCATAGTTTTACTGGGCAACCTCCCCGCATGGTGGAGGCCCCCCTCACCGTCGGCTTAATGCCAGTGGCGGGAGGGTGGGGGGCAGGGAAAGAGGCCTTTAAGTGGCTGATAATAAGCCTTTTAAGAGCCTCAATTGGCCTCTGGGCAGGAAGGCTGTTGTCGACCGATCCTGCCCCTGACAAAATTGTGTGCAATGGGAAGGCAACGGGCCCTCTGCTCCCGGCCTCCCGTCTCAATTCCATGGGCACCCCACCTCCTAGCATGTCTCCGGAGGCGCCCATTAAATCCAGCCCTCGTTCACTGCAGTGTTATTCTAATGTTGATGGCAGGTACAGTAATAACCTAATTAATTCAATGTCACCATCAACTGTGAATATTTTCAAATTCAGAAGTTAAGGTTTTTAGTTGATACATTAAGGACTGTATTGGTGTTGTTCCTACTTTTGCCCCCAAACTGGAAAATTTCATCAACTATGCCTCCAGTTTCCACCCTTACCTCACCTTCACATGGTCCATCTCCAACTCTTCCCTTCCTTAGCTTTTCTATGTCCATTTCTGGAAATAGAAATAGAATAGGCTATCGAGCAATATCCCCTTTAAGCCCACTGACTCCCACAAATATCTTTACTATGTAATTCCTTTATTCAAAAAGGGAGACAGAAAGCAGGAAACTACAGGCCAGTTAGCTTAACATCTGTCTTAGGGAAAATGTTAGAAGCTATTATTAAAGACGTTAGAGCAGAGCACTTAGAAAAATTCAAGGTAATCAGGCAGAGTCAACATGGTTTGTGAAAGGGAAATCATTTTTAACCAATTTATTGGAGTTCTTTGGAGAAGTAACATGTGCTGTGGATAAAGCGGATGTACTGTACTTAGATTTCTAGAAGGCATTTGATAAGGTGCCACATCAAAGATTCTTGTGGAAAATAAAAGCTCATGGTGTAGGGGATAACATATTGGCATGGATAGAAGATTGGCTAGCTAACAGAAACAGAAAGTAGGCATAAATAGCCATTTTCTGGTTGGCAAGATGTAATGAGTGGTGTGCCACAGGAATCAGTGCTGGGACCTCAACATTTTACAATTTATATAAATGACTTAGATGAAGGGACCAAAGGTATGGTTGCTAAATTTACTGATGACACAAAGGTAGGTAGAAAGGTAAGTTGTGAAGAGGACATAAGGACGATACAAATGGATATAGATAGCTTAACTGAGTGGGCAAAGATCTGGCAAATGGAGTATATAATGTGGGAAAATGTGAAATTGTCCATTTTGGCAGGAAGAATAAAAAAGAAGCATTTTATTTAAAATGTGAGAGATTGCAGAGCTCTGAGATGCAGAGGGATCTGGGTGTCCAAGTGTATGAATCGCAAAAGGTTAGTATGCAGGTTCAGCAAATAATTAGGAAAGCTAATAGAATGTTTTCACTTATTGCGAGGGGAATTGAATACAAAATTAGGGAGGTTAAGCTTCAGTTATACAGGGCATTGGTGAGACCACATCTGGAGTACTGTGTACAGTATTGGTCTCCTTATTTAAAGAAGGATGTAAATGCATTGGAAGCAGTTCAGAGAAGGTTTAGGAGACTAGTACCTGGAATAGGAGGGTTGGCTTTTGAGGAAAGATTGGACAGGCTAGGCTTGTATCCTCTGGAGTTTAGAACAGTAAGAGGTGACTTGATTGAAACATATAAGATCCTGAGGAGCCTTGACAGGGTGGATGTGGAAAGGATATTTCCTCTTGTGGGAAAATCTAGAACTAGGGGTCTGTTTAAAATTAAAGGATCGCCCATTTAAGATTGAGATGAGAAGAATGTTTTTCTCTGAGGGTTGTGAGTCTTTGGAACTCTGTTCCTCAAAAGGTGGTGGAAGCAGAGTCTTTAAATATTTTTAAGGCAGAGGTAGGTAGATTCTTGATAAGCAAGGGGATGAAAGTTTATTTAGGGGTATGCGGGAATGTGGAGTCAAAGTTAGAATCAGATCTTGTTGAATGGCGAAGCGGGCTCGAGGGGCCGAGTGGTCTACTCCTGCTCCTAATTTGTATGTTTATATGTTCTACACTTCCTCCAACCCTGCTTCCTGTAAGGACTCTTCTATTTTCCCAGTTTTTCTGTTGTATCTGTTCAAATGATGCCATCTTCCATACCAGTACTTCCTTTTTCTTCAATAGAGGATTTCCTTCCACTGTGGTTGACAGAGCCCTCAACCATGTCTGTGCTATTTTCTGCACTTCTGCTCTTCCCCCTCCTCTCCTTCCCAGAACCACAATAGGGGTCCCCTTGCTTTAACCTTCCACCACACCAGCCTTCACTTTTCCACCACATCCAGGGTGATGCCAGCACCAATCACATCTTTCAGCATTTTGAAAGGACCATTCTCATTCCAAAACCCTGGTCCACTCCTTAATCATCTCCAACCCCTACCCCTTCCCATGCAAGTGCAGAAGATGCAACACTTGCCACTTTACCTCCTCTCTTGCCACCATCCAGATCCCCAAACACTCCTTCCAGGTGAAAAAATAATTTACTTGTACTTTTTTCAATTTAGTATACTGGATTTACTGCTCACAATGTGGTCTCCTCTACATTGGGCAGACTAAACGTATACTGGGTGACCACTTTGCAGAACACCTCTATTCAATTTGTAAGCGCGACCTGAGCTTCCAGTCATGTCATTTTAATTCACTGCTCCACTCCCACTCTGAAATCTCTATCCTTAGCCTCTTATACTTTTCCAGTGAAGCTCAATGTAAGCTTGAGAACAGCACTTTATCTTTCAATTATGCACTTTGTAGCCATGCAGGCTCAATATTGTGTTCAACAATTCCATTACCAACATCTGCTCTGATTTTGTTTTGTGTTTTTTGATTTTATTATAGATGGCAGCTGTTAGTAATGATTCTGCTTTTCCATTCACACCTTCTGTAGACACACCTTTTGTTTATAAAAGCAAAATACTGCGGATGCTGGAAATTTGAAATCCCATTCTGATGAAAGGTCATTGACCTAAAAAGTTAACTCTATGGGCTGAATTTTATCAGCCCGTCGTAGGTCCAGGCGGCGGTACCTGATGTGTGTGTCATCGCCACACGATCACCAACAGCGATCATGCAGGAGGAGTGGGGCCCGTCCCATTGGAGGATGGGTCCCGGCAACGAGGCGCCAATGGTGGAGTCTGCTGAGACAAATGCAGGTGCTGGTACCATATTTAAAGCACTGCCATCCCTGTGCTTCACCTGGTGAGTTTAATGCTGGTTTGCCTTTGTGCTGCTGTGCTGCTAATTGTAGACCCTGTGCTGGTGTGCTGCTGACCCCCTTGGCTGGAGACCCTGTGTTGCTGTGATGTTGATCAAGGCCTCATAATGCCAGAAGCTGACCGGGAGCCAAGAGGGACCGTGTCAGGCAGAAGACACCGGGGGGCCTCATGGTTTAGCAATACCTCCATGAGAAAGGTGGGAGGTCCTCTTCCCAAGGGACGGCAGGAAGAGACCCTCCTGTCTGACCAAACAAGCCTGGATGGAGATTGCAGAGGAGGGCAGCAGCCGTGGACTCACTCTCCAAAACTGGGTCGAGTGCCGCAAAAGGGTCAATGACCACCTTCACTCCGCCAAGGTGAGTCCTCCATACCCATTTCAACTTTGGGGCTTGCATGTGGTCATGCAGGAGGGAGCCAACATGCTCAGGGAGTGGCTGCAAAGAAGGTGGCAAGGGGCTGATCATGTCAAATGCATGACTGCATCTACAAAATAGCTGGTTTTCTGCCCTAGCTTGTCCCCCACACGTCCCTTGAGAGTGGACGTGAGGAGGAGGCATTTGGGAGTCCCCATCAGGAGCTGAAAGGCTGCCACCAGAACAAGTGTCCTGCTGGTCTCCTTGGAAAGACTAACAGTGTCCCTCTTTCCTCTTACAGGCGCAAACAGCGTACAACCCCAAGGAAAGGGCAAAGACTGGAGGTGGGATCCCAGATATCCGAGAACTGACCCTGGCAGAGGAACAGGCCCTGGAACTAGCACGCTCCATGGGGGACCATCCAAGAGAATGAGGAGGCATTGTGTTCACGTTCCCATCACTGCCCTTCTTGAGAACCACATCACGCATGGTTAGCAAGGGCAGATCTATGTAGCAGAACCCCTAAATGTTTGTGTTTTCTCATGAAGATTGTGGCGCCTCGGAGCGTTGATTGTCCACTACCGCCACTGGAATCCCATCATCTGAGGAGGAGGCAGAAGAATCCTCAGATGTTGCATTGTCACTGTTCCCCTACACCCTTCACTGGTGCCGATACTCTCAGTGTCAATGGATATGTGCTCAGGTTTAGATGCAGGGTCACAAATGGATGGGAGCACCACACACGTGGCCGAGCAGCTGACGGAGACCATGACAAGTGAGGCCGCTGATAGTTGGAGGACTGTGGGAGGCCTGGCCCATGCCCAGCCCCTGGCTGATGATGAGCCTTTGGTGTTGACAGCACAGAACATGCCGAAGTTCAGAGAGAGGTAAGGGGACATCTGGCGGAGCTGCTAGAAGTAATGTGCAGTCAAGCATGGACAATGGAGGAGTCCATCCATGCCAACGAGTGCTGCCATGTCTCAGGCATGTGAGTGCATAGCTTCCTGCATCGAGAGGTGACCCTCCTGGAAGGCCAGATCTCACAGATGTGCGCAGACCTGTATAACCTTGCCTTGGCCATGAGCTCAATGCAGCAGTGGCAAAGTGAGAGGGGAACCAGGTGCCTGGAGTCTTCTCCAGGGCCTCTCCTTCTCTGGTCAGCAGGGAGGTTCAAGTAAGCCTTAAAAAGGAGGAGAGGCTGACCTCCACATCTGGGGGCTCCCTTTGGGATGCTCTGTGTACAGTGGCTCCTCAGCCCTCAGTCTGTGACCCCAGATCCAGTAGCTGTAATGACTGAGGAGGCTCCTGTTCCTGTCTAGGAATCCCTCAGCCAGCCGATGCCCCTAGGTCTCAGGCAGCCAGAGAACGCTTGTCAAAGACATCCCAGACCACGAGGCAGCATGTTCAGCAGCCTGCCTTCACCACAGCTGCCAGCATAAGGGGACCACTTCATAGAAGCTCACGGAAGCATGTGAAGAAGATCATACAAACACACGAATTAGGAGCAGGAGTACACCACTCGGCCCCTTGAACCTACTTTGCCATTCAACAAGATCATGGCTGATCTGATTGTAGATGGGGTTTCATGGGTGTGTGCAACTTGGTCTTGTTTTTTTTATTCACTCATGGGATGTGGCATTGCTGTATAGGCCAGTATTTATTGCCGATCCCTAACTGCCCTTGAGAAGGTGATGGTGAGCCACCTTCTTGAACCACTGCAGTCCGTGTGGGTACACCCACAGTGCTGTTGGGAAGGGATGACCAGGATTTTGATCTAGTGACAGTGAAGGAACGGCGATATAGTTCCAGGTAAGGATGGTGTGTGGCTTGGAGGGAAAGTGCAGGTTTTGGTGTTCCCATGCATCTGCTGCTCTTGTCCTTCTAGGTGGTACAGGTTGCGGGTTTGGAAGGTGCTGTCTAAGGAGCGTTGGTACGTTGCTGCAGTGCATCTTGTAGAGGGTACATTACTGCTGCCACTGTGAGTCGGTGGTAGAGGGAGTGAATGTTGAAGGTGATTGATGGGGTACCAATCAAGCGGGCTGCTTTGTCCTAGATGTTGTTGAGCTTCTTGAGTGTTGTTGGAGCTGCACCCATCCAGGCAAGTGGAGAGTATTCTATCACATTCCTGACTGTGCCTTGCAGATGGGAACTCAGGAGATCAGTTACTCACCGCAGGATTCCTAGCCTCTGAACTGCTTTTGTAGCCATTGTGTTTATATGGCTACTCCAGTTCACTTTCTGGTCAATGGCAACCCCCAGGATGTTGATAGTGGGGGATTCAGCGATCGTAATGCCATTAAATGTCAAGGGGCGATGGTTAGATTCTCTTTTATTTGAGAAGGTCATTGCCTGGCACTTGTGTGGCGTGAATGTTATTTGCCACTTATCAGCCCAAGCCTGGATATTATCCAGGTCTTGCTGCATTTCTACACGGACTGCTTCAGTATCTGAGGAGTTGCGAATGGTGCTGAACATTGTGCAATCATCAGCAAACATCCCCACTTCTGACCTTATGATTGAAGGAAGGTCATTGATGAAGCAGCTGAAGGTGGTTGGGCCTAGGGCACTACCCTGAGAAACTTCTGCAGTGATGTCCTGGGACTGAGATGATTGACCTCCAACAATCACAACCATCTTTCTTTGTGTTAGGTATGACTCCAATTACTGGAGAGTTTTCCCCCGGATTCCCATTGACTCAAGTTTTGCTGGGGCTCATTAGCGCCACACTCAGTCAAGGGCAGTCACTCTCACCTCACCTCTTGAGTTCAGCTATTTTGTCCATGTTTGAACCAAGGCTGTAATGAGGTCTGGAGCTGAGTGGCCCTGGCGGAACCCAAACTGAACATCGCTGAGCAGGTTATTGCTAAGCAAGTGCCGCTTGATAGCACTGTTGACGACACTGTCCATCACCTTACTGATGATCGAGAATAGGCTGATGGAGTGGTAATTGGTCAGTTGGATTTGTCGTGCTTTTTGTGCACAGGACATACCTGGGCAATTTTCCACATTGCCGGCTGGATGCCAGTGTTGCAGCTGTACTGCAACAGCTTGGCAAGGGGCACGGCATGTTCTGGAGCACAAGTCTTTAGTACTATTGCCGGCATGTAGCCAGGGCCCATAGCCTTTGCAGTATCCAGTGCCTTCAGCCATTTCTTGATATCACGTGGAATGAATTGGATTGGTTGGAGACTGGCAGCTGTGATTCCTGGGACCTCAGCAGGAGGCTGAGTTGGATCATCCACTCAGCACTTCTACTGAAGATTTTTGCAAATGCTTCAGCCTTATCTTTTTCACTGATGTGCTGGGCTCCCCCAGGATGGGGATATTTGAGGAGCCACCTCCTCCACTTAGTTGTTTAATTGTCCTCCACCATTCAAGACTGACTGTGACAGGACTGTAGAGCTTAGATCTGATTCATTGGTTGTGGGATCACTTATCGTCTATCGCTTGCTGCTTATTCTATTTGGCATGCAAGTAGTCCTAGGTTGTAACTTCACCAGATTGGCACCTCATTTTTTGGTATGCCCGGTGCTGCTTCTGGCATGCCCTCCTGCACTCTTCATTGTTATTGCTGTTGCTCCTAGTTAAT
Organism: Heterodontus francisci; assembly: GCF_036365525.1. Lineage (NCBI taxonomy): Eukaryota > Metazoa > Chordata > Chondrichthyes > Heterodontiformes > Heterodontidae > Heterodontus > Heterodontus francisci. The sequence goes on from NC_090387.1 coordinate 74,168,092, forward strand.
CTTCACTAGCTTGCTCAGTCAATGCCTGGCCCTGCCTCCCTCTGAGCCTCTGCTGTGCAGTGTGGGGTCTGCAAAGACTGATTGTATGAGATCCATGCAATCTGGTCACTTCCTCTCTCATGCGTTGCCCCTGGAAAGAGGACCTTGTCTTTCAAACCTTCCCCTGGCCACTCTTCTCTGAACATGGGCTAATGCCCCTCAGTACCCACTTATGCAGAGACGCCACCATCCAAGACGAAGCCCACCCTTGCCATCAGGGTTGCAAACCCTCTGCACCCACCTTTGCCGTGAAGGCTGCAACACATCTGCGCCCATCCAGGCTGCAATGGCTGCAACTCCTCTACGTCCATCCTTGCTGGGAGGGCTGCACCAGTCAGGCAATGGTTGCCACTCCCTCTATTCTGTTTCCTGTATTCATCCATGCTCCACATGGCTGCTTTCCCAGGGCGGCACTGAGGCCTTGCCTTAGTACTGCCACCTTTAACCTGTTGGGGATCACAAGGCACATGATCCCCGTGCAGTGTTGACAAAATTTGAAACCCTTCATAAAATCAGAGTGAGGTCCATGCAAATGATATTAAGTACCTGCTCAGCAATTCAAATTGCAGTCCCACTGTGTCATAGAGGCAACCCCGCCTCGGACCTTACCCGTCACTGACAAAATCCAGAACGGATGTCACAATATTGGGTTTCATGGGCAAGCACATCCCCTCCCAATTTTTCAAATTCCCACATCTCCCTGTTATGGATGCTGGACCTTGTAACATGATTATGTCTGAAACAAATTGTGAGTTTTAAAAGTTCAAGGTGGAGTCCAGAAGGTCAGGTGCCCTCACCTGCTCTCTGCGAAAGGTTACTAGGCAGAGAATACAGATCAAAGACTCTCTTCTGAAAACAGAGACTACAGGGCTAACACCTTGTTATGAAAGTGCTTCTATTTTTAAATATTTTGAGGACTCATATTTTATAATTATGGACACTGATTGATTTGGGAAAACTGAAAAGATTCCATGGATGTATTTTTTTTTACAAGAATCACTGAGAGAGCTTGTTTGAAAACAAACTTTTACTGGATGTCATATGCCTTACACTCAATAAACAACAGAGACCTTGGTGACCTGGGGGAGATGTTTACAGAGAAGTGACATGTCAAGATTTATGGTGGTCAGGAGGTTTCACTTTTGGGATATTGTTTTGGTTCAGTTGTGGTGTGGACAGTGTTGAAAGCAGTTGAGTTTGTAGCCTGCTGAAAAACACCCAGCTCCTCTTTCTTTACCTCTTTAAAAAAAAACTGCAAATCCAGTGTGAGAACTAAAACCCTTGATGCCGCATTTTTCCTGAGAAGCACCTGGAAAGCGTGCCAGATTACATTTTGACACTGCCAGAAAAGAACTGCTCTTGAAAAGATCCCAGGGGCCGTCTTCATGTACTTGGATGTCAGAATGTATGCTATATTTGGGACACAACATATCTCATCCATTTTTCTTCTGGAATTAGCAAGCATTTGGCCAAACTATTTTTTTGTTTCTTTTTGTAGAAGACCTCTGCACAGAGAGAATTTCTTTATTTTTTCTTTAACCAGTGTGTGTCTGAGTATGTGTGTGTTGGGTATTTAAAAAGGGAACTTTCATTTTTCAATCTGTGAGTTAATTCATTACTGGGTAAGTCTTGTTTTATAATAAACTGATAATTTTGTTGTTTAATAAAGAAAACTGGTTGGCTTATTTTATTCTGGGATAAAGATTGACCGTATCGGTAACTGGGTAAACATTTAAATGTAGGTTGTTACCTGTGGGGAAGTGGAACTAGAGAAAGACAGTGCACTCCTCCTGCCTCAGTCATAAGAAGAACAACGGGTTTTGCCCTCCCAGACTTTCAGGTCTTAAAACAAGAGTTGGTAATTCACAAAATGTAAATGTACCAGGCAGTTGTTTGCACCTGGGAACAACGGGCTGGCCCAAGGGACTTTGTGAAACTAGACTTCTGGGCTCTGTATTTTGGAACAGAACAATAAGCTATTAACTTCTGAATCCAGATAAAGTTAACAGACTTGCTGAAGGCAAAGAGGCTGTATGAGAAGAAATCAACGGTTGTGACCTCAAAGCAGGCTGTAATAAGGGAAACCATCGCGGCCTCAAGGCAAGCTGTAAGCGAAGACACCCAGTAGTGGTAGCTGGAGAGAGAGAGAGGGATAACTGCTCTTTGAAGATATACAGTGAATGGCTGTGAAGATCTGAACCTGTTTTGAAAGTTGATGTTTGCGGAGGAGGAAACACCAGTGGGATCACCGGAAATCAGATTATTCATGGTTGTCCACATCAGAAGTGCTTGGAGAAGTGAGCAACGAGAATATTGATTTTTGAAAAGTCTGGGAGATCCAACCCATTGCAGCTGGGAGGATTTGGGACTTTTAACCACAAAGGATTTCGTCATCAAAAAGGACTGTGTAATGTATAAGTGTGGTGTGAGGTTTTCAAGTGTTTGAATGAGTAAAGAAAATACCTTTCTTTGTAATTTGGGGTACCAGATACTTACAAAGTACTATTTATTTAATTGGGGATTTCTTTTAGTTGTTATAATAAAAGTCTTAAAATGTGAAATCTTGTCATGTAATTCTTGAAATTGAGGGTTCATTTCTTTAATTTTTCATGTTAACAATCTCTCTGCGGTTGTAACATTGCGCTGCTGGCTGCATAAATTGAGCCCCTCCCCACAAATGCTGCCACACCTACTAAGTGGGCTGGAATTTACAGAGCCCCCGATGTACACTGCCCCTTTAAGTTATTTTTATGTGGCTAAACATGCGCGGTAACTTAATGGGGCCAACATGTGTGCAGCCTGTGCGGGACTTTCAGGTTGCTGCGTGTCCATGCAGCTAAGAGGGAACATTAGTTGTAGGGCTGGAGAAGGTTTACAGCCATAGCGAGTGTGAGGCCATGGACAGATTTGAAAACCAGGATCAGACCATTGAAATTGAGGAGTTGCCAGACTGGGAGCCAGTACAGGCCAGCAAGCACAGGGGTGAACAGGGCTTGGTGCAAGTTAAGATACGGATTGCAGACATTTGGATGAGCACAAGTTTATGTACGATGGAGATAGGAGGTCAGCCAGGAGAGCATTGGAATAGTCAAGTCTAGAAATAACAAAGGCATGGATGAGGCTTTCAGCAGCAGTTAAGCTGAAGCAGGCACACAGTCATGCAATGACATGGTTCTGAAAACCCTACATGCCAAATGGGAAATATTAATTTAATCGATTGGAACTTTGCCTGAGACTTTCAATGGAAATCCTTACAAATAACTTCTTTTAAAAAGAGTAACCTGGCAACCAAGATGGCCATAGCAATTTGCATATGAAACAGCAATAGAGTAGACTGGAGACAACATGACTGAGGCCACCTAGCCCGAAAAATGGGTTCTCTCTGCTTAAATTACCTGAGATGGCTTTCCCAACATGGTCATCAACAGCCATTGACACACATTGACTTTGAAAGAGCCAAACCCCACCAAATATGACTGGACAGCCTGAGGGGGGTAAAGCTTTGAATCTCAGAGAAAGTTCCAGAAGAACATCATTGAAACACAAAGAGGTCATAATGTCATGTGACTGCTGGTGCAACTCTGGGGAGATTGTGAGTTGTGACTCAGAGCAGCACTCTCTCCCCGCCTCTCTCCAGTACAGATCCAGGGAAGGCCCCGCTGAAGCTGGTAAAGCCAATTCTACAGACCACCACAATCAACAATTAGGATACAAGGGTCAAAACCCCCTCTTCTGCCTTCCGGAGCCTGAGAAGCAAGCCCGAACCATGCACGTGGCCCAGCGAGAACTTGAGGACTACAATTTCAACTGAGGACTCTGGGGCTGATGAACTGTATTTAAATTCCATTTATTTCAGACTCTATTCCAACCACCCAACTCAGTTTCCCATCTGTAATCTATTTGTGTGTATGTGTGTGGCTCTCGTGTGAATGTGTCCGTAGATGCATAGGGTATTTTAGTAATTTTAACCGGTCTAGAGTGTTAAGGATAATAAACTTACATCTTCCTTGTTTAAACTCAAGAAAACCTGTCTGATTGGTTGTTTGGCAATTATATTAGAAGAACAGGAGCAAGTGCTCACTGAGGTGGTAAGTTCAATCACTGTGTGAAAAGGATAAATCCTGTGGTGGTCAAACCAGAGACGTGGCAAAAGGGGGCGCTTGAGACCTCTTCCTCACCTGGTCAAAACAGAAATTTGGGGGCTCTAGTCCGTGATTGTAACCCACAGACAAACGAGAAATTGGAAGTGGGAAACCAAATGAATCCCCATCAAAAAAAAAACTTCAATACAGGTTTTCTTGTGGTTTGTGTTGCTAGAATACTAACATGTCCCCATCCGACACCAGTACCTTCCCAAGCCAGGGTGAAGTAACCTGGGGTAAGTTAAAAGCCCTATCTATGGAAGGCATGCGGAATGTAGTGTGGGATAACTTTCTGTACAAAAGCTAAGAAATCTGAAATCCTAAGACTTGTGGCCAATTATTTTTCACTTGCACCTGAACAGTTAGAAACAGGGTTGAAGTCAGACTCAGACAGGGTAATATCATCAAAAATACAATTAGAACAGAGGAAACTTGAATTGGAAGACAGGGAAAAAGAGAGAGAGAAAGAGAAAGAAATAGAGATATTTGAGAGGGAAAAAGAGAGAATGCCAGAAGAAGCAGGCATAAAGGCAGCTAAGGTGGCTTGAATTACTAGGGTGCGATATGGTAACCCCAGTGAAAGCATGGCCAATATGGAAGCTACACTTAACTCAGGACCGTGTGCTGAGCTCTTAAAGTTCTTCCAATTGATCCCAAAGTTCAATGAGGGAGATGTGGAAGCATTTTCTGTCATTTTTGAAAAGCTTGCAAGTCAGTTGAAATGGCCAGCTGAGAACTGGACCATTCTGCTACAAAGCAAGCTAACAGGAAAAGCCCATGAGGTTGATTTACTGTTGCCAGATCATCAAACTATGTATTGACTAAAAATGCTATCCTTGGGGTATATGAGCTAGTACCGGAAGCACACCAGCAGAAATTCCGAACACTCCGGATGCTGCCTGATCAAACTTACCTTGAGTTTGAAAGAAGTAAGCAGCTGGCTTTTGACCAGTGGTTAAGGGTGCTTAAAGTACAGCCCACAGATGAAAAACTCAGAGAGGTGATTCTTCTCGAGGAATTTAAAAACTCTCTCCCCCTTTCTATAAAAACCCACGTGGTGGAACAGAAAGTTCAAAGGGCCAGGCTAGCCGCAGTTCTGGCTGCTGAGTTTGCTCTCATATAGAAGTCCGTAATCCAAGGAAAACTCTTCCCTAGTCACCTCCACAACCCGGAAAAAGATGAGGTGGGCGGGTGATAGGAGCCCAAACAGTCCTGGGAGAGAGAGAAGAAAGCTAGACACACAGGGGGCCCTCGTCAAGCCAAAATGGACAGTGCTGAGAGTAGGGGTGAGACCCGGAAATCTGTGTGTTTGCACTGTAACAAGGCAGGTCACCTTCAAACTGCCTGCTGGAAACTACGGGAAAGCCTGTAGGATTAATCAGGGCACATCTGACAAGTTCAGGAGAAGGGACCCTGAAGGAAAGCACAGCAGAGCAGGCTGAGGTTTTAATTGCAACAACAGTGAGACCCAGGAAACATACTGCTGTGGGTGCAGGAAAATTTAACAAAATCCCTGAAGGTTATCAGGATTCGTATCCCAAGGAGTGTACCCCATACCCCAAATCCCATACTCAAGTGGGGCAAGCAAGCCCATTGTCATACTCAGGGGCCACCAGATACCTGTTGCTGGGAAAAGGCATGACCTTTTCCTCAGAGAGTGAAGTGAATGTGAGAATGGTAGTGAATGGTATCGGAGGGGGGTGTCGCCTGTACTTTTATATCATGTGCACTTGGAGTGCGACCTAGTTTCGGGACCGGTGACCGTGGGGATTGTTCCTAGTTTGCCTGTGGACAGGGTTGACCAGCTCCTGGGTAATGATCTGGTGGTGGCGAAGATGGTAGCTTCCCCAGTAGTGGTAGAGAGACTGAAGGAAGTCAGAGAGACAAGGCAGTTGCAGGAGATGGTCTCCTGCATTCCACCTGATTGTGTAGTGACTCGGGCCATGGCAAAACCAGCTCCCTCAGAGGAGACTGAACTGGCTCTATAGACAGATGACCATGCTGTCTGGTTGTCGGAAACCTTCTTTGGGGAGTTAGGGGACCCAAGGAATGGGTTAAACCAATCTCCCCTAGTTGAGGCTCAACAAGCCGACCCAGTATTAATGAAGTTAGCCCAGGCTGCCCAAACTGAAACTGAAGCAGATGGAGTCCCTGATTGCTACTATGTAAAGAATGAGGTGCTGATGAGGAAGTGGAGCTCTCCTCACAGACCTGAGGACAAAGAGTGGACAGTGGTTCACCAGATAGTGGTGCCACTGAGGTACCATAAAGAAACATTAAGACTGGCCCACGAGGTTACAATCGTAGTACATGTTGGTGTACAGTAAACCCGTGCCCGCATAAGTCAGCAGTTTGACTGGCCGAAACTCCACAAAGATGTGGTGGAGTTCTGTAAAACTTGCCACATGCGCCAGGTTGTGAGGAAGCCCCAACCTGCAGTAAAATCTGCACCCCTAATTCCTGTACCAGCTTTTGGGGAAACCTCCAGCAGAGTGCTGGTGAAGTGTGAGGGACCCCTGCTGAAGACAAAAGGGGACAGACAAGCACAAGCCTGGCAGAGAGTTAGGTAGGAAGGGGTCGGAAAGGACAGTAAGGACAGCTAAAAGGAAGATTCCCAAATGGAACCCCCTACTGTCCGGTCAGCCAAACTTGAGATGTTAGGAAACGTAGAGCCCACACCCTCCTTTGTAATGGAGGCCAAAGCAGCACCTTACCAAGGCTGCTAACAGCATTTACAGAAACGTGCAGGGACAAGGAAAGTTCCCAAAAAGGCAAGCCAACAGAGAGGGTGATGCCTCACCTAGTCAAAGTGCCGTAGGGGAGTGCAGTGGGAGCTGGACAAATACCTGTGAACAGGCAATTCCCAAAGGACATGGGGGAGATTAGACGAGAGACCCTCCCCACTGTAAAGAGAAAAGGGAAACAAAAATGCCCGAAAGTGAGCAGCACCTGTATGACACACCAGAACACTAAAAGTGAGGTCAGGGTGGATCTACCCACTGCAGAACCCAATGATCAGGGTTCAAGCCCGAACTAATCAAATTCCACAATTCCACTTCAGACTCTAGCAGTACAAGGGGCCCAGAGGAAATCTCAGACACCTCACAGGGGCTTAAAACCAATTTATCACCCAATACCACCATAGGGAGAGAAATCAAGGTACTGGAACCTGAAGGATTAGAACCACATGTTGCAGAAACAGCAGCTGAGGGGTTAAAGCTTGTGCATGCAGAACTTATCCTAGACAGTCATGGCAAAGTGCAGACACCAAGCTTCCCTAACAACCAAATGGCTAGTCAGATGCCCATCCTCAGCTTATTACAAACTGAAACTGAAGAAAATTTAAACCATTGGACAACACTTAACCATCCCAGACCAACCTCGAGGGAAAAGGGCAGTTAAATCGGCATTTCTGCTGCAGAAAAAAAGACAAACTGCAACAGTTTTAAGATTTCTGAGAGAATGAGAGTGAATGAAAACTGCATGTGTGTTTTCCTTTGTTTTCTTTTTAACTCCTGTAATGAAATGCTCCCATTGTTGCATTTCATTCTGCATGGTACGGTGGTGTTATGAAAACCCACTACGCCAAATGGGAAATATTAGCTTAATCAATTGGAACTTTGCCTGAGACTTTTACTGGAAATTCTTACAAATAACTTCTTTTAAAAAGAGTAACCTGGCAGCCAAGATGGCCATAGCGATTTGCATATGAAATAGCAACAGAGTAGACCGGAGGCAACATGACTGAGGCAACCTAGCCAGAAAAATGGGGTGCTCTCTGATCAAATTACCTGAGATGGATTTCTCAACATGGTCATCGACAGCCATTGACACCCATTAACTTTGAAAGAGCCAACCCCTACCAAGTGTGACTGGACAGCCTAAGGTGGGTCATTAGGTCATAAGAACTAGGAGCAGGAGTTGGCAATTCAGCCCCTCCAGCCTGCTCCGCCATTCAATACGATCATGGCTGATCTCATCTCGGCCTTAACTCCACTTTCCTGCCCATTCTCCATAACCCTTCAACCCTTTACTAATTAAAAACCTGTCTATCTCCTCCTTAAATTTACTCAATATCCTGGCATCCACCGCACTCTGAGGTAGTGAATTCCACAGACTCACGAACCTTTGAGAGAAGTAATTTTTCCTCATCTCTGTTTTAAATCTGCTACCCCTTATCCTAAAACTATGACCTCTCGTTCTAGATTGCCCCGCAAGAGGAAACATCCTCTCTATGTCTACTTTGTCAATCCTCTTAATCATCTTATCTACCTCAATTAGACTCCACTCATTCTTCTAAACTCTAGAGAGTAAAGGCCTAAACTGCTCAATCTCTCTTCATAAGACAAACCCCTCATCTCTGGAATCAATCTAGTAAAGCCTTGAATCTCAGAGAAAATTCCAGAAGAACCTCATTAAAACACAAAGAGGTCGTAATGTCATGTGACTGATGGTGCAACTCTGGGGAGATTGTGAGTTGTGACTCAGACAGCACAACAGTAACTGTAAGCCATCAAGGGAGCAGCACTCTATTTCTCTCTCCCTCTCTCCAGTACAGATCCAGAGAAGGCCCAGCTGCAGCTGGTAAAGCCAAGTCTACAGACCACCACAACCAACAGCTAGGCTACAAGTGTCAAAACCCACCTTCTGCCTTCCAGAGCCTGAGAAGCAAGCCTGAACCATGCACGTGGCCCAGGGAGGACTTCAGGACTTCAATTTCAACTCAGGACTATGGGACTGATGAACTGTATTTAAATTCCATTTATTTCAGACTGTAGTCCAACCACCCAAATCTGTTTCCCATCTGCAATCTATTTGTGTGTGTGTGGCTCGTGTGAAAATGTGCTTGGATGCGTAGCGCATTTTAGTAATTTTAGCCAGTCTAGAGTGCTAAGGATAATAAACTTACATCTTCCTTGTTTTAAACTCAAGAAAACTTGTCTGATTGGTTCTTTGGCAATAATATTAGAGGAACAGGAGCAAGCGCTCACTGAGGTGGTACGTTCAATTGCTGTATAAAAAGGATAAATCCTGTTGCGGTCAAACTAGAGAAGGGGCGAGAAAGGGAGCCAGAGACCCCCCTCCTCACCTGGTCATAACAGTATGAAGACGGAAGTAGTCGCTATTGGTGATGGAGTGGATATGTAGTGGTAAGCTCTTCTCGGGGTCAAACACAACACCAAGCTACTGGACAACCCTATTCTAAATGTATAAGCTATTTGCAAGATTTTTCAACCATTTCCACAAATCAGCCTCACACTACCCAATTTCAGATTTCCTTTCTTAGATTTTCATGCCACTGAGCTACATTCATCATGGTCATATAAGTTGAAATTGTCTTTGGGCGAAACAAGCAATAGCGTATTGGAAGCCTCTATTGATTTTTTTCCACTTGGTTTTGTTTTCCATTAACTTCAACAGTAAAAAGGTGAATGAATAGTTTCATCTGAAAAACAGCACCACCAAAAATGCAGCAGTCTCTAAGTATTGATGTTAGAGAAGCTATGTTAGGAAATGTGACTTAGGACTTCCACTTTGAATGAAAGACTGTATTTTGTGGGTAAAAGACAGCTCCTTCGGGGATCTGCTGAAACAGCTAGGGCTGGATTCTTAAAAGATTTCAGGGTTTAGATCGGAAATGGGCGGCCTGCAATTTGGCAATGCCAGCCTCTGTGCTGGTTCTACGCCATGATCCCAACCCCGAGCCATTTTGAAAAAGGCTGGCTTGGTTGCCCACCAGCAAGTGGGGGGGAGGGAGGGGGACCCAATTTAGGTTAATTAGATATGATTAAAGGACTTTATGAAGTCCCCGTTCCCGTGCCAACTGAGAGTTCCAGTGAGCAATGTGGCAGCCCACATTGGCCTGGACCACGTCCAAGCCAACATGGTGGGCTCAGGGTGGGGGGGCTACGATGGATCAAGCGAGGGACTGCGCACCCGTATCCATAATGGCTGCTGGGTTACAACTGCAGCTGCTGGCCGTCAGCTGTGGCATGTTAAAAAATAAAATAAAATAAACTTACCTGCCCTCATCTCTCACTGTCTGCATCCTCACATCAGCAGCTCCCAAATTGGCCGGTGGGGCTGCCAATCTTAAGTGCTTCCAATTGGCCCTCTAGCATTGAGAGCCCACCCACTATCCCTGATTGGCTTAAGCTTTGAAAATTGTGATGGCAGTGTATTAAGCATGCCATCTGGCGTCACGACCCGGAACTAGCCTCCATGTCCTGTTCCTGACACCTGACTAAAAATTCAAACCCTTGTATCTGGAAAATATCAACAAGATAATCTGTAAAAGTGGTACCACTTCCTGCATTTAAGACATTTCCCAGACAGGGAGAGGAGGGTTTTGGGGTGGGGGGAGGGGACCGGAAAAAATGCAGAAAATGCAATGGGGATGGTATTCTGATGTGTTTCCACTTCCTTCCATCTTTCCTGGGGCAGGTTGGTAGTTGAGGTTGGAAAACCCTGTGGCTAGGGCAGCAAACCAGTTGAAGTTAAGGTACTTAAGGTATTTAAGAGCGATTTTGCGCATGGATTCCTTCTTTCCCAAGAGCAGAACAGTCCCAAGATGAGTCTCTAACCTGGCAGGTTGGAGAAGGTGAGTGCACAGTGGGAAGAACTTCCTCAGTGAAACTGACAAGCTGGGAAGACTTTGATCAGTTGCAGTGAAGAGCTCCAGACATGGCCAGGTAACGGGCTGCTGTTCAGAGCACACCTACTGTCAGAGAGTGCTATCACTGCTTGACAGGTGATTGCTAACTGCTTGGAAGGCACCTAACCTGTCCAGCACTTTGCCCACCATCAGTTGTACTTCCCTGCTGCCAGTCTTCAGAGCAGCATGGGAGCAGCTTATGAAACTCCACTGTCCACCTCTGCTGAGGGTCAAAGGGAGAGGCTCACCACTGCTATCTGCTCCAGCAGCATCAGAAGCATGAGCTGCAGCACCAGATGCCTTCTCCTCAGCCACATGCCCCTCAGAGCAGGGGAGATAACCATCAAAGGTGAGACCCCCAACACAGGGTCTAAAGGCAGAGGACTAGCTCTCTCCATATATCTGAGCACAGGTGCCTCAGGAGGCTCAGGCTCTCACAGCTGGTCACTGCTGACATCTGCATCATCATGGAACAAGACCTCCTTCTCAGTGGACCAGGTGGGCACACATTGCCAGTGGTCGACAAAGTACCTATCACTGGAAGCCCACTGCCCTGCCTCCCCCCCCACCCTGTGTCTCTCCACTCACTAAATTGTATTCTTTCTTCTCCTGCGAGGAGAGAAAGCAGGAAGGTGTACATGCTGATAATGACTTGTGTACAGAGGAGGGAAGAACATGGTTAGTGGAGGGTCACTGTGGGTCATGGCTGTGAGAGGGCAATAAGCAGAGGGCAAGTGTGAGTGTTGGCTGATCAAATGGGGATGTGAGGTGCCTACAGGGAGAAGAATGAGTGGAGTTGCAAGGTGTGTTGACCTGAGGTGTGCAGTGCAGGAGAATGCTGGACAGGGGACAGAACTTTACTGGCCCTGTGGAGGTGGGAAAGAAGATGTGGGCTGATGTCAGGCCAGCTCCTCAACATGTTCCTGTCACTGACAGATTTTACCACATGCAGCCAACAAGATAGATCAGTGGCTGACAAATCAGCAAAGGGCAGGGAATTAAGGTCGTTAAAATGCCAAATGTCAGGTATTTTCCTACCTTTTTCCAATTTTACCAATGGTACATGGGTTGCACAGAAGCTTAGAGTTTCATTTACTCAAAAGAGGGGAGTTATGAGCAGCAGCTGAGTTGTGAAGGGAACTGGCAGCCATACTGTGAAGCTGTCTGCAGGCTATGTCTTCAAGAAATGACGCTAGCAAGTTTGGAGGCATTGCAAAGATTGGGGCCAAAGTGAAGTGCTGCTGGTGGAAAAGTGTCTCCCAGATCCACAGCAGCCACAGGAGGCAGGACAAGGTTCTTGAGAAGCTCTTCGCAGTGGAGGCTTCATCTGGCTATGGTGTCAATGTTTCAGACTTTGACTCCTCCAGTGAGGAGCAGAGTGCCACAAAGATGGGGTTGCAGCTACATGAAGCACCTGTGCAGTGGCCAGGGGAGCTTCAGCTGGTTGAGAAAGCCATTGGATGTGAACGAGGAGGGTGCGTGGGAACAAGAGGGCAGCCTCATGATCACAGAAGGTGCTACCCAGCCCATCGGGTATACCGTCAGAGGCTCAGCTTCATTGAGATTGTTTCCAAATGGGAGTAAATCTTGTCCCGAAGAATCCTCTCTAATAATTTCCCTACCACTGACGCAAGGCTCACCGGCCTATAATTTCCTGGATTATCCTTGCTACCCTTCTTAAACAAAGGAACAACATTGGCTATTCTCCAGTCCTCTGGGACCTCACCTGTAGCCAATGAGGATGCAAAGATTTCTGTCAAGGCCCCAGCAATTTCTTCCCTTGCCTCCCTCAGTATTCTGGGGTAGATCCCATCAGGCCCTGGGGACTTATCTACCTTAATGCTTTGCAAGACACCCAATACCTCCTCCTTTTTGATAGTGAGATGACTGAGACTATCTACACTCCCCTAGGCTCATCATCCACCAAGTCCTTCTCCTTGGTGAATACTGATGCAAAGTACTCATTTAGTACCTCGCCCATTTCCTCTGGCTCCACACATAGATTCCCTTCTCTGTCCTTGAGTGGGCCAACCCTTTCCCTGGTTACCCTCTTGCTCTTTATATACGTATAAAAAGCTTTGGGATTTTCCTTACTCCTGTTTGTCAATGACTTCTCATAACCCCTTTTAGCCCTCCTGACTCCTTGCTTAATTTCCTTCCTACTGTCTTTATATTCCTGAAGGGATTCGTCTGTTCCTAGCCTTCCAGCCCTTACGAATGATTCCTTTTGCTTTTTGACGAGGCTCACAATATCCCGCGTTATCCAAGGTTCCCGAAACTTGCCAAACTTATCCTTCTTCCTCACAGGAACATACTGGTCATGGATTCTAATCAACTGACATTTGAAAGACTCCCACATGTCAGATGTTGACTTACCCTCAAACAGCCGCCCCCAATCTAAATTCTTCAGTTCCTGCCTAATATTGTTATAATTAGCCTTCCCCCAATTTAGCACCTTCACCTGAGGACTACTCTTATCCTTATCCACAAGTACCTTAAAACTTATGGAATTATGGTCACTGTTCCTGAAATGCTCCCCTACTGAAACTTCGACCACCTGGCCGGGCTCATTCCCCAATACCAGGTCCAGTACGGCCCCATCCCTAGTTGGACTATCTACATATTGTTTCAAGAAGCCCTCCTGGATGCTGCTTACAAATTCTGCCCCATCCAAGCCCCTAGCACTAAGTGAGTCCCAGTCAACATAGGGGAAGTTAAAATCCCCAACCTCTACAATCCTGTTACCTTTACATCTTTCCAAAATCTTTCTACATATCTGCTCCTCTACCTCCCGCTGGCTGTTGGGAGGCCTGTAGTAAACCCCCAACATCGTGACTGCACCCTTCCTATTCCTGAGCTCCACCCATATTGCCTCGCTGCATGACCCCTCCGAGGTGTCCTCCCGCAGTACAGCTGTGATATTCTCCTTAACCAGTAATGCAACTCCCCCACCCCTTTTACATCCCCCTCTATCCCGCCTGAATCTTCGAAATCCTGGAACATTTAGCTTCCAATCCTGTTCTTCCCTCAACCAAGTCTCTGTAATAGCAATAATATCATAGTTCCAAGTACTAATCCAAGCTCTAAGTTCATCTGCCTTACCTGTTATACTTCTTGCATTGTAACAAATGCACTTCAGACCAGTCCCGCTGTGCTTCGCAACATCTCCCTGCCTGCTCTTCCTCTTAGTCTTACTGGCCTTATTTACTAGTTCCCCCTCATTTATTTCACTTGCTGTCCTACTGCTCTGGTTCACACCCTTCCACCCCACTTCGTCGAGGCCTTCTGGCCTGGCCCTGGCAGACCCTCGCGCCCCCCCCCCCCCTTTCACTTACCTGAGATCCTGAGCCCAAGGCCTTTGCACACCAGAAGTGACCATCGCTCACAGTAGCGATGCTGATACTGCTAAGCTGCCAGTCCTCTGATTGGCTGGCAGCCCTTGCAGATGGGATCCACATCTTTATAGGGATGGAGATCCCAGTGCCAGAAGCTTTGCCTTCGGAACAATGGAGGATCGCACTGAGGGGGTGCGAACAGACCGAGGAGGGGAACCCCCGCCTTTTCAGCCAGGCGCCAGAAGCCTTGTCTTCTCCACAAAATCCAGGTCATGGTCCAGGGAATTTTGGACACAACCATTGCTTTACTCACTCTCCATAGCTTCCACACCTGCCCACCATGACCCATCCAATCTCCATTGTCTCCTCCTCTATCGGTGTCACAATGATGATGCTCAAACCTCCGGTTTGTTGATGCTCCCTGGCATTCTGAGCACATGTCTTCTACAAGAACAGACACAAGCAGTGTCACCCCTGTCTCATGCGCCAGCAGTGCTAGTCACCCTGAGCCTTGTATATGTGCAGCACCATGCTGCTGGGAAGGCATGGTGAAGCAGCTTTTCAGCCAGCTCAGTGCAGCATTCACCCATTACTGACCATGGGGTTCGGGTGCATGTGAACTGGGAGCCTCAATGTGGACATTTGTGCCTGGTGTTGCCCAATGCATGGACCAACCACCTAGCCTCACATCTTATGGCTGCCTTTTAATTCATGATGGGCTTCCAATTTGCAACTCTAAATGCCACTCACCTCTCCAGACCACAGCAGGTCGTTAAATCTCTTTCTGCACTGGATCCTGGATCTTGCAACGACCGCTGCTTATGATGTCTGCCACTTCCAGCCATGCCTTCTTGGTCAGGCTTGCTGGCCTCCTCCTCCCGTCTACTGGAAACAGGATATCTCTCCTTTCTCTGTCTATCTGCAGGAGTGCCTCCAGGCAGGTTTCGTTGAATCATGGAGCAACCCTTCCCCATGCTGAAACCATTCCTCTGCCGCTCTGTTACTGTAGATCCCCTCCTTTTTCCCTGTGTCTTCAGCCTACCTGACTGCTGCACATGTGTGTTTAAAAATTAGTCTTGTGCGTGAAATGCCAGCACTATGACCCATCGCCACTGTTAACTGCCCAGCTTCCCTGCCTGCCGGCACTTAGAGTCATTAACGGCACAGAAGAAGGCTGTTCGGCCCATTGAGTCCATGTCGGTTCTCCAGGGAACTATGCAGTCAGTCCCACACTTGATCCCCGTAACCCTGCAAGTCTCTTTCTCAGGTGGCCATCCAACTTCCTCTTGAAGTCATTGATCGTCTCTGCCTCCACCACCCTTGTGGGCAGCGAGTTCCAGGCCACTACCACCTGCTACGTAAAAAAGTGCTTCCTCATATTCCCCCTGCATCTTTTGCTCTTCGTGGTAAAATCACAGAGGAAGTTTCGCTACCCACCCTTGTGTGCCACTGATCTGCATTTCCTCCCGATGATGGGTCATCCGCCTGATCAGTAAAACTCTGGCCAGAATGTGGGGATTGGTGTGGGTGGGCAAAAATCTGGCAGATGGAGTATAATGTGGAAAAATTAGGAAAAACTTTGGCAGGAAGAATAAAAAAATATTAAGAGTAGATGTTCTAGTGTATGAGTCACAAAAAGTTAGTATACAGGTACAGCAAGTACCTGTAATATACAAATTAGGCGCAGAAGTAGGCAATTCGGCCCCTCTAGCCTGCTCTGCCATTCAATAAGATCATGGCTGATCTGTGTCACAAATTCCACACTCCTATCTATCCCTGATAACCTTTGATTCCCTTGCCTAACAAGAATATATCTACCCCCGCCTTAAAATTATTCAATGACTCTACCTCCACCACCTTTTGAGGCAGAGTTCCAAAGTCGCACAACCCTGTGAGAAAAAAAATTCTCCTCATCTCTGTCCTAAAAGAGCTACCCCTAATTTTAAAACAGTGCCCCTAGTTCTGGACGCCCCCACAAGAAGAAACATCACTTCCACATCCACCTTGTCAAGACCATTAAGGATCTTATATACTTCAATCAAGTTTCTCCTTACTCTTCAAAACTCCAGTGAAAACAAGCCACGTCTGTCCAACCTTTCCTCATAAGACAACCCGCTCATTCCAGGTATCAATCTAGTCAACCTCCTCTGAACTGCCTCCAACACATTCACATCTTCCCTTAAATAAGGAGACCATAACTGCATGCAGTATTCGAGATATGGTCTCATTAATGACCTGTATAACTGAAGCATCACATCCTTACTTTTATTTTCTACTCCTCTCGTAATAAAGGATAGCATTCCATTAGCCTTCTTTATTACTTGCTCTACCTGTATACTAACCTTTTGTGACTCATGCACTAGAACACCTAGATCCCGCTGTACCTCGGAGTTCTGCAGTCGTTCTCCATTTAAGTAATACTCAACACTTTTTTATTATTCCTGCCAAAGTGAACACCTTCACATTTTTCCACATTATACTCCATCTGCCAGATTTTTGCCCACTCACTCAACCTATATCAGTCTGCAACTCCTTATGTCCTCTTCACAACATACTTTGCTACCTATCTTTATGTCATCTGCAAATTTAGCTACCATGCCATCGTTCCCTTCATCTAAGTCATTGATATAAATTGTAAGAAGTTGAGGCCCCAGCACAGACATCTGTGGGACTCCACTTGTCACATCCTGCCAATCAGAAAAGGACCCATTTATGTATACTCTCTGCCAGCCAGCCAAGCTTCTATCCCTGCTAATATATTACCCACTACCCCATATTGTCCGACTTTGTGCAATAATCTTTTATGTGGCACCTTGTCAAATGC
This sequence comes from Heterodontus francisci, assembly GCF_036365525.1. Taxonomy (NCBI): domain Eukaryota; kingdom Metazoa; phylum Chordata; class Chondrichthyes; order Heterodontiformes; family Heterodontidae; genus Heterodontus; species Heterodontus francisci. The sequence continues at coordinate 74,185,087 of NC_090387.1, forward strand.
CTTCTGGGAATCCAAGTACAATATGTCAATGAGCTCCCCTTTATCCACGGCACATGCTACTCCTTCAAAGAACTCCAATAAATTGGTTAAACATGATCTCCCTTTCACAAAGCCATGCTGACTATTGCCGATTACCTTGAGTTTTTCTAAGTGCCCAGCTACAACCTCCTTAATGATAGATTCTAATACCTTCCTCACGACAGACGTCAAGCTAACTGGCCTATAGTTGCCTGTTTTCTGCCTCCCCCCTTCTTGAATAGAGGGGTTATATTTGCTATTTTCCAGTCTGAAGGAACCTTTCCAGAATCTAGCAAATTTTCAAAAATTAACACCAACGCATCTACTCCCTCATTAGCCACCTCTTTTAAGACTTTAGGATTAAGCCCATCAGGACCTGGGGACTTGTCAGCCCACAACTCCATTAGTTTGATCAGGACTGCTTCCCTGGTGATTGTAATTTCACCAAGTTCCCCCCCTTCCACCTCCTGATTTATAGCTATTATTAGAATGTTTTTTGGATCCACTATAGTGAAGATAGAAGCAAAATATTTGTTCATTTCATCTGCCATTTCCTTATATACTATTAACTCCCCTGTCTCACTCTCTAGAGACCAACACTCACTTTACGTACTATTTTCCTTTATAAATACCTGTAGAAACTCTTGCTATTGGTTTTTACATTTCTAGCTAGCTTCCTCTCTTACTCTAATTTCTTTCTCCTGATTAACCTTTTAGTCATTATCTGCCATTCTTTATATTCTGACCAATCATCTGACCTACCACTCATCTTTGCTCAATTATATGCCTTTTCCTTAAGTTTGATGCTTTCTTTAACTTCTTAAGTTAACCCTGGATGGTGGGTCCTCCCCTTAGAATTTTTCTTTCTAGTAGGAATATGAATCCTGCGTATTCTGAAATATCCCCTTGAATATCTGCCACTGCTTCTCTATCTCCTAGCCTAGAAACCCAGTTCACTTCAGCTAGCTCAGCTTTCATGTCCACATAGTTGCCCTTATTTAAGTTTAAAATACTAGTCTTAGACTCACTCTTCGCTCTTTCAAACTGGATGTCAAATTCACTCATATATTTAAATCATATATTTAAATATATATATATATATATATATATCTTCAAGGGGATATTTCAGAATACTCAGGATAAGTATATTCCTACTATAAAGAAAAATTCTAAGGGGAGGACCCACCATCCGTGGTTAACTAAAGAAGTTAAAGAAAGCATCAAACTTAAGGAATCATATTGTGGTCACTGCTACCGAGAGGTGCCTATACTCCGAGGTCATTAATTAATCCTGTCACCTTACACAATACCAAGTCGACTGCTTTCAGGTTGGTTCCAGAATGTGCTGCTCCAAGAAACTATCTCAAAGGCATTCTATGAACTCCTCATCCAGGCTACTATTACCAATCTGATTTTTCCAGTTTATATGTAGATTAAAATCACCCATGATTACTGCCATCCGTTTATCACAAGCACCCAATATTTCTTCTTGTATACTTCGTCCTACATTATGTTTACTGTTAGACGGAGTATAGACCACTCCTACTGGTGACTTCTTTCCCCAGCTATTCCTCATCTCCACCCAAACCGATTCAATATCCTGATCTCCTGAACTAAGGTCATCTCTAACTATTGCACCAATGCCTTTAGTTAACCACGGATGGAGGGTCCTCCCCTTAGAATTTTTCTTTATAGTAGAAATATACTCATCCTGAGTATTCTGAAATTTGATTAAGAGTGCTACCCCTCCATCTTTAACTAGCTTCCTATTCTTCTTGAACGTCATATATCCCTCAATATTCAGGACCAAATCCTTGTCATCCTGCAGCCATGTCTCTGTAATGGCTATCAGATCATATTTATTTACTTCAATGTGCGCTATCAGTTTTTCTACTTTGTTATGAATGCTATGTGCATTCAGATATAGAGCCTTTAGTTTTGTCTTTTTGTTATCTTTGTAACAATTAGTCTCGACCGTTGGTGCATTCTTAGGTTTTTTCTATCTGTCCCTTACGGCCATTCTCTGGCCTTCATTTCCCATATTATTATTCTGCTCTCTGGCCTTGACTCTACCCCTTCATTTGCTACGTCTACCCAGGCTTGATCCCCTCACCCCCCTTGTTTAGTTTAAAGCCCTCTCTTCTTCCCGAGTTATACGATTTGCTAGAACACTGGTCCCAGCACAGTTCAGGTGCAGATAATCCCAACGGTACAGCTCCCACTTTCCCCAGTACTGGTGCCAGTGCCCCACGAAATGAAACCCACTTCTCTCACACCAGTCTTTGAGCCACATATTCATTTCACTAATCTTGTGTGGCCTCTGCCAATAGGCATGTGGCTCAGGTAATAATTAAAAGATTATTACCCTTGACGTTCTGTTCTTCAATTTGGTGCGTAGCTCCTCAAACTGTCTAAGTAGAACCTCTTTCCTAGTCCTACCTATGTTGTTGGTACCGACGTGGACCACAACAACTGGATCCTCCCCCTCCCCCTCCAGGTTCCTGTCCAGCCCTGAGCAGGTGTCCCGAACCCTGGCACAGATAGGCAACACAGCCTTCTGGACTCGGCTGCACAGAAGAGTGTCAATCCCCCTCACTATACTATCCCCTACTACCTCTATATTCCTTTTTGCTCCCTCCACTTGAATGGTTTCTTGTACCACAGTGCCATAGCCAGTCTGCTCATCCACCTTGCAGACCTCGCTTTTGTCCATACAGGTTGAGAGCACCTCAAACCTGTTTGACAATTGCAAAGTCTGAGGCTCTTCCACTACTGCCTGCTCAGTCCCTTTAGCTGCCTCACTCATGGTCACATCCTCCTGTCCCTCACTACAGACCAAAACAGATGACCCTGTTCTAAGAGGTGTGACCGTCTTCTGGAACAATATGTCTAGGTATTTCTCCCCCTCCCTTATGTTGGGCAGTGTTGGGTTCCAGATCAATAAGCCTGATCTGGAATTTCTCTCGCTGCTTACACTTTCTCTGCAGATGTGTTTACGAACAGATGAATTAGGAGCAGGAGTCGGCCACTCGGCCCTTCGAGCCTGCTCCGCCATTCAATAGTTTCGTGGCTGAACTGATTACTCCACATTTCAACCTACACCTGATAACCATCCACCCCTTGCTTATCAAGAATCTATCTACCTCTGCCTTAAAAATATTCAAAGACTCTGCTTACACTGCCTTTTCAGGAAGAGAATTCCAAAGACTCACGACCCTCAGAGAAAAAATTTCTCCTCATCCCTATCTTAAATGGGTGACCCCTTATTTTTAAACAGTGACCCCTGAGTCTACATTCATCCACATGGGCAAATATTCTTTCCACATCCACCCTGTCAAGACCCCTCAGGATTTTATATATTTCAGTCAAGTCCCTCTTACTCTTCTAATTTCCAGTGGATACAAGCCTAGCCTGTCCAATCTAACCTCATAAGACAGCCCGCCCATTCCAGGTATTAGTCTAGTAAACCTTCTCTGTACTGCCTGCAACACATTTATATCCTTCCTTAAATAACGAGACCAGTACTGTACACAATACTCCATATGTGGTCTCACCAATGCCCTGTATAGCTGAAGCATAACCTCCCTACTTTCAGAGTCGAAGACCAGAGAGAGAGAGAGAGAGAGAAAATACAGCAGGAGCAGAGCTTTAAAAAGCACGCCAAAAGGAACAGAGTCGGAGACCAGAGAGAGAGAGAGAGAAAACACAGTGGGAGCAGAGCTTTAAAAAGCGCGCCAAAAGGAACAGAGTCGGAGACCACAGAGAGAGAGAATACACAGCGGAAGGAGAGCTTTAAAAAGCGCGCCAAAAGGAACAGAGTCGGAGACCAGAGAGAGAGAGAGAAAACACAGTGGGAGCAGAGCTTTAAAAAGCGCGCCAAATGGAACAGAGTCGGAGACCACAGAGAAAGAGAGAAAACACAGCAGGAGTAGAGCGTTAAAAATCATGCCGAAAGGAACAGAGTTGGAGACCAGAGTGAGAGAAAACACAATGGGAGCAGAGCTTTAAAAAGCACGCCAAAAGGAACAGAGTCCGAGACCAGAGAGAGAGAGAAAACACAGGGGCAGCAGAGCTTTAATAAGCATGCCAAAACGCACATGGACGACCACCAGAGAGAGAGAGAGAGAAAACACTGCAGGAGCAGAGCATTAAAAAGCGCGCCAAAAGGAACAGAGTCGGAGACCACAGAGAGAAAGAGAGAGAAAACACAGTGGGAGCAGGGCTTTAAAAAGCGCGCCAAAAGGAACAGAGTCGGAGACCACACAAAGAGAGAGACAGCGAGAGCGAAAGAAAACACAGTGGGAGCAGAACTTTAAAAAGCACTCCAAAACAAAGAGAGTCAGAAACCACAGAGAGAGAGAGAGAGAGAGAGAGAGAAAGATAACATAGTGGGAGCAGAGCTTTAAAAAGTGTGTCAAAAGGACCAGAGTCAGAGACCACAGAGAGAGAGAGAGAGAGAAAACACAGCGGGAGCAGAGCTTAAAAAGCGCGCCAAAAGGAACAGAGTCGGAAAGCAGAGAGAGAGAGAAAGAGGGTATTTTAAGGGAGTAAAAACAGAGAGAAAAAATGTGACATCACAGGAAAACTGTAAGTTCATTGTTTGGTAAGGAACTGCTAGCTGAATTACCTATTCTAAGTTGATTTCGGATTAAAGGTGAAAAGGAGAAATGTTTTACAGATTTAAAACTAAAGACCAGTTGGAAATTTAAAAAACAAATTAAAATCTAATTAAATAAAATAGAGATGCAGGGCCAGGCGACGTGTTGTACCTGCATGATGTGGGAGCCGGTGGACCCCATTGTGGTTCCTAGTGACTACATCTGTAGCAAGTGTTGGCTGTTCGAGGAACTCCGGCTCAGAGTTGATGAGCTGGAGTCTGAACTTCGGACACTGTGACACATCAGGGAGGGGGAGTGTTACCTGGACACTGTGTTTCAGGAGACAGTCACACCTCTTAGATTAACTACCTTGAATTCAGCCAGTGGTCAGGGACAGGAGGGTATGACTATGAGTGAGACAGGAGATAATGTTGCAGAAGCCTCAGCCTTTGTCCTTGTCCAACAGGTTCAAGATTCTTGCTCCATGTGTCGACGAAAGCAGGGACTGTAGTGAGGATGAGCAAACTGACCATAGCACCGTGGTACAGGGAGCCATTCAAGTGGGGGGAGAAAAGAGAAATGTAGTCGTAATCAGAGATAGTATAGTTAGGGGCATAGACACTGTTCTCTGTGGCTAAGATCGAGAGTCCCGAAGACTCTGTTGCTTACCTAGTGCCAGGGTTCAGGATATCTCATCTGGGCTGCAGAGGAACTTGGAGTAGGAGGGGAAAGATTCAGTTGTCGTGGTCCATGTAGGTACCAATGATATAAGTAGAACGAGGATAGAGGTTCTGCTGGGGGAATATGAGCAGCTAGGGGCTAAATTAAAAAGCAGAACCAAAAAGGTAATAATCTCCAGATTACTACCTGAGCCATGAGCTAATTGGCACAGGGTCAATAAGATTAAAGAGGTAAATGCGTGGCTCAAAGATTGATGTGGGAGAAATGGGTTCGAATTCATGGGGAAGGAGGGAGCTGTTCCAATGGGATGGGCTCCACCTAAATTTTGCTGGGACCAGGGTCCTGGCGAATCGCATAATTAGAGCTGTAGATAGGGCTTTAGACTAAATAGTGGGGTGGGGGGGGGGGGGGGGAGCGTTCAGTTGCATGGAAAATTAGGAAGTCAAAGTTAAAGGAGAAGGTAGAAGTGCAAGTGAGGCTGAACATTACCAGAAAATAAAAGGTAGGGCCAGAACGTGTGAACGTCATATTGCACCAAGGAATCGTACAAGAGTAGGGAAATTTGATAATAGAACAAACTTAAAGGCTTTGTATCTGAATACACGAAGCATTCGGAATAAAATTAATGAGTTAACAGCGCAAATAGAGACGAATGGGTATGATTTAGTGACGATCACTGAGACGTGGTTGCAGGGAAACCAGTTTTGGGAATTGAATATCCAAGGGTACTCAGTATTTCAGAAGGATAGGCAGGAAGGAAAAGGAGGTGGTGTAGCTTTGCTAGTAAAGGAAGAGATCAGTGCTGTAATGAGAAATGAAAAAGGCACTGGAGATCAAGACGTAGAATCAGCCTGAATTAAGAAATAGCAAGGGAAGGAAGTCCCTGCTGGGAGTAATCTATAGGTCCCCAAACAGTAGTTTCGCAGTGGGGCACAGTATAAACCAGAAAATACTGGGGGCTTGTAAGAAAGGCATGGCAATAATCGTGGGTGATTTTAATATGCATATAGACTGGATTAATCAAATTGGCAAGGGTAGCCTCGAGGGAGAGTTCATTGAATGTATTAGAGATTGTTTGTTGGAGCAATATGTTATGGAACCAACCAGGGAGCAGGCTCTTTTAGATTTGGTATTATGTAATGAGGTGGGATTAATTAATGATCTCATAGTTAAGGATCCTCTAGGGAAGAGTAATCATAGCATGCTAGAATTTCAAATTTAGTTTGAGGGTGAGAAACTGGAGTCCCACACTAGTGTTCTGGAGTTAAACAGAGGTAATTACTTAGGCATGAGGACAGATTTGGCCCTAGTGAACTGGGGAGGAAGACTAAAAGGTAAGACAGTTGATGAGCAGTGGCAGATGTTTAAGGAGATATTCAATTCCTCCCAACTAAAATATATTTCAGAGAGGAAGAAAGATTGCAAGAGGGGGTAAAAACATCCATGGCTAAACAAGGAAGTTAAGGATAACATAAAAACAAAAACTAAGGCATACCATATTGCAAAGGCCAGTGGCAGGCTGGAACATTGGGAAACTTTTAAAGATCAACAAAGGGTTACTAAAAAAAGCAATAAAAAGATCAAAGGTAAATTATGAAAGAAGGGTCATGGAGAACGGGCAGGAAAGTGGAGTTGAAGTCAAGATGAGATCAGCCATGATCATATTGAATGGGGGAGCAGGCTCGAGTGGCTGAATTGCCTACTCCTGCTCCTAGTTCTTATGTATTCAATTCCCCTTGTGATAAACGATAACCAACTATTAGCTTTCCTAATTATGTTCTGCACCTACATAATAATCTTTTGCGATTCATGCACTAGGACAACCAGATCCCTCTGCATCTCTGACCATTTAGATAATATGCTTCTTTTTTATTTTTCCTGCCAAAGTGGACAATTTCCCACTTTCCCACATTTTACTCCATTTGCCAGGTCTTTGCCCACTCACTTAACCTATCTATATCCCTTTGTAGCTGCCTTATATTCTCTTCACAAATTACTTACTTACCTATCTTTGTGTTTGCCCTGTATTCCCAATCTACTCAGCTTAACTAGTATTACCAAATAAAAACCTTACAATTTCTAAAATTACCTGAGTTTTGAAAGACAAATGATAAAACATTCACCAACCAATCACCTTCCTTGGCATCAAAGGAAGAAGTCTCACCAGCTGCTGGAGGCTAAAAAAGAAAGGAAAAGGAGCCCTCTTTCTACCTCTGCACCGAATTCCCATGTGCACCAAATTCAAGCTTCACTCTGGCAATGTTTCTCACTTTGGCAAATATCTCTTCTCACTGCATCCCCTCACTGCTTTCAGCTAAGAACTGATCTGCTTTATATAGAGATTCTGATGACTCACTAGCTCAGCTTCTGCTACAATAATTAGCATCTATTGAACCTAACTACTTTCAACTGATTGACAGATAACTGCCATTGCCGGCTGCTTCTTGTTTAACAGGCTATTTACCTAACCAGGAGATTTTGACTCTTAATCTAATATTTAAGCTTGGCAAAAACTTATCAGAACTTACCACGTGCGCCAAATTCCAGCTTCAATCTGGCAATGTCTCACTCAGGCAAATGTATCTCTCATTGCACCCCCTCACTACCTGAAAGTGTTACACCACACATCTGTCATGCTCTCCTGAGACCTGGATACTCTTCTTTTTATTCGTCCTTGGGATGTGAGCATTGCGGGCAAGGCCAGAATTAAATGCCCATCCTTAAATTGCCCTTGAGAAAGTGGTGGTGTGCCACCTTCATGAACCGCTGCAGTCCATGTGATGTAGGTACACCCACTGTGCTGTTAGGGATGGAGAGAGTTCCAGGATTTTGACTCAGTGCCAGTAAAAGGACGGCAATATAGTTCCAAGTCAGGATGGTGTGTGCCTTGGAGGGGAACTTGCAGGTGGTGGCGCATCTGCTACCCTTGTCCTTCTAGGTGGTAGAGGTCACGTGTTTGGATGGTGTTGTCGAAGGAGCCTTGGTAAGTTGCTACAGTGCATCTTGTACATGGTACACACTGCTACCACTGTGCATCTGTAGTGAAGGGAGTGAATGTTGAAGGTGATGGATGGGGTGCCAATTGAGTGGGCCGCTTTCTCCTGAATGGAATCAAGCTTCTTGAGTGTTGCTCAATTCCTGAATGGAATTAAGCTTCTTGAGTGTTACCAATCCAGGCAAGTGGAGAGTACTCCATCATACTCCTGACTTGTGCGTTGTAGATGGTGGACAGGAATTGGGGAGACAGGAGGCAAGTTACTCGCCACAGAATTCCTAGCCTCTGACCTGCTCTTGAAGCCACACTATTTATGTGGCTGGTCCAGTTCAGTTTCTGGTCAATGGTAATCCCCAGGATGCTGATAGTGGGGGATTCAGTGATGTTAATGCCATTGAACATCTAGGTGAGATGGTTAGATTATCTGTTGTTTGAGATGGTCATTGATGGCACTAGTATGGCACGAATGTTACTTGCCACTTGTCAGCCCAAGCCTGGATGTGGTCCAGGCCTTTCTGCATCTGGACACAGACTGCTTCAGTATCTGAGGAATTGCAAATTGTGCTGAACATTGTGCAATCATCAGTGAACATCCACACTTCTGACCTTATGGTGGAGGGAAGGTCATTGATGAAGCAGCTGACGATAGTTGGGCCTAGGACACTACCCTGAGGAAATCCTGCAGTGATGTCCTGGGACTGAGATGATTGACCTCCAACAACCACAACCATCTTTCTTTGTGCTAAGTATGACACCAACTAGTGGAGAGTTTTCCCCTTGATTCCCATTGACTCAAGCTTTGCTGGGACTCATTGATGCCACACTCAGTCAAATGCTGCCTTTGATGTGCGTTGTAGATGGTGGACAGGAATTGGGGAGACAGGAGGCAAGTTACTCGCCACAGAATTCCTAGCCTCTGACCTGCTCTTGAAGCCACACTATTTATGTGGCTGGTCCAGTTCAGTTTCTGGCCAATGGTAATCCAGTCACTCTCACTTCACCTCTGGAGCTCAGCTCTTTTGTCCATGTTTGTACCAAGGCTGTAATAAGGTTAGGAGCTGAGTGGCCCTGGTGGAACCCAAACCGACTGTCAGTGAGCAGGTTATTGCTGCATAGGTGCCACTTGATAGCACTGTTAGTGACTCCTTCCATCATTTTGTTGATGATCGAGAGTAGACTGATAGGGCGGTAATTGCCTGGGTTGGATTTGTCCTGCTTTTTGTGGACAGGACATACCTGGGCAATTTTCCACATTGTTGTGTAGATGCTAGTGTTGAAGCTGTACTGGAACAGCTTGGCTAGGGGTGCAGCCAGTTCTAGAACACAAGTCCTCAGTACTATTGCCGGAATGTTGTCAGGGTCCATAGCCTTTGCAGTATCCAGTGCCTTCAGCCATTTCTTGATATCACGTGGAGTGAATTGGATTGGCTGAAGACTGGCAGCTGTGATTCCTGGGACCTCAGGAGGAGGCTGAGTTGGATCATCCACTCAGCCCTTCTGGATGAAGACGTTTGCAAATTCTTCAGCCTTATCTTTTTCACTGATGTGCTGGGCTCCCCGTTCATTGAAGATGGGGATATTTGTGGAGCCACCTCCTCCTGTTAGTTGTTTGATTGTCCACCATCATTCACGTCTGGATGTGACAGGACTGCAGAGCTTAATTCTGATCTATTGGTTGTGGGATCTCTTAGCTCTGTCTATCGCATGTTGCTTCGCTGTTTGGCATGCAAATAGTCCTGTGTTATAGCTTCACTGGGTTGACACCGTATTTTTAAGTATGCCTGGTGCTGCTCTTGGCATGCCCTCCTGCACCCTTCATTGAAACAGCGTTATCCCTTGGCTTGATGATAATGGTAGAGTATGGGACATACTGGGTCATGAGCTTACAGATTTTGGTTGAATACAGTTCTGCTGTTAGTGATAGCCCACAGCACCTCAAGGATGTGAGGCCCAGTTTTGAGTTGCAAATTCTGTTTGAAATCTATCCCATTTATCACTGTGTTAGTGCTACATAAGAAGATGGAGGGTATCCTCAAATGTGAAGACGGGACTTTTTCTCCACAAGGACTGTCCAGTGGTCACTCCTACCAATACTGTCATGCACAGATGCAATTGCGACAGGTAAATTGGTGAGGATGAGATCAAGTAGGTTTTTCCCTCTTGATGGCTTCCTCAGCACCTGCCGCAGACCCAGTCTACCTGCTTGCATACTTCCAGCGGACATTAAGTGCATTCAGGCCAGCCCCTTTACTAAGATAGCGTCCGGCACGCTTCACATCTGAAGTGTGCGAGCGCACACTCCGGATGCCATTTTGGAAGTCTAACGGCACTTGTAGCATCCAAAAAATGGGTTGTACTGAGCCCAGTTTCACCCCCTCTGTGTTTGGAACCTTAATTCCTGCCACAGAGACAACAGGGCTGGCATTTTCTATTGTCCGTGGGGACCGGGACAGGAGTGGATGTGCTTTGAAATAATGCTCCCAGATGGCATGTCAGTGTCCTGACGACTCTGAGACACGCTTGAATTTTCAAAGTGAGAGCACAGGCTTGGAGGGTGGGGTAGGGTGGTAAGTCAGGAACCCGCTCGCCTCCAATCAACAGCCTGTTAAGCTCCTTGAGGAGCTTGTTAACTGGCCGGGAGGGCGAATGGGCAAATTTCAGTTTGTAAATCGCCGAACCTAACCATCTGGTGCATGTTAGATTTGATGATTGCTTCGCGTGAGCGACACTGATGCAGCGTGGGGTCGGGGCCCGGAAATTATCCGGGCGTCGGGTTCCCGACCCCGAATTGAAAAGCAAGCCCCAAGTTTCTCTAATACTAGTTATCAGATGGCACATGCTGGAGAAGACAGTTATCTGAGTGAGAGAAACTGCTGCCTCTGTGTTTCCCAAGACATTTTTAGGATTATTTTATAAATAAGCACTGACAACTTTGTGTTAGTGTTTTAATATTGCAACATTTTGATTAGTTGTGTCCATGGCAGATCAACAGCTAGTCAAGATGGCAGGTAGGTTGGGTTTTGGAGATAATGGCTAGAATTTTACCTGCTCAAATTGGGTGTCCTCCGAAGCAGCCAAGCCGAAAAATAGTGGGAGATGACGTCGGGTCAGGTCCCCGACATCATTACGCCCAATCCCCATCTTACGCAGGTCAGATGGAGGGCGAAATGGATGCGCCACTCGCCATCCGATTTACATCAACTAAGGGCCAATTGAAGTAGTTGAAAATCCAACTGACCGCCATTTTACGTCAGCCGTCATATTTGGCAAATGGGTCAAGGGAGGGTTTGGAATCCAGCAGCTTTAAAAGAGCAGCAACCAGTGTGTCAGTGCAGCGGTTGGAGGTACTGGATTTTTCATTTATTTCTGTTTGATTTATGTGTTGATTGTAAGGTCAGTGTTGATATTGCTGGGTCTCCTGGGTTCACCTGAGTGAGTTAAACTATTGGTAGGGCCACAGCAACAGTGACTTATTCTGTGTAGGGGAGGGGGTTTGCGAGTGCCTGTCCTTGCAGCAGGCAGAAAATAGCTGTCCTCATTACATCTTTGGGACACTGCAGCCATGGTCATTGTCCACTTGGGAGGCGGCTCCACGAGCAAGGAAAAGAACATCACAAGGAGGGACAGGAGGATAAGTGGCTAGGGAAATCAGTGACCTGATGGCCAACTGCAGCCTGGTAATGAGGGAGGGGCAGAAGACCAAAGAGTGCACCAGAAGTGAATACCTCCGAGGAGATGAGTCTACCCAGCAAGCAGGGTCTATCGGCCACGATTGGGTGCCAGTGCCATAGAAGACTGTGCCTGTCCAGAGACACTGTCACATCTCTGTGTCAGATAATGGCAGCAGAGGTCAGCTCCAACTGCATGGGTGGCCATCCAATGCTGGTCTCACTAAAGGTCACAGTTGCTCTGAACTTCTATGCATCATGCTCCTTCCAGGCTTCCACCATGGACATGTGCAGAATCTCACAGTCATCAGATCAACACTGCATTAAGGTGGTAACTGATGCCATATTCAGGTGTGCCAACCAGTTCAAGTTCCAGACATATTCTGCCAGTCAGGCTGAGAGAGCCAGAGGCTTCAGCGCCATCGCTGAGTTCCCCATGGTCCAAGGCGTGATTGATTGTACACATGTGGCCATTAGAGCACCTGCAGGTCTGTCAGGGGCCTTCATTAATCAAAAGGGGTTTCACTGACTGAATGTGCAACTTGTCTGTGACCACCGTACGAGTATATTGCAGGTGTGTGCTCATTATCCAGGAAGCAGTCATGATGCATCCATTCTCCGGAACTCGCAGGTGTCAGCATTATTCAGCTCCCCCGAGTGTCTGCAAGGATGGATATTTGGCGACAGAGGTTACCTGCTGAAGACATGGCTGATGACACCTGTGAGGAACCCATGGAATGAAGCAGAGTAACGGTACAATGCAAGCCCTGCAACCACCAGAGTCACCATTGAGCAGACATAGGTCTTCTGTGAATGAGATTTTGGTGCCTAGATCGCTCAGATGGTGCCCTTCAGTACTTGCCAGCAAGGGTATCTCACATTGCTGTCATCTGCTGCACCTTACAAAACCTGACGCTGCAGAGGGGGAGGCCCTGGATGATCAGAACATTATTCAGCACGAGGCATCCTCAGACGAAGAGGGTGAAAGGGTTGAGGAGGAGGAGGGGCCAAAGCCACAAGAATGTCGGGGGAAGGTGTTGGAGGTTTGCAGGGGTTGAGTGCAAGGGAGGCTCGGGAGGCTCTGATAGTTAGGCATTTCTCCTGATTGGAGGCTCATGACCCATGTAGTATGTCAGCGATGGACATGTCAATCTCAATTCAGGCATTCACATCAGCCGGAAGCGCAAAAGCACTCACCTGCAGGCGCTAATCTCAGCTGCAATGGTCCACCTTTCCCTCAAACACAACATGGCCCAATGTGGCAACTACCTCGAGTCTCCGTATCATGCAGAACAAAAAGATCACCTAATACATCATCATTGACTTGAGACAGATGAAAAAGCCAAGTGAGAAATTTAATAAGATTTGTGTGAAGTTGAACAACAAATAAATAATTCAAAATCGCACCAGTGACCCTAAGTGCAGTTAATGTGATATCTTAAAACGTTTGCGAGTGCTCGCACATGTTGACGGCCCCTCGCCGCCAGCCACGACAGAGGCAGGTGGCTATTCAGGGCGCCCCCATGGCTTGGGATGACCTTGGCGGGTGTCCTCTGACTGCCTGAGGCAGTGAGGGCCCTGGCATGTTGAGGTGACCCTGAGCAGACTCAGGACCACCCTCTGTCACCCTGGGATTCTGAGATGCTAATGTCACTGGCATCCTGACTTGGAACTGTATCGCCGTTCCTTCACTGTTGCTGGGTCAAAATCCTGGAACTCCCTTCCTAACAGCACTGTGGGTGTACCGACGTCACATGGACTGCAGCAGTTCAAGAAGACAGCTCACCACCACCTTCTCAAGGGTAATTAGGGAAAGGCAACAAATGCTGGCCTAGTCAGCGACGCCCACATCCCATGAATGAATTAAAAAAAAGAGGGGACAAGGAGCTGCTGTATGCATCAGAAGCGCCCTGAAAGGAGCCCCCAGATGCGTGCAGCTGTTGATCCTGTGCCCTCACAAGGCTCAATTGTGCCTCCCTGCTGAGAGATGAGCAGCTGTTGAATGTCGCAGGAGCCTCGTCAACAGGTCACTGATGCACTGCTGCACAGAGCTCACTGTCTCTGTGAGGGTTTGCAAAGCCTGCTGGAGTGGGCCCTCCACTGCAGCCTCCAATCTGTCAATGGAGAAGCCAGTTGCACAGATGACAGGGACTGTGCGGAACTCATAGCATGGATGGAAACCTCCATAGTCCAAGCCAGAGCACACGGTGTCTCTGGTAACTCTGCCAGATCTCCACGCACCTCACGCTGCATCTGTAGCATCTCCCACCGAATGGACGTCCTCAGAGACTCATCATCAGCATGGGGCTCAGCACTGACCTGGCCTCCCACAGTCCTCCAAGTGTTAGAGGCATCGGCCGAAACTGCCTCTGGAAGCTGGTCCAGTACTTCTGCGGTGCTGGCACCAGGTTGTGACCATGAAGCTGAAGACACAACCAGCCCAACCAAGGTGACTGTATCTGAGCTGATGCTTGGTGTAGGGAAAGGATGTAACTCTGCACCCTCTGAGGTCCCCTCCTCCTCTTCAGAGGTAGATGGATGTGCCTCGGAGACGTTGCCTGGCCGCTGTTGTGTTCCACCTGCATGGGAAAACAGAATGATCAGAAGTGAGCAACACCTTTTACTGACGGACATTAAATGGACTGAAATGTGGCCACATGTGTGTGACTTTGAACTCACGAGCAACCTTCATTGCTTGAGCCAGCACTCACCACCCTTTTAAATAGCTTTCAGCACCTTCTTCCGGCTCTAGCCCTGCCCCCCGCTCATCTTCCCGCCTGTGTGTGCTTTTTTCAAGCAGTAATCTGCCACCGAGATGCTAATTGGTCAGTTAGCGCTCGGCCGGGGCGGCAGCTGCGCACAGAGTGGGAGCGACGTCAGGACCCACTTCTGCACACTAGATCGCGGACCCGCCAGGACAGGTAAAATTCCGGCCAATGAGTTACGTTGAGCGTTTACTTGATCTAATGATTACGCATCTGCATGAGAATAAGAAAAATGATAAAGAACAGAAAACCAAATCAGAAAGGTAAATGTTCCTTCAAAGCGAAAGTGAAAACCCCAAGTATAACCAGGTATATCAATGCTGAGCTATTGAAAGCTCTAACCACCTTGCTCTGCTTCCTTACAGAAGTGGAAGGAAAGTGAAGGGCAATAGAGCCACATTGGCAGAAGCCTGGCAACAACATGTATGTGGTACAGAATGACCTGTAGAAAGAACTGAGAAAAGACACAAAATTGAAACTCTCTGAATAAGCTGACATTCATAATAAAATGTGCTTTGCATTTTGCTGTCGGTAGTCACAAATGATCCCAGAGGGTTTAGTACACCAGGACATAATCTTTCTGTACACTTGTAAAATGTGCTTATCATTGCAGTTCTACGTGACAAATACAGATACCATTATAGTATGTGTGGACCTACCTCTCAGAATTATGAACCTCCTCTGTTACATAGTTAAGCATGTCCCAACCTGAGTAGGAGAACAGCACAAAATATAGTGCAAGAGATAGCTTATCAGGATCCCAAATAGAGCCGTGAAATGAAGAACTGAGGTCAGAATATTCTTCTGTAAGAAAGGAACAAACAATGATTGTTGGAGAAATTTTCACACTACTTTTAATACAGCAAGACAGACTGCATTAAAATCACCTCACTAATGATCTTTTAGAACATTTAACAATCTTCTATTAAGAAAGTTGCAGGTCATTCTACCCATTTACTTTTCCCCGTGACTTGTGTATTTGTTCATTTTTTCTCTCATTCCATCCCTTATTAACATTGCTTAAAAGCTGGTTAATCTTTCAGTTTTGATGAAGGATTACACAACCTAAACACCAATAACCTGCCATTTCTCAGATGTTGACTGATTTGTGAATTTTCAGCAGCTTCTGTTTTTAATTTTGAAATATATAACTGCTACTTTATAGTAACTGGTGTTTTTCTTTCCTTAGCAAATAGTTATTAATGGTAGGAGGTTTACTGTAATTTAAAATGGAAAAATTTAAGCCTGGTTTCTGTTAATTCCAACAGACTTTGTAACTGCTCAGCAAATGTCCACCTATCCATAATATGTTAAAAATGATAAGTGCTCTCCATATTTTAATGATACTGCACAATGATGTCACATCACATCTGGTAAATAATGGGGCACCACCCAACATATGTGACAACCTGTGCGGAGTCCTCTCAAGTGCAGAACCATTCAAAGTCCTAGAGAAAATTGCAGCACTGACCTGTTGGGATCTGCCCTTACAGTGATTACCATGTTTGGCAGGCAAATTGGGCCCCATCTTCAAACATTGACCAGTAGAAGAACTGTGCATGAAATTTGAGAAAATGTCTGCCTATTCTCACCTCACCCCACCCCTGTCTGCAAATGCTGCAAGCATCTTTCCCTCAGGGCAAAACAGGCTCTAAATTCCCTCTCGCTAGTTTTACCTCCCCTTATGGGTACATAATATTTAGCACCATTCTCCATTAATTATTTTATGTGTTGGTACTCTTGTTGGAAGCTGAAGTTCTGTGATTTTCCTTGCTAAAAGTGAGGAGAGCCAACTCTGTGCTTTTATTTTTAAACACCTGATGAATGGCAGCTTGAGAGATGCAGGGGACTCTGGATCTCTACTGCCATCAGAACAAAGAAGGTTAAATAATTTTCATTTTTCCAGTCTGTTTTCATGTTCACATTTCTTAAGTCTCATATTGTCAATTTATGTAATTAATTCTTCTGGTGTCCAGCACTGTTAATGACACTCTAACTATCCTCAAACTTAAATAATTGTAACTGATGTTACCAATTTCTCCCTTTCTCCTCCACCTTTACTTTGTACAGTTGGACTCCTCAGAAGTGACGACGGCAGTTGAGAAGTGCGTTTGCTGTTGGCTGTACTCTTTGAATGTAAAAGTGTCTTAAAATCCCCTTAAGAGTCAAACAAAGTGAGGGACAATGGTACAGGCAGGTAAGCGGTGGTGGGGCGGAGGTGGAAATGAGCTAAATAGAAAATAAAATAAAAAATAGAAAAAAAAGAGCTTGTTTTTAATAGGGGATTTGATAATATGCGTCCTCAGCAGTCACAATCGAGACCAAGAGGGTGTGTTGCCTACCAAGTGCAAAGGTAAAGAATATCTCGGAGCAACTGGAGAGGAATTTGGAAAAGGTGGGGGGAGATCTGGTTGCCATGGTCCATTTCAGGATCAATGCCAGTGGCTAGAAAGGGATGAGGTCCTGCTAAAGGAATATCAGTAGCTAGGACCTAAATTAAAGAAAAAGACTTTACAGATAGTAATCTCAGAATTACTACTCCAGGCACATGCTGCTTGGCATAGATCAGGAAGGTGATTGCATGGCTGAAGTGGGAAGAAGGAGTTTCATTTCATGGGACACTGACACCAGTAGTGTGACAGGAAAGATCTGTACTGCCGAATAGGACTATAGCGGAAAGGATAAATAGGGCTGTGGATAAGAATTTAGACTAGTAGGATGAGGGGGTGAATCTGGTGAAAATAGCATATGCCCCTGAAGATAAAAGAAATAGCAGATGAGAGTAAAGGTCAGACCAAGGTAAGGAATAAGGGTACAATAAATGGTCAAGGTACAGGCACAGTTACAATACTAAGTATAGAATGACTGTTAAAAATAAAGTGAGTAGACAAGTAATGAAAACAAATTAAATTGCCTGTACAGCAATGTGCACAGCATGCAAAACAAAATGGTGTAGTAGGGGTAACTGAAACATGGCTACCATGCCCTGGTAGACCCATTGATTCAGCTTGTTCTCACCCCATGGAACTTACTTCTTCCTATCTCAATTCTTTTCTCGCCCCCTTGTCCACTCTCTTCCAACCTACTTCTGTGACTCTTCAGATACTTCCCGGCATTTTAACAGTTCCTACATTCTTGCACCTAACTATCTCCTTTTCACCATGGATGTCCATCTACACCTCTCGCTCCCACCTGATGGGCCTGCAGACCCTCTGCTTCTTCCTTGAATGGAGGCCCAACTAGTCCCTATCCATTATAATAAAAGCAAAATACTGCGGATGCTGGAAATCTGAAATAAAAACAAGAAATGCTGGAAATACTCAGCAGTTCTGGCAGCATCTGTGGAGAGAGAAGCAGAGTTAACATTTCAGATCAGTGACCCTTCTTCAGAACTGGCAAATATTAGAAATGTGAAAGGTTATAAGCAAGTAAAGCAGGGGTGGGGCAAGAGATAACAAAGGAGAAGATGTAGATAGGACAAAGTCACAGAATAGCTGACCAAAAGGTCGTGGAGCAAAGGTAAGCAATATGCTAACGGTGTGTTGAAATTCACCTGGAAGTTGGAAGTCACCTGTCTTCAGATAAGTACCCAGCAGGGGCTTTTTGACTTGGAGGAGATGTTTATAGAGAAGTGACAGGTCAGGATTTATAGGGATCAGGAGGCTTGACTCTTGAGATATTGTTTTTGGTTTCACTTTGGACAGTGTGTTGGGGTGTGAACTATTTTGAAGGCAGTTGGAGCAAATCAGCCAAGAGAGAAGTCACTATCAGCACCGTCTTCTATCTCTTTGACAACTTCCTGAGAATTAAGTGTAAGAAATAAAGAAACTGATGCTGCATTTCTCCTGAAAAGCCTGCCAGAAACTGCTGATGCTGCATTTCTCCTGGAAAGCCTGCCAAATGATCTTCACTATCGTGTGAAAAGAACTGTTCTAGAAAGATCCCAGAGACAGCTGACTACGTGTATTTGGGACGCCAAACAAAAAAAGGACAACTGACATCTTTCCATGTCTTCCCTTTTATTCTTCAAGAATGAGCAAGTATCTGGCCAAAGTATTCTTTTTTGTCTTTTTTTGTAACAGAGCTCTAAAGAGAAAATCTCTTATTTTTCGGTTAATCGGTGTGTATGTGTGCGTGTGTGTGAGGGGTGAAGTAAAAAGGGAACTTTTATATTTCAATCTGTGTGTTAACACTTTGCTTCATTACTGATTATGTTTTGTTTTATAATAAACTGATAATTTTGTTGTTTATTAAAGAAACCCGGTTGGTGCATTTTATTCTGGGATATACAGTATATGATTGATCATATCGGTAACTGGGTAAACATTTAAATATATGCTGTGACCTGTGGAGAAGTGGAACTAGAAAAGACAGTGCACTCCTCCCACCTCAGTCGTAACAGAAGAAACATGAGGGAAAAGCCTCATCCTCACCAATCTACCAGTCGCAGATGTATCCGTCCATGACTGTATTGGTAGCAGTGAACATTGCACAGTATCATGGTGATGAAGCCCCATCTTCACACTGAGATCACCCTCCATTGTGTTGTGTGGCACTACCACCATGCTAAATGGGATAGATTCAGAGTAGATTGAGAAGTTCTAAACTGGGCATCCATGAGGCATAGTGGGCCATCAGAAATGTATTCCATCACAATATGTAACCTCATGGCCTGGCATATCCCTCACTCTACCATTACCATCAAGCCAGGGGAACCAACCCTGGTTCAATGAGAAATGTAGAAGAGCATGCCAGGAGCAGCACTAAGGGTGTACTTGAAAATGACAGCCTGTTGAAGCTACAACACAGGACTACATGCATGCTAAACAGTGGGAGTAGCATGGTGCAGACAAAGTTAAGTGATCCCACAACCAATGGATCAGATCAAAGCTCTGTAGCCCTGCCACAACCAGTTTTGAATGGTGGCTGTCAATTAAACAACTAATGGGAGGAGGAGGCTCCATGAATGTCCCCATCCTCAATGATGGCACAACTCAGCATGTAAGTGCATTTACAAAGATCTTCAGCCAGAAGTGCAAGTGGCTGATCCATCTTGGTCTCCTCCTCCCATCACCAGCATCAGAGATGCCAGTCTTCAGCCAATTCAATTCACTCCATGTGAAATCAAGAAATGGCTGAAGGCACTGTATACAGCAAAGGCTATGGTCTGCAACAACATCCCAGATGTAGTGTTGAAGACTTGTGCTCCAGAACAGGCCCTGCCTCTAGCAAGCTATTCCAGAACAGTTTCAACACTGGCGTCTACCTGACAAAGTGGAAAATTGCCAAGGTATGCCCTGACCGTAAAAAGGTCAAATTCAATCTGCCAAATATCACCCGATCAACTTATTCTCAATAATCAGCAAGATAATGGATGGGATGTCGACAGTGCTATCAAACAGTACTTACTCACCGATAACCTGTTCACCGATGCTCAGTTTGGGTTCTGCCAGGACAACTCAGTTCCAGACCTCATTATAGCCTTGGTCCAAACATGGACAGAAAAGCTGAATTCTAGAGGTATGAGAATGACTGCCCTTCACTGTGTTGCGGACAGAAGAGATGATTGGGATAGCTCCCCCTTTTCACCACTTGACTGACCAAAATCAGCATGTTTTAAAAAAAAGTGTTTGACTCCTGAGTACTTCAATTGTCAGGATCAGATAAATGACAGATTTTCGTATAGGTCTTAAAAGAAAATGTTTATTGCTCAACACCCGAATATACGCAACTACACCCACTCTCACATTCATACAGATATACATGCAATCAAGGAAAAATTGGAATTATAAAAGTAGCAAGCGTTTAGGTCTTATGATTTCACGAGTTCTCTGTTACACTTGCTTTTCCCTGGGGTGAAGACTTGAAACAATGCAGGCCAGTAATCCTTTTTTGTTCACTGAAGAAAAGCTCTAGAGGTTTAGGAGGCTGGTTTCGCTGTTGATTTATGTCCGCAGTAGCAGATTTCTCTTGTTATACTCCAATCAAGGTTCAATGATGAAGCCCTGGTAGGGTTCCTCAGGTGGAAAGTTCAGGGTCAACTTGAATCTCTGCCCACATGTGGCTTAAATCTGGAGGTCTTAGGAAGGGTCTTATCTCTTCGTTGGCATTGATGTCTTTTTCCTGTCTGCCCAGAATATGCCTTATTGAAACCCCTTATCAGAAACAAAGGGGGGAATTTTATGGGCCCTGCAGGAGCAGCATTCATGGCAGGTGGGGTGATTTAATTAGGTGTCAGTTGATATGTTGATTTCGCGTGGCAGGTTACTTTTGTGAGATTAAGTCAGCGGCGTGTTAGCACGCGTGTCGGGGTTCACCCGTGACGGATTCCAGCTTTCCATACATTTGCATAGCATGAATACTCATTTCATTACAGTTATTTCACATTAAGTCCTACCTGCCAGATTAAGTTAGGAAGAACTTAAGTTAAGAACTTAAATGGTCACAGATCTGAAAAGTTAACTCTGTTTCTCTCTCCACAGTTGCTGCCAGACCTGCTAAGTGTTTCCAGCGCTTTCTGTTTTTTGTCGAGACTTAGGGTTGGGTATTGTATTGCATCATAGGGAGGGGAATAGAACTCGGTAATGACATCGAGGTGGACTTTGGAGGATCAAAGGTGAGAGTCAGCATTTCGATGGTCATGGGAGTAGGAATGGGGGGAGGGATGGCATGCATAAGTTTATAGTGATTCGATCCAAGGTAATGGGAGGAGGTTCAATGGTCACAGAGGGAAGTTGTAAGGTAACATTGGGGGGGTCAAAGGTGATGAGTGCATGCAGGAAGGTGACAGGAGGAGGTTGGAAGGTAGGGAAACTTGCCTGGAATTTCACACACACCCTTTTGATGAATGGTACTGCGAACCATGTGGCCAGTCAAGGGTTGTAAATTGATTGGGAGGAGACCAATGATGGTGGGTGGGATTTCAGATGGGGTACAATGTTAGGTGCCTAAAAGCTATCTGCTCATTATTTCCATGGTGCAGTTGAATAGCAAAACAAGGCTGATTTGTAATGCAGATCTCATTTCAACAGTTGCAAAGCT
Organism: Heterodontus francisci; assembly: GCF_036365525.1. Taxonomy (NCBI): domain Eukaryota; kingdom Metazoa; phylum Chordata; class Chondrichthyes; order Heterodontiformes; family Heterodontidae; genus Heterodontus; species Heterodontus francisci. Next base: position 74,206,853 of record NC_090387.1, read on the forward strand.
GCCAAGACATGGGTCTCATACACCCAATTTTTCTCCCACCACGGGAAGAATGACAGAGGATGCGACTGAGGAGGGCTCTTGCTGCTCAGCGAATGATGCCGCAATAGCAGCAGCAGGCAACACAAGAGGATGAGGCTGCTCAGAATGATGCTATCCAGGAAAGGCATCATCGCAGATGGTCGCTACCACGTCATCACATCCTCTGGACAAGGACAAACTACTTTCAGGTCTTGGAGAGGTAATGCCAGAGATGCCTAAGGATGTCATGTGAGATTGTCACTGAAATTTGTGGGATCATTCAGTATGACCTGCAACCGAGTGGTTTTGGTGGGAATTCCATGCCAGTTGCTCTCAAGGTGACTGCTGCACTCAATTTCTTTGCTAGTGCTGCTTTCCAGAGCTCAACGGGCGACATATGTGGCATCTCACAGGCTGCCACCCATAAGTGCCTCAAAGAGGTGACCAATGCCTTATTCCATCGTGCCAATGATTTCATCTCTTTCCCAGCTGACCCGGACAGCCAGGCAGCAAGGTCAGCAGCCTTTGGCTCCATCGCTTATTTCCCTAGATTGCAATGGGTGATCAACTGCACTTATGTGGCCATTAGAGCTTCCTGGAAACAGCCTGCTGCATTTGATAATTGCAAAGGCTTTCACCACAGGTGAAAAGTCATGCAGGTTTGTGCTTGTTTTCCAGGGAGCTATCACGACTTATGCACTTTGTGAAACTCACAGCCCAGGAATTTTTGAAGCTCCAGCCCAAGTTGACGACTGGGTCCTGGGTGACAAGGGTTGCCCCCCCTTGGATATGGTTAATGATACCAGTGCGGCATCCCCAAAGTACAGCCAATGAGCAATACAATACTGCTCATGCATCCACCAGAGCCATCACTGAACACACCACTGTATTGCTGAAAATGCACTTCCGCTACCTTGACCAGTCTGGAGGGACTGTTCAATACATGTCACAGAGGGTCTCACGAATAACTGTTGTCTGCTGTGCACTGCACAACCTGGCAATGCAACACGGCCAAATTTTGCATGTGGAGGAACGGGAGGAGTAGCAGTCCTCCTCAGATCAGGAGAGTCTGAAGATCCTGAGTGGGGAGGCCAATAACACGAATGAGAATTTTTTAGATGGCAAGGCTCTGAAAAGACATGCAAGGGACATCAGACAAAACTTTATCTTTGCATGTTTCAGCCAAGGGTGAGGTATTTACTAATTTAAAGGTTGAAGGAGAAAGAAAATTCAACTTCAAAAAATGTTCACATACCCCTGTGACCTGAATCATTCCTGTAATGTAAAAGCAGGCCTATTTTACCAGCAACAGTTGAACCAGCAGTGGAAATTTGCTTAATGCCCTGTCTGCTATAAACTTCATTGAAAACCACCTGCGTCTCAAATAGTGTCCTGCATCCAGGCATTACCCCTTGAACATAGGATGCCACACTGTTACAGCACTTTGATTTGATCGGCACATCAAAATGGATCCGGGTTAGATTGTAGCCGCCACAGCGAAAAATCTTCAAGGGACAAGCAGCTATCATTGAAGACTGAAGGCTCAAATGTCAAAGGTAACAGCACAATGGTCATCTCCAAAAAGGCTTTGTAAGCATAAATGCTATATGTTTAAAAGTATTCTTTCATGGGATGTGGGTGTCGCTGGCATGGCCAACTTCTGTTGCCCACCCCTAATTGTCCTTGATAAGGTGGTGGTGAGCTGCCTTCTTGAATTGCTGCAGTCCATCTGCTGCAGGTACACCCACAGTGCTGTTAGGGAGGGAGTTCCAGGATTTTGATCCAGCGACAGTGAAGGAACGGCAATATAGTTCCAAGTCAGGATGGCGTGTGACTTGGAGGGGAACTTGCAGGTGGTGGTATTCCCATGTGTTTGATGTCCTTGTTCTTCTAGGTGGAAGAGGTCATGGATTTGGAAGGTTCTGTTGAAGGGGATGTGGTGCGTTGCTGCAGTGCAGATTGTAGATGGTACGCACTGCTGCCACTGTGCGTCGGTGATGGAGGGAGTGAACGTTGAAGGTGATGGACTGGGTGCCGATCACATAGGCTCCTTTGTCCTGGATGGTGTCGAGCTTCCTGAGTGTTGTTGGCGCCACACTCATCCAGGCAAGTGGAGAATATTCGATCACACTCCTGACTTGTGCCTTCTAGCTGGTGGACAGGCTTTGGGGAGTCAGGAGGTGGGTTACTTGCCACAGAATTTCCAGCCTCTGACCTGCTCTTGTAGCCACAGTATTTATATGGCTGCTCCAGTTCAGTTTCTGGTCAATGGTAACCCTCAGGGTGTTGATAGTGGGGGATTCAGTGATGGTAATGCCATTGAATGTCAAGGGGAGATGGTCAGATTCTCTCCTATTGGAGATTGATATTCTCTGGCACTTGCATAGGCCAAGTGCGGGAAAATGGGATTAGATTGGATGGGTGCTTAATGGTCGGCACAGACCATTAGGGGAGGCGGTGGCTGTTATTGTCACTGGACTAGTAACCCAGAAACCCAGGTATTGCTCTGGGGACATGGGTTCGAAGCCCACTACAGCAGAAGGTGGAATTTGAATTCAATTAATAAATCTGGAATTTAAAGCTAGTCTAATGATGACCATGAAACCATTGTCGATTGTTGTAAAAACCCATCTGGTTCACTAATGTCCTTTAGGGAAGGAAATCTGCTGTCCTTACCTGGTCTGGCCTACATGTGACTCCAGATCCACAGCAATGTGGTTGACTCTTACATGCCCTCGAAATGGCCTAGCAAGACACTCAGTTCAAGGGCAATTAGGGATGGGCAATAAATGCTGGTCTGGCCTGGCCTGCGACGCCCACATCCCATGAATGAATATAAAAAAGAAGACGTGTTGGGCCGAAGGACCTGTTTCTGTGCTGTATAACTCTATGACTTTAACTGTAACTTGCCATTTATCAGCCCAAGCCTGAACATTGTCCAGCTCTTGCTGCATATGGACACATACTGCTTCAATATCTGAGGAGTCGTGAATGTTACTGAACATCGTACAATCCCCACTTCTGACCTTATTATGGAGGGAAGGTCATTAATGAAGCAGCTGAAAATGGTTGGGCCTAGGACACTACCCTGAGGAACTCCTGCAGCAATGTCACGCAGCTGAGATAACGGGCCTCCAACAACCACAACCACCTTTCTGTGTACAATGTATGACTCCAACCAGCAGAATTTTCCCCTTGATTCCCATTGACTTCACAAGAACACAAGAAATAGGAGCAGGAGTAGACCATATGGCCTGTTGAGCCTGCTCTGCCATTCCATATGATTGTGGCTGATCTTAGGCTTAAATTTCACTTTCCCACCTGCTTGCCATATCCTCTGATTCCCTGAGAAACCAAAAATCTGTCTATCCCAGTCTTAAATATATTCAACGATGGAGCATCGACAACCCTCTGGGTAGAGAATTCCAAAGATTCACACCCTTTGAGTGAAGTAATTTCTCCTTATCTCAGTCCTAAATGATCGGCCCCTTATCCTGAGATTGTGTCTCTGTGCTTTAGATTCCCTGACCAGCAGAAACAATCTCTCAGCATCTACCCTATCCTGCCCCTTCAGAATTTTGTATGTTTTAATGAGATCACCTCTCATTCTTCTAAACTCCAGAGAATACAATGGAGAATATCTAATTTACTCAGCCTCTCATCGTAGTACAACTCAGTAACCAATTTAGAGAACCTTTGTTGTACCGTCTCCATTGTAAGTATATCCTTTCTTGAATGTGGAGACCAAAACTGCACACAGTACTCCAGGTGTGGTCTAACAAAAACCCTGTACGACTGGAGCAAGACTTCTTTATTCCTGTATTGCAATAAAGGCCAACAGGCTACTTGCCTTCCTAATTGTTTCCTGTACCTGCATGCTAACATTTTGTTTCTTGTATGAGCACACCCAAGTCTCTTTGAACAGCAACATTTACAAGTTTCACACCTTTAAAAAAAATTCCACTTTTCTATTCTTACAACCAAAGTGAATAACTTCACACTTCCCTACATTATACTCCACCTTCCATCTTGTTGCTCACTCACTTAACCTGTCTATATCTCTTTGCAGCCTCTCTGTGCCCTCCCCACAGCTTACCTTTCCACCTAGCTTTGTATCATCAGCAAACTTAGATACATTACTTTCTGTCTCTTCATCAGTCATTGATATAGATTTTATATACTGATCATTGTGGCACTCCACTATTCATTGCCTGCCAACTTGAAAATGCCCTGTTTATGCCCACTCTATGCTTCCAGTCTGTTAAACAATCCTCTATCCATGCTAATATATTACACACAGTTCCATGAGCCCTCATCTTGCCTATTAACCTTTTGTGTGGCACCTAATTCAATGCTGTTTAAAAATCTAGATATACTACATCTACTGGTTCCCCTTTATCTACCCTACTCGTTACATCCTCAAAAAACTCTAATAAATTTGGCAAACAGGATTTCCCTTTAGTAAAACCATGTTGTCTTGTTTTAATCATACAATGCTTTCCTAAGTACATTGTTAAGACTTCCTTAATAATAGTTTCCAGAATTTACCCAATGACTGATGTTAGGCTAAATGGCCTGTGGTTCACTGTTTTCTCTCTTCTTCCTTTCTTGAATAGTGGTGTAAATTTGCTAATTTCCAATCTGATGGGACCGTTGCTGAATCTAAGGAATTTTAGAATATCATAGCTAGCGCATCCACTACCTCTGCAGCTATCTCTTTTAGAACCCTAGGATGTATGCCATCAGGTCCTGGGGATTTGTCAGATTTTAGTTCCTTAAATTTTTCTCTGTTGATAGTAATTTCCTTAATTTCCTCACTCTTTTTAGCCCCTAGGTTACCATCTATTTCTGGTAGGAAACTTATGTCTTCTACTGTGAAGATAGATACAAAACATTTTTTCAATGCCTCTGCTATTTCCTCATTCTCCATGATAATTTCTCCTGTCTCTGCTTATAAGGGACCAATGCTGACATTAGCTACTCTCTTCCTTTTTATATACTTATCAAAGCTCTGTTTTTACATTTCTGGCTAGTTTACTCTCATTTTTCCCCCTTTTTATCAACTTTCTGGTGGCCCTTTGCTAATTTCTAAAACACTCCCAATCCTCAGACTTGCTACTGTTTTTTTGCAACATTGAAGCCTCTTCTTTTAATCTAATACTATCCTTAATTTCCTGAGTGAACCACAGATGGGTCTTTCTTGTTGAGTTTTTGCTTTTCAATGGAATGTATTTTTGTTGAACATTTTGAATTGTTTCTTTAAATGTTTCCCACTGTTCATTTATTGCCATACCATTTAGTCTATTTACCCAATTAACCTTAACCAGTTCTCCTCTCATACCTATGTAATTGTTTGGGTTGGTCTCCTTGATGCCACACTCGGTCAAATGTACCCTTGATATCCAGGGCAATCACTCTCACCTCATCTCTTGAGTTCAGCTCTTTTGTCCATGTTTGGACCAAGGCTGTAATGAGGTCAGGAGCTGAGTGGCCCTGGTGGAGCCCAAACTGAGCATTGATGAGCAGTTTATTGCTATGTAAGTGCTGCTTGATAGCACTATCGACAACACCTTCCATCACTTTGCTGATGATCGAGAGTAGACTGCTGGGGCGGTAATTGGCCAATTTGGATTTGCTCTGCTTTTTGTGGAAAAGGAGGTTCTTGGGCAATTTTCCACATTGTTGTCATAGTTGGACTGGAACAGCTTGGTTAGGAGCGTGGCCAGTTCTGAAGCACAAGTCTTCAGTACTACAGCTGGCATGTTGTCAGGACCCATAGCCTTTGCAGTATCCAGTGCCTTCAGCTGTTTCCTGATATCACGTGGAGTGAATCGGATAGGCTGAAGACTGACGTGATGCTGCAGACCTCAGGAGGAGGCCGAGATGGATCATCCACTCGGCAGTTCTGGATGAAGATGGTTGTGAATGCTTCAGCTTTATCTTTTTGCACTGATGTGCTGGGCTCTCGCATCATTGCGGATGAGGGAGCCTCCTGCTCCTGTTAGTTGTTTAATTGTCCACCACCATTCACGACTGGATGTGGCAGGACTGCAGAGCTTTGATCTGATCCGTTGTTTGAGGGATTGCTTAGCTCTGTCTATTGCATGCTGCCTCCACTGTTTGGCATGCAAGTAGTTCTGTGTTGTAGCTTCACTGGGTTGACACCTTGGGCTGTAATTTATACTTCTGCTGCCAGAATTGGCGGCGGATGAAAACAATGGTGGTCCGCCCGCATGGGCTGCACGTCGTGGAGCAGCGGCGATATTAAGTGCAGCAGCTCATTTAAATTGCCGGGGCGGAACGCCCCACCCTGATGATGTGGAGGGGGTGGGCTGTCCGTCCCCAGCAATGGCGTCCTTTCCGCAGGCGCTGGTTCAATTTTTAAAGGGCTTCAAGTGCTACATTTCAATTTAAATTTTTAAACGGAGATTGATTTAAAAAAATTAAATAAATTGATCTTGCCCCTCTTCCACCCCGCCACCTCCCCCCCTCCAATAACCATAGCGTTACGACCAGGTGAGAAAGGTGTCTGGGGGTCCCTCTCAGCCTTCACCTGGTCTTATCGTAACAGGGTTTAATTTTAAACACACTGTGTTTTAAGCTCCCCCTTGGTGAATTCTTGTTCACCGCTTTCCAATTATAAGGCAAAGAAACCAGTGCAAACAGGTTTTCTTAGGTTTAAAGAAGAAGAGTTGAAATTTATTAAACTGGAACTTAAACTCTAATTCGGTTGATGCCTATGGATACACGATGTGCCCATGCTAGCATGCATACGCGATACACACATGCAAGTAGATAGAAAACAGCAGGAGAAAAATAAAGTGGAAAAATGTGAGCCAACATCTGAAGAGTTTTTGTTACGCTTCTTTGAGCTCACTGTAGTTCTTGATTGTAAGTAGATCTTGCTTTTCGTTGGGGCCCAACATTCTTCTTAAACCTTGTGCGCTGTAGGAGACTTTTCTCTCTTGGGGGTCTTGTGTCTTCAGTGGATTCAGAGCTTGTGACAAAGAGATGGGAGCAGACAGGAGCGATCTTCTCAGTCCAGGAGCAAACCGTCTTTCTCAGTTCAAACTCTCTGTGGCTTGTTCAAAAGACCCTGGAACAGCCAGTTAGTCATGTAACCAGCTGGTCTATACAGTTCTGGATTGTATCACCTTAACAGTCTCTGGAATGCTCCTCTTACACACAATACCTGGTGATCAAGGTCCATTGTGGGTTGAATGTGTCAGGGTCCTTTGTCCTTACAAGCACTGTCTGTTAATATGCAAATGTCTTTTCTAGCCACGGCTGATCTGTTTAACAAGTCGTTTCCTCCCTCCAGCAACAATTTAAAATCAATGTTCATGACAAAATTAATGTGCCTCATTCTTGGCAGGTGGGGGCCCAGCATGACACCTCCACACCCAGCAGAATGAAATGCGATTTTTAAAGAAAGCATTTCATTAAAAGGGTCGAGAGAGAAAATATAAGACACAGGGGAAAAGCATACATCTCTCTCTCATTCATTCACATCCATTCATAAATCCTAAGACTTATTAAAACTGCCCCCCCCCACCCCTTTTGGCAACCCAGTAAACATGTGGTGCTTTTGGGGAAGTTTTTCCTTAGTTTGTCCATTTCCGTGGCTTCCAAGGGTCTTTGAGATGGTTAGGTTTTATTAGCTCTAAGTTGGAATTTTTTTTTTCTCAGGAGAGTCAGTAGTGGGTGGGTCTATCCTGAACTCTCTTTCAGTGCTTTGCTGAGTCATGCAAAGGCTGTTGACTTTGGGGGAGGACTCTCTTTGGTTCTGACTCTGGGGGAGGATTCTTTGCTAATCTCCCCATTGTCCTCTGGGACACTCCTGCCTGCAGTTTTAGTTTTAGTTGTTTTTAGTTTTAGAGATACAGCACTGAAACAGGCCCTTCGGCCCACCGAGTCTGTGCTGACCATCAACCACCCATTTATACTAATCCTACACTAATCCTATATTCCTACCACATCACCACCTGTCCCTATATTTCCCTACCACCTACCTATACTAGGGGCAATTTATAATGGCCAATTTACCTACCAACCTGCAAGTCTTTTGGCTGTGGAAGGAAACTGGTGCACCCGGAGAAAACCCACGCAGACACAGGGAGAACTTGCAAACTCCACACAGGCAGTACCCAGAATTGAACCCGGGTCGCTGGAGCTGTGAGGCTGCGGTGCTAACCACTGCGCCACTGTGTTGCCCTGCAGGTATTTGTGCAGACTCTACTGCACTCCCCTGTGGCACTTTGACTAGGTGAGGCATCACCCTCACGTTTCTCTGCCCCCTAGAGGACATTTTTTGTCTCTGCAGGTTCCTATAAATGCTGTTAGCAACTCTGGTGGGGTGCTTCTTGTGTCTGCATTTATGTAGGAGAATGTGGGGTCTAACTTTTCACATTTTTCAGGGTTGGCTGACCGGACAGTAGGAGTTTCCATCTGGGATTCCTCCCGGACTTCCTTTAACCTGCCCTCTTGGTCACTTTTTCCCCTTCTCTTTGCAAACTTTTGCCAGCCTTGTGCACGCCTGTCCCTTTTTGTTCTTGGCGAGGGTCCCTTACAGTTCACCAGCCCTCTGCTGGAGGGTCCTCCTAACACTGGTACAAGACTTAGGGGTGCAGATTTCACTGTAGGTTGGCGTTTCCCCTTATCCTGGCACATGTGGCAACTCCTACAGTACTCCACCATATCTTTGTGGAGTTTTGGCCCATCAAACTGCTGTTTTACACGGGTTTTGGTTTTTCGAATACCGGCATGTATACGTCTCATGGGCCCGTCTTAATATTTCTCTCTGGTGCTTCTGCAGCACCACTAACTGGTGAACTACTGTCCACATCTTGCTCTCAGGTCTGTGAGGAAAACTCAATTTCCTCATCAGTACCTCATTCGTTAAATAGTAGCAATCAGGGACTCCCTCTGCTTCACTTTCAGCCTGTGCTAACTCTCGTAAAACTGGTCGGCTCACTGAGCCTCAGCAAGGGAAAATCCATTTAATTCATTCCCTGGGTCTCCTAATTTTTCAAAGAAAGTCTGAGACAGACAAACCTGGTCATCTGCCTGCAGTGCTAATTCAGTCACCTCTGGGGGAGCTGGTTTGATCATGGCCTGATCCACTACACATTCAGGGAAACTGGAGGGGTCTGTCGCCTGTCACTGCCCTGTCTCTCTGACCTCCTGCGGTCTTCCTTTCACTTCTGGGTGGGGGGGGGGGGCTACCATCTTCACCCCCGCCAGATCATTAGCTAGGAGGTCAACCCCATCCACAGGCAAACTAGGGACAATCCCTACAGTCACTGGTCCTGAAACTAGGTCACATTCCAGGTGCACCCGGTGGACAGGTACAGGCACACACTGCCCTCCAGTACCATTCACTACCATTCTGGTGTTCACTGCACTCTCTGGGGGAAAGGTCAGGCTTTTTCCCAGTAAAAGGGATCTAGTGGCCCCTCTGTCCCTGAGAGTCACTTGCTTGCCCCACTCGAGGAGTATGGGGTTACTTTCCCTTTAGACACAAACCCGATAACCTTCAGGAATCCTATCAGCATTTCCTGCACTGGCCGTAGTAAGCTTTCTGGGTTGCACTTTTACTGCAGTTAAAGCCACAGCTTGTTCTGCTGTGCTTTCCATCAGGGTCTCTTCTTCACTGAGCAGGTGTGCCCTGATTAACCCTCCAGGTTTTCCCTTTAGTTTCCAGCAGTCAGCTCTTAAATGCCCTGCTTTATTACAATGGAGGCACACAGGTGTCCAGGTCTCATTCCTGCTCCCAGCACCTTCCTATTTGGCTAGAGGAGGGCCCCATATGTCTCCTGATTTCCTTTCTCTCCCAGGACTGCTTGGGCTCCTATCACCTTCCCACCATTTGTCCTTTTCAGATTTTTGGGGGTGATGATGAAAGGTTCTCCCCTGGGAAACTGACTTACAAATTAAAGCAAACTATTCGGACAGGACAGCCGCTTGCCGGTGCTCCTCTACATGGGTCTTTATGGAGAGTGGGAGAGAGTGTTTAAATTCCTCTAACAGAATTACATCTCTGAGATTCTCATAGCTGAGCTGTACTTTAAGAGCCCTCAGCCACTGGTCAAAAGCCAGCTGCTTACTTCTTTCAAACTCCAGATAAGTTTGATTAGCTTGCTTCTTGAGGGTTCTAAACTTTTGGCGATAGGCTTTGGGTACTAATTCATATGCCCCGAAGATAGCATTTTTTGTCAGTTTATAATTTGATGAACTCTCATCTGGCCACAGGGAATAAACCTCATGGACTTTTCCAGTTAGCTTGCTTTGTAATAGAAGAGGCTAGGTCTCAGCTGGCCATTTTAGCTGCCTTGCCAGTTTCTCAAAAGACATAAAAAGTACTTCTACATTTTCCTCATTGAATTTTGGGATTAGTTGAGCTAGTTTTAACAGTTCTGTACCTAGCCCTGAATTATGCTTCTCCATATTGGCCATGCTTTCACTGGGGTTACTCTGTCGCCCCCTAGTTAACTCAAGCCGCTTCAGCTCTCTTTCTTTGCATTTTTTCTGCAATATTTTTTCTCTCTCTCTCTATCTCTCTTCTTTCTCCTGTTTTTCATTTTCTTCACGTTCCTTCTGGAAGGCTCTTTCTTTCTCCCTCTCTCTTTCTCCCTCTCTCTTTCCTCAAATTGAAGTTTCCTCTGTTCTAATTGTACCTTTTCTAACAATACCCTGTCAGAGTCTGCTCCTAACCCTGTTTCTGCTTCTTCAGATTTAAGGGAAAAATGGTTGGCCACTAGTCATAGGAGTTCAGACTTCCTAGCCTTGCCACATACAGTGATCCCATACTGTTCAGCCATTTTACTCAACTCCTCCATAGACAGTGCTTTTAACTTATCCCAAGTTAATTCACCCTGGCCTGGGGAGCTACTAACTTCAGTTGCAGACATGTTAGTATTCAAGCACACACAACCACAAGAAAATCTGTATTAATCTTGCTCTTTTTTTGATTGGGAACAATTAGGCATCCCCCTTCCAATTTCTCTCATTTGTCTGTGGCTAAACCCCCGACGGTAGCACCCAAATTTCTGTTACGACCAGGTGAGAAAGGTGTCTAGGGGCCCCTCTCAGCCTTCACCTGGTTTTACCATAATAGGGTTTAATTTTAAACACACCTGTTTTTAGCTCCCCCTTGGTTCACCGCTTTCCAATTATAAGGTAAAGAAAGCAGCTCAAACAGGTTTTCTTAGGTTTAAAGAAGAAAAGCTGAAATGTATTAAATTTGAACTTAAACTCTAATTCGCTTGACGCCTACGGATATACGACATGCTCACGCCAGCATGCACATGCAATACACACATGCAAATAAGAGACAGAAAACAGCAGGAGAAAAATAAAGTGGAAAAATTCGAGGCAATATCTGAAGAGTTTTTGTTACGGTTCTTCGAGCTCATTGTAGAGTCCATGATTGTAGGTAGATCTTGCTTTTTGTTGGGGCCCAGTATTCTTCTTAAACCTTGTTCGCTGTAGGAGACTTTTCTCACTTGGGGTTCATGTGTCTTCAGTGGATTGCATGTGAGAAAGAGATGGATACAGACAGGAGTGATCTTCTCAGTTCAGGAGCAAACTGTCTTTCTCAGTACAAACTCACTGTGACTTGTTCAAAAGACCCTGAAACAGCCAGTTAGTCATGTGACCAGCTGGGTCTAACCAATCCTGGATTGTATCACCTTAGCAGTCTCTGGAATGCTCCTCTTACACACAACACCTGGTGATCAAGGTTCACTGTGGGTTGAATGCATCATGGAATGGTCCTTTGTCCTTCCAAGCACTGTCTGTTAGTATGCAAATGTCTTTTCCAGCCACAGCTGTTTAACAAGTCATTTCCTCACTCCAGCAACAATTTAAAATCAATGTTCATGACAAAATTAATGTGCCTCAGTCTTGGCAGGTGGGGGCCTAGCATGACAACAGATTTAATTACCTGTCTTCTCCCCCCAAAAACACTTACCTTGTGCACCTGAGCTTCTTCCCCCCCCCCCCCACCCCGCCAAAGTGCATCAACTTTACCTCTTCCCACCATCCCCTATTCCAATGAGATGCTGTGACCCTGCTTCTGCACAGAGAAACTTACCTGCTCCCCACCAGTATTCTGCCTCGGATCTCCGGATGGGGATCCGAAGGTACTGGAATGTCAGCCAGCGGTACGAATATCGCACCGGGACAGATGGTGGGAATATAAAGGTAATTTATTCATTTATTTAAATTAATTTACATATTTAAATTGGGCTCCCATCACTGAGCAGCAGGGAGGCCACCACAAGGCCTTGCCATTGCAGACAATATCGGGCCAGGCCTTCCCGGTGTGAAGGCCCTGGAAGCATTTTTTGGCTTCCCTCGCCACGACCCCTGATGTCAGACCCTCATTTTTAGGTATGCATAGTGCTGCTTCTAGCGTGCCTTCCTGTACTCCTTGTTGAACCAAGGTTGATCCCTGGCTTGATGGTAATGGTACAGTGAGGGATATGCCGGGCCATGAGGTTACAGATTGTGGCTATATACAACTCTGCTGCTGCTGATGGTCCACAGCGCCTCTTGAATGCCCAGTTTTGAGCTGCCAGATCTGCTCTGAATCCATCCCATTTAGCACGGTGGTAGTGCCACACAACACAATGAGGGTATTCTCTGTGTGAAGATTGGAGTTTATTTTCACAAGGATTGTGTGGTGGTCATTCCTACCAATACTGTCATGGACAGATGCACCTGCAACAGGTAAATTGGTGAGAGCAAGGTCAAGTAGGTTTTTCCCGCTTTTTGGTTCCCTCACCATCTACCGCAGGTCCAGTCTGGCAGGTATGTCATTCAGGACTTGGTTCACTCAGTAGTGGTGCTACCGAGCCACTCTTGGTGATGGACAATGGTCCCCCACACAGAGTACCTTCTGTGCCCTTGCCACCCTCAGTGATTCTTCCAAGTTGTGTTCAACACGGAGCAGTACTGATTTATCAGCTGAGGGATGGCCTAAGGTTGCAATCAGCAGGACTTTCCTTTCCCATGTTTGACCAGGCATGCCAGCCATAAGCCAACAATAATCATTATCCTTTTCAGCTTGACCACATCAAATAAAATTTGAGAATGTATCAAAGATTAAATCAAATAAATGTATTCAAAAACATTATCATTGTCACTTACACTACTTTAAACACCCGTGCCACCTTTGCGCTCATAATTCCTTAATTTAACGTTTCCTACCACTATGTCTTGGCGCAACCCCAACATTAGCAGCTGAGGTGGAGGCAGTCTGTTTGCACTGTCCCATTGCCCTGGATGACCATGGCGGGTGTCCTCTGAAAGAATGAGGCCTTGAGGGCTCCATCTTACTGGGGTTCCATCCTACTGGGGTTCTCCAGCACTGGCACTTGAGCATCCCCCTTATACTCGCCTGCTGGAGGTAAGGAGGTCAATGTCAGGGGGTGGGGGGGGTGGTAAGATGAGACGCTACCTACCCTGGGGGTGTCCTGAGAGGAAGGCCCCGGGGCAGCTGGCACGCACCCCTCCTCCATCTGGGTGCATGATGGCACCTGCCCGTCTCCCTCAGTGGAAGGGACACCTGGTGGGAGGTCCAGGTTCCTCATCCCCCTTTCGCTTAGACACTGCTGCATAGAGCCCAGGGCTAAAGCGACAGAGTGCAGGTCAGAATGCATATGGGTCGAGTGCTCAACCAGACTCGCCATGGATCTTACCAAACTCTCCACTGAGAAAGCCATACGATCATATGCCTGGGACATGGCAGACATCATGGCTTGCATGGACCCCTCCATCGCATATGCAAAGCCACATATGACCTCAGGCATCTCCGGCATATTTTCCCCATGAGTTCGCTGTACTTCCAGCAGACTTCACGTAGCATCAAACAGGGTCATGTGTGGGGCTCAGCAGGGGCCTAGTCACCAAGAGTCCTCCGATTGCTAAGGAACCTGGTTGGCACATGCTCCCTCAGCTGCTGGAACTTGTGTGTGTCATGTCCACCAGATTGTGACCCTGCTTTTAATGTCAAACTCCCGTGGACCATTTGGATGTATCTGCGCTGGCAGAGGTGGAAGAAGAGGCAGGTGATGGTGCACCTTATGGGCATGGGCTTCATCTTCCCCAGTGGCGTGGTCTTGGACCTTGCGGAGTTCTGTCACTCGAGTACAGGAACCTGCAGTGGATAAACAAACAGAGGACCACAAGCATCATCACAACACGAGGTGAACACTCTTGCATACGTTCCTCCTGTTTTCATATATGGCTGCAACAGTAAAGTTGACTCTTCATCCTTACACCTTGACAATCCTGCCTCGCCGTCTGCAATGGCTCTTCCTCCCGCCTCTCCAGCTCACTAGGCTGCCTCCTCCTCTGCTGGAGTTAAGATTCATAAGTCTGGCACTCCTCCACCTGTCTTAGCCCGCTTCCATTGTTAATGTGTCTGTTTATCCTGCAGGAGAAAGTGCTGATATAATGGTGTGTCTACTTGCATCGACATCACTCATTCTGGATTGTCATTTGGATGATACATCCAAGCACATAAAAAAAAGCCAGACTTACACATTCTGCACCATCATTTGATATATGACACCAAGGTTGATCACTCATTCGATGCATGTCTTGAATGCCCACTGTCATAAACACACTCTCATGGAGCCAAGGGGAAAAACATTAGTGCAGCTTTAGCAACATCACTTACTCTTGTCGAGTTGGGCAAGTCATTGACCCATTTCAGACACTGTACCCAGGTCCTCTCTGTTACCCCTCCTCCTCCACCTCCATCCAGGCTGCCCTGGTCAGGCGGGAGGGTCGTCAGAGACCATCCCTTGGGAAGAGGACCTCCCGCCTTTCCCTGACAGCCTGGAGCAGAACCTGCGGGGAGGCATCACTGAACCATGGGGTGGGATGCTGCCTGCTGGCTGACATGGGTATGGGTGGTGACAAAACTGAAATCTAAGGCAGTGTTGGTGCTGTGATGGGAGAGAATGAAAAGGATGAGGAAGGGCAAAAAAAGAACAGCAATATTAATTATTATTTTCTGCAGCCGATTAAAAAATGCACAGACTACTGATCCTCCAGGCTTGCAATGCGGAATGATTTATAGTCTTGGCGTTAATGGTTCTTTGAAGAACGATGGAGGGTTCCACCATCCGTCCCTACCGCATGACTGCACGTGTCTCCTGTGCCCACCACCGGAACACTAATTTACACTTGTAATCACGTGGGAAAAGGCATAAAGGATGGAGGCGTAAGTGCAGCCAACTTCCGGTTCCACCATCGGAGACAGTGCGGAAGTCATAAAATACCACCCCTAGTTTCTGACATGTGACCAGAGCATCTCTTTCTGTTGTCCTCATAAATAGTTTCTGCTGGTTAGGCCATTATCAGACAATGGAGTCCGGGTATCATTCAATCACATAGCACCTTGATAAAATAGAGCTTTTCCTACCCATTTTCTGGATTTCAAGTTTGGAGTCGAAGGACTGGATTTTACCAAACCCACAACGTTGGGCTCTGTGGTGGGGGTGGGCGCGGGGGGTGGGGGCTGGGGTCCGGAAGATGGTTGCGCAGAGGTCTGCTACGGAGCTCAACACTGGGAGGGCCCAGCCCAATCCTCCTGGCAGCAGCAAGACTCCATGGCAGCTCCGCTGCCGCTGGGTGACAGAACAATAATTTCAATATTTAAATTAATGAGATGAATAAATTAAAATGAACTTACCTTGAATCTTCCGGGCCTGCCGCGATCTTCAGTGCGGTGGCCATCACTCCAGTGCCTGCAATTCCCCGTCCGGGGAAAGTCGGCATGATGCAGGTGGGGTGGGAGGAGGAGTTAAGATTTCCAGTGGGGGGAGAGCGGGGAACAGGGTTAAATAAACATAATGAGTGTAGGGGATTGTGGGAAGGGGTGAACTTTAAACTTTGTGCAGTCTGGAGGGGGGGGGGAGGTCAGATTTAAAAAGTAGGTGTTTTGGGGGGGAAGGGCAAATAGTTAACGTAATTGCTATTGGGGTTGGGAAAGGGGTATTAGAACTTTACTTGATAAATTTTGGGGGGTGTATCTTTAAAAACTTAAATATGCTGGTAGGGCTGGCTACCTTTTAAAAATGGTGCCAGCACTGGCACACAGGCAGCTGATGCCATTGCTGGCATCGGACAGCCTGCCCCTCCACATGATTGAGGTGGCAGGCCGACCCAACCATTTAAGTGAGCTACCACGTGGGAGATTGCGGCGGCTCTAAGGCGTCTGGCCCGCATGTGCAAGTCGCCATTTTTTGAGCTCGCCGCTGAGAGCGATGGCAGGCTCTTAAAATCCAGCTTGATGAGTCTGCAACAGTATTGTGAACCCAATCGTTTTTAATTAGTTGGAGAAATGCAGCCATTGCCACAGGACGGGTTATTTGCATTTTAATGAATTCTCAAAGACATTTCCAGAAAGATCGTTTGCATTTTAATGACATTGCCAAGACATGTTCAGACAAGAAAATTAGTTTGGGGTTCTTGCAGTTCCATGTGTATTGGCAGGAAAGAAAAGATCACCTGACCTCACAACTCCATTTTGTTTTACAGGAAAGTGTCCGTTTCAGGTTTATATTTCATAAGTTCATATTTATAGTTCATAAGTTTGTATTGTGTGAGCATGACCACTGGCAGCATTTGACAGTACGCATGAAGGAGCCCAAGTAAAATTGAAGTCAATGGGAATCGGGAGAAAACTCTCCACTGGCTGGAGTCACACTTTGCACAAAGGAAGAGGGTTGTGTTTGTTGAAGGCCAATCACCTCAGCCCAATGGTATCCCTGCAGGAGTTCCTCTGGACAGTGCCCTAGCCCAACCATGTTCAGTTGCTTTATCAATGACATTCCCTCCATCAAAAGTACGGATGTTCACTGCACAGGAGGGGAGGAAAAGGAGTGGAAGAGCAATAGTGATAGTGGATTCTATCGTAAGGGGTACAGATAGGCGTTTCTGTGGCCGCAAACGTGACTCCAGGGTGGTATGCTGCCTCCTTTGTGCTAGAGTCAAGGATGTCATGGAGCAGCTGCAGGACATTCTGAAGGGGAGGGTGAACAGCTCGGTAGTAGATTAAAAAGCAGGACCTCAAAGGTTGTAATCTCTGGATTACTCCCGGTGCCATGTGCTAGTGAGTACAGGAATAGGCGGATAGAGCAGATGAATGCGTGGCTGAAGAGATGGTGCAGAAGGGAGGGTTTTAGTTTCCTGGATCACTGGGTCTGTTTTTGGCAAAATTCGGACCTGTACAAGTTGGATGGGTTGCACCTGAACCGGAACGGGACTAACATCCTTGCTAGGAAGTTTGCTAGTGCTGTTGGGGGGGGGTGGGGTTGAAACTAATTTGGCAGGGGGATGGGATACAGAGTGGAGGTACAGTAGGGGGTGATGCACAGTCAAATACAGAAGAGAAACTGAGTCAGTCTGGAAGGCAGAGCAAATATAGACCTGTTAAGGCACAAGTGAAAAATGCAAGGCTGGATTGCATCTATTTTAATGCAAGGAGCCTTACTCGTAAGGCAGATGAATTGAGGGCATTGATTAACACATGGGATTATGATATTATTGCTCACAGAGACATGGTTGAGTGAGGGGAAGGATTGGCAGCTCAATATTCCAGGGTACAGAATCTTCAGGTGAGACAGGGGAGGGGGTAAAAGAGGAGGTAGCATTGCACTGTTGATCAAGGAGTCAATTACTGCAGTAAGGAGAGATGATATCTTAGAAGGTTCCTCAAATGAGGCGATATGGGTAGAACTTAAAAACAAAAAGGGGGCAATCACTTGGCTGGGAGTGTACTACAGGCCTCCAAACAGTCAGGGAGAAACAGAGGGGCAGATATGTAGGCAAATCTCAGAGAGGTGTAAAA
Source organism: Heterodontus francisci (assembly GCF_036365525.1). Classification (NCBI taxonomy): domain Eukaryota; kingdom Metazoa; phylum Chordata; class Chondrichthyes; order Heterodontiformes; family Heterodontidae; genus Heterodontus; species Heterodontus francisci. Next base: position 74,224,737 of record NC_090387.1, read on the forward strand.
ATAATAGAGTAATAATAGTAGGGAATATGCAAAAGGCTTAAAGGGGGTGGAATTCTTAAAATGCATACAGGAGAGCTTTTTGAGCCTGCATATAGAAAGTCCTACAAGAGAAGGGGAGTACTGGACCTAATCCTAGGGAATGAAGCTGGACAAGTGGTAGAAGTGTCAGTGGGGGAGCATTTCGGGGATAATGACCATAACACTGTAAGATTTAAAGTAGTTATGGAAAAGGACAAAGATGGACCAGAAATAAAGGTACTGAATTGGAGGAAGGCTGATTTCAATATGATAAAATAGGATCTGGCCAAAGTGGACTGGGAACAGCTACCTGTGGGAAAGTCTACATCAGACCATTGGGAGTCATTCAAAGAGGAAATAGTGAGAACTCAGAGCCAACATGTACCCATTAAGGTGAAACATAAGACCAACAAGTCCAGCAAACCCTGGATATCAAGGAACATAGAGGATTGGCTAAGGGAATAAAAGGAGGCTTATGGCAGATTCAGAGCGCTGAAAACAGCAGAAGCACTAGAGAAGTATAGAAAGGGTAGGGGGGTACTTAAAAAAGTAATTAGGAGAGCAAAGAGGGGACATGAAAAAACAATGGCGGGCAAGATAAAGGAAAATCCTAAGGCGTTTTATAAGTATATTAAGGGCAAGTGGAAAACCAGGGAAAGAGTAGGGTCCATTAGTGACCAAAGTGGCAATCTGTGTGTGGAGCCAGAGAACATAGGTGACATTTTAAATGATTACTTTTCATCTGTGTTCACTATGGAGAAGGACGATGTAGGTGTCGAGATCAGGGAGGGGGATTGTGATATACTTGAAAATATTAGCATTGAAAGGGAGGAAGTATTAGCTGTTTTAGTGAGCTTAAAAGTGGATAAATCCCCAGGCCCAGATGAGATGTATGCCAGGCAGTAATGTGAGGCAAGGGAGGAGATAGCAGGGGCTCTGACACAAATGTTCAAATCCTCTCTGGCCACAGGAGAGGTACTAGAGGATTGGAGGACAATGAATGTGGTACCATTATTCAAGAAGGGTGGCAGGGATAAACCAGGTAATTACAGGCCGTTGAGTCTAAAATTGGTAGTTGGGAAACTATTAGAAAAAATTCTGAGGGACAGGATTAGCCTCCACTTGGCGAGGCAGGGATTAATCAGGGATGGTCAGCATAGCTTTGTCAGGGGGAGATCGTGTCTAACTAACTTGATTAAATATTTCAAGGTGGTGACTAAATGTGCAGATGAGGGTAAAGCAGTTGATGTAGTCTACATGGACTTCAGTAATGCTTTTGATAAGGTCCCATATGGGAGATTGTTAAAGAAGTTAAGAGCCTATGGGATCCAGGGCAATTTGGCAAATTGGATCCGAAATTGGCTTAGTGGCAGGAAGCAGAGGGTGATGGTCGAGGGTTGTTATTGCGAGTGGAAGCCTGTGACCAGTGGTGTACCACAGGGATCGGTGCTGGGACCCTTGTTGTTTGTAGTGTACATTAATGATTTAGACGTGAATTTAGGAGGTATGATCAGTAAGTTTGTAGACAACACGAAAATTGGTGCTGTCGTAAATAGTGAGGAGGAAAGCCTTAGATTACAGGACGATATAGATGGACTGGTAAGAAGGGCAGAGCAGTGGCAAATGGAATTTAATCCTGAGAAGTGTGACGTGATGCATTCTGGGAGGACTACAAGGCAAGGGAATATACAATGGATGGTAGGACCCTAGGAAGTACAGATGGTCAGAGGGACCTTGGTGTACTTGTCCATAGTTCACTGAAGGCAGCAGCACAGGTAGACAGGGTGGTTAGGAAGGCATATGGGATACTTGTCTTTATTAGCCGAGGCATAGAATATAAGAGCAGGGAAGTTATGATGGAGCTGTATAAAACGTTAGTTAGGCCACAGATGGAGTACTGTGTATAGTTCTGGGCACCACACTAAAGAAAGGATGTGATTGCACTGGAGAGGGTGCAGAGGAGATTCACCAGGATGTTGCCTGGGCTGGAGCATTTCAGCTTTGAAGAGAGACTGAAAAGGGTTGGGTTGTTTTCCTTAGAGCAGAGAAGGCTGAGGGGGGACATGATTAAGGTCGCCAACTTTAAGGGCATTTAAGTGGTCATTGGATAGACATATGGATGAAAATGGAATAGTGTAGGTCAGATTGTTTCACAGGTTGGCGCAACATCGAGGGCCGAAGGGCCTGTACTGCGCTGTAATATTCTAATTCTAATTCTAAAATCATGAGGGGCATTAGGTTAGATAGGAAGAAACTTTTTCCCTTAGTGGAGGGGTAAATAACCAGGAGGCATAGATTTTAGGTAAGGGTCAGGAGGCTTAGAGGATTTGAGGAAAAATGTTTTCACTCAAAGGGTGGTTGGAATCTGGAATGCACTGCCTGAACAGGTGGTAGAGGCAGGAACCCTCACAACATTTAAGAAGTATTTAGATGAGCACCTGAAATGCCATAGCATACAAGACTACGGGCCAAGTGCTGGAAATTGGGATTAGAATAGTTAGGTGCTTGATGACCAGCACAGACGTGCTGGGCCGAAGGGCCTGTTTCTGTGCTGTATAACTCTATGACTCTAATACTCTATGATTGCAGTGTTCAGTTCCATTTGCAACTTCGCAGATAATGAAGCAGACTGTGCCTGCATGCAGCAAAACCTGGACATTAGTCCAGGACAAGAGAGAACTGACCACCTCCCTTTGACATTTAACAGCATTACTATCACTGAATTCCCCCACAATTGACATCCCGGGGGTCAACTGACTAGAAATTGAATTGGACCAGCATATAAATACCGTGGCTACAAAGGCAGGTTAGAGGCCGGGTATTCTGTGGTGAGTCATTCATGTCCTGACTTCCCAAAGCTGTTCCACCATCTAAAGTGCACAAGTCAGGACTGTTATGAAATACTCTCCATTTGCCTGGATGAGTGCAGCTCCAGTAACACTCAAGAAGCTCAACACCATCCAGGACAAAACAGCCAGCTTGATTGGTGCCCTATTTACCACCTTAAACATTCACTCCTTCAACCACTGGTGCACAGTGGTGGCAGTGTGTACTATCTACAAGACGCCCTGCAGCAACTCTCCAAGGCTACTTTGACAGCACCTCCCAAAGCAACAACTTCTACGACCTAGGAAGATGAGGGTAGAAGGCGCATGGGAACATCAACACCTCCAAGGACCCCTCCAAGTCACAAGCCATCCTGACTTGGAAATATATTGCTGTTCCTTTATCATTACTGGGTCAAAATCCTGGAACTTCCCCCACCGCCCAGCAGCACTATGGGAGTACTTTCACCATACGGACTGCAATGGCTCAAGAAGTCGGCTCACCACCACCATCTCAAGGGTAATTACAGATGGGCAATAAATGCTGGGCCTTGCCCACATCTCATGAATGAACAAATTAAAAAAAAGTCCACCAACTCCTGCAACTAAATTGACTAAACCTCCTCCAACCCACTTTCAATAACAACTCTAATCAATTCTCCCAGTTTCTTATTTTTAATCACATTTGTTCTGATTATGCAAACTCCTGTAACAGTGCTTCCAATATGGTTTCCTTTCTCCTCAATTGAAAATTCCCCTCCACTATGGTTGACAGACCATATCCGTTCCATTATCCCACACTCCTGCTCTAACACTGCTCCTCCCTCCCACCCAGAACCACAATAGGGTCCCCCTTGACCTCAAACTCCACTGCACGAACCTCCACATTCAAATGATCATCCTCTGCCATTGTTCTAGCACAATGCCACCACTAAACACATTTTCCCCTTCCCCCACCTTTCAACATTCTGAAAGGATCGTTCCCTCCGAGACACCTCTAGCACCTGCTCCCCTTCCCACTGCACCTTCTCATGCAATTGCAGAAGATTGCCCTTTCAGCTTCTCCTTTTCATTGCGCTGGGACTCAAGCACTCATTTGATTTACAATGATTTAGGTGTACTTCTTTCAATTTAGGGTACTGTATTTACTGTATTTGCTGCTCATGATACATTATCCTCTATATTGGGACCAGTCCTGGGGCAGAAGGCACCTATACAAAAGGGATGGGTTGCACCTCAACAGGACTGGGACCAATGCCCTTGCAGGAAGGTTCACTAGTGTGGTTGGGGAGGGTTTAAACTAAATTGGCAGGGGATGGGCACAGCATATAGAAGTAGAAAAAGAGAAATAAGGTGCATAATGTGAGAGTGGTGGACAGTACTAGAGAAGGGAGTAGTTCCACATTAGAGAGGAGCAGACTGAGAAGGGCTACCATGAATGCAAAGACAGGATTACAATGCATGTATGTAAATGCACGAAGTGTGGTGAATAAGGTTGGTGAGCTACAAGCACAAATAACAGTATGGGAATACGATGTAGTGGCAATAATAGAAACGTGGCTTAAAAATGGTGAGGACTGGGCGCTTAATATACAAGGATAAAAGATAGAGAAGGAAAAAAGGGAGGTGGGATGGCAGTACTGATCAGAGTTGGAAAGAGGGGATGTCCTTGAGGGGCAAGGATAGAATCCATTTGGTTCGAGTTGAGAAGCAAAAAGGGAATTATCACACTAGTAGAGGTATTTCTATAGGCCTCCAAATAGTGAGAGAGAGATAGAGGAGCAAATCTGCAAGGAAATCACAGATATGTGCAAGAACTATAGAGTGGTGATATTGGTAAACTTACCCAAGCATCGATTGGGATAATATTAGAGTAAAGGGAAAGGAGGGGGAGGAGCTTCTGAAATGTGTTCAGGAGAACTTCCTTGATCAGTATGTTCTCAGCCCAACTAGAAAGGAGGCATTGCTGGATCTGATACTGGGAAATGAGGTGGGCCAAAAGGACCAAGTGTCTGTGGGGAACTCTTGGGTAACAGTGATCATCATATCAAGAGGATTAGACTTGTAATGCAGAAAAACAAGGAACGATATAAGGTAGAATCACTAGATTGGAAGTGGGCTAACTTCAATGCGATGAGAAGGGATCTAGCCAGGATAAAAGGGAATCGAAGACTGACAGCAGAAACTGTAACAGAAGAATGGGTTAGCTTTAAGGAAAGGATGCTTCAGGTACAGGCTAGGTACATTCCAATAAGGGCAAAAGGATGGGGAACTAATAACAGGGCTCCTGGGATGATGAGAGAGATAGAGATTATGATGAAATAAAAAAAGGATGTATGATGCATGTCAGGTGAATTCTTCAAGTGAGAACCAGGCCAAATCCATTAAGTGGAGAGGGGAGGTGAAGAAGAAAATAGACTGGCAAAGACAGAATATAATAGAATGACAGTCAACATACAAAGGAACCCAAAAATCTTCTACTGACATATAAATAGTAAGTGGGTTGTAAGAGGTGGAGTGGGGCCAATTAGTGACAAAGAGGATAATATATGCTTAGAGGTATAGGATAAGGCTAGAATAGTTAATGAGTACTTTGTATCAGTGTTTACTAAGAAAGAGGAATCTGACAAAATATTGGTAGAAGCAGAGAGAGTAGAGGCAATGGATAGGGTAAAAATTGAGAGGGAGAAGGTACTGGAAAAGCTGGCTATGCTTAGGATAGATAAGCCACCTGGTACAGATTGCTTGTATTCCTGATAGCTAAAGGAAGTGAGGGTGGAGATAATGGAAGAACTTTTTAAAACAGTGAGCAGTAATGACCTGGAACTTGCTGCCCATGAGTGTGATAGAAGCAGAGACAATCAATGATTTCAAAAGGAAACTGGATAGGCACTTGAAGGAAAAAAAACTGCAGGACTACAGGGATCAAGCGGGGGAATGGGATTGACTGGATTGCTCCGCAAAGAGCTGGCATGAACTCGATGAGCCAAATGGCCTCCTTCTATGCAGTAAATTACTCTATATTGAGAGACCAGAGGCAAACTGGAAGATCACATTGCTGAACACCTCCGTTCAGTCCACAAGCCTGGCCCTGAGTTTCCAGTCGCTTGCCATTTTGATTTTCCGTCCCACTCCCTCTCTGTCCTCAGTCTCCTACACTGTTGCTATTTTTCGGACAGCAGGTGTTGGTAATGATTCTGCTGTTGACACTGCAGCTCCTCTAAGACTCATCTTTTGATTCTTTACGTGACTCAGCACCACCTAATTTTGCCACCCCTTTTGTCATTTAATCACTCCTGCTTTTCACCTGAACAGTGTTTCCTTTTTGTTTTTTCCTTCTCTTGCTCCTTCCTGACTTTCCCTGTCTCTACTTGCTTATAAATTGTTACATATCTAACTTCTTTAGTTCTGATGAAAGGCCATGGTTTTTTTTGAAGTGTAGTCACTGTTGTAATGTGCTTTAGTATTTAGAAGGGAGAGTAACATGGTGCACATGATATTAGAGGAAGGAATCAAAAAGATATAAAGATATTTAAGATAATAAACTTATAAAACTTAGATGATAAAACCCTTGGTCCAGATGGACTGTATCCATGCTTAATTAAAGAAGTTAGGGAAGATATAGCAGAGGCTCTATTACATATATCTAAAGATTCTTTAGAAAAGAGAAAGTCAGATGACTGACAGACCACAAACATGATTCCTATATTTAAAAAGGGAAACAGAACAAGTCCAGCAGCCTATAGACCAATTGGATTAACATTGATGGTGGGAAAGAATGGAATCTTTACTCAAAGATATAACAGAAAAACATCTCAAAACTGAAAATACAAGAGTAGACAGCACAGATTTTAAAAGGGAAGGTCATGCCTGACCAGCCTTATTGAATTCTTTGAAGAAGTAACAGAAAGAGTATCCAAGAGTAATGTCGTAGATATATTTGGATTTTCAAAAGTTCTTCAATAAGGTACCACATAGTAGACTTACTAATAAGGTCAGAGCATGTGGAGTCAGCAGACATATAGCAGAATAGCATGCTGGTTATAAAACAGAAAAGAGAGAGTAAGAATTAAGGATAGTTAGTCAGACTGGAAAAAGGTGGGAAGTGGTATTTCAAAGGATAGGTGCTAGGACAACTATTATTCACCATTTACATAAAGGATTTGGATTTGGGATTTGGAAAAAGTAAGAACTGCATCTATATAGTGCCTTTCACAACCTTGGAAGTCCCAAAGTGCTTTACAGCCAATAAGGTTTTTTGAAGTGTAGTCACTGTTATAATGTGGGAAATGCGGCAGCCAATTTGCGAACAGCAAGCTCCCACAAACAGCAATGTGATAACAACCAGATAATCTAGGAAACAGGGGTTCCACTTCATGAGACATTAGCACCAGTATTGTGACAGGAAGGAACTGAACTGTTGGGATGTGCTCCACCTAAACTAGGCTGGGATCAGGGACTTAGCAGAAATAGGGTGGCCACAATGTCTTTAAACTAGTAGGGGGGAGGGGGTGGCGCGGGGGTAGTGGCGGAGAAATCAGGTGGAAAAGGTAGTTTAGATAATAGTTTGAAAACAAAGGGAAGTGAGTAGAGTAAAAGACAGAAATTGTCCTTGAGGTAAAGGAAAAGTTAAAAGATATAAAGCAATTAAACCAGCAGAAAGAAATTTGAGTAAAACAGTAGAGCAGAAGGACAGGTTACGGTGTGTTGCCCAAATAAGTGTTCTTTAGACAAGTGCATTGAGTATAAGAAACAAACTGAATGAATTGCAGGTTCAAAATCAACTTGTAAGGTATGACATGGTAACATTACTGAGATACGGTCAGGACTGGGAACTAAATATACCAGGTTATAACGTCTATAAAAATGGGGAAAATGGTAGAGGGGGAGAAGCATCCCTAGTGATTCAGGATGAAATCACTTAAATGGCTAGAATTGACATAATGAGAGGTAAGCAGGTAGTGGAGACTTTATGGGTAGAATTAAAAAATAGAAAAGAATGTAAGACTGTAGTGGGAGTTGTGTAGAGGCTCCCTGGTAGCAGCTGTGAAATTCTAGATTGTATAAATGCAGAGATTAGATTAGCATGTAGTAAAGGCAGAGTGGTTTTAGTGGAAGATTTTAACTTTCATACAGATTGGGATAAGCAGACTAGCACATATCAAAAAGATAGTGAATTTCTTGAGTGTGTCCCGGATGGTTTTCTGCAGCAATGAGCTGAAATGTACACCTCCCCAGCGGGTCGGATGGTGGTGTGGGGGAGGAGGGGGCGGCGTAAAATTGAGCGGGAGGCTCTGGGAGGCGTACCTGCTCCGCTTCCAGTCAACTTTACGGCGGTCAGGTAGGGGGAGTGGGGGGGAGGGGGTGGTGGTGAGAATGGCCCGCCCGCCTGAGGCCAATCAAGGCCCTTAGTTGGCCACTTTACGGCCACTTAAAGGCCCTTGCCCACCTCCATGGGTATTTTACCCGTGGCAAGTGGGCATGCTGGCGATGTGAAAGGCCGCCCAGCGATAGCTGCCAGCCTTTCCGCGTGCCGGGGGTGGGGAGCCATGGCAGTCGGGCACAGAGTGCCTGACTGAGGGCCGCCCCCACCTCCCAACCCACCCCCTGGACCCAAGACACCTCCCCCCCTCCAACGACCACTCTAGCCTCACGTGGGCATGACCAATCTCACTGGTGAGGGATGCCCAACTTACCTTCCCTCCTGGCTCCATGGCGTCGGCTGGGCTACAGTCCCAGTGGCGCTGTTGCGACTAAGAGCTGCTGGCCCGCTGATTGGCCGGCAGCTCAATGAGGTGAGACTTCCTCCCTCAAACGGGTGGAAGTCCCGCCTCGGGACAATTAAAGCCCGGAGACCAGTAAAATGCGGAATGGATCCCCGGGCTAGGCGGAAGCGGGTTCACTTTTACGTCGGTGGCATATTCCCGTCCGCCGAGGGTAAAATCCAATATGTCTTAGAGCAAACAAAGAGGAAGACTTGGTAATGAGTAATGAGCCAGATTTAGACAACAGCTTAACAGTGCATGAACATTCATCTAATAGCAAGCATAATATGATCAAGTTCACTGTGGTGTTTGAAAGGGAGAAACATGAAATAGCTACCAAGATCCTAGATTTAGGTAAGGCTGACTTCAATAGGAACAGACAGAGACTATATACAATAACCTGGACAAATCCGTCAATGGCATAAAATGACAGAAGATCAGAGGGAAATGATCAAAAATAATTTTTGAGATAGAACCAGTTTATATCCCAAATGGGCAAAAGGTCTACTTGCTTAAAAGGACAGCCATGGACAACTGAAGAGATAAGTGACAACATAAAACTGCAACAACTACCGCGGAATCTCCCTGCTCAGCATAGTGGGGAAAGTCTTCGCTCGAGTCGCTTTAAACAGGTTCCAGAAGCTGGCTGAGCGTGTCTACCCTGAGGCACAGTGTGACTTTCGAGCAGAGAGATCCACCATTGACATGCTGTTCTCCCTTCGCCAGCTACGCGAACAACAGATGCCCCTCTACGTTGCTTTCATTGATCTCACCAAAGCCTTTGACCTCGTCAGCAGACGTGGTCTCTTCAGACCACTAGAAAAGATCGGATGACCACCAAAGCTACTAAGTATCATCACCTCATTCCATGACAATATGAAAGGCACAATTCAGACAAGTGGCACCTCATCAGACCCCTTTCCTATCCTGAGTGGCGTGTAACAGTGCTGTGTTCTCGCACCTACACTGTTTAGGATCTTCTCCCTGCTGCTCTCACATGCGTTCAAGTTTTCAGAAGAAGGAATTTTCCTCCACACAAGATCAGGTGGCAGATTGTTCAACCTTGCCCGTCTAAGAGCGAAGACCAAAGTACGGAAAGTCCTCATCAGCGAACTCCTCTTTGCTGACGATGCTGCATTAAAATCTCACACTGAAGAGTGTCTGCAGAGACTCATCGACAGGATTGCGGCTGCCTGCAACGAATTTGGCCTAACCATCAGCCTCAAGAAAACGAACATCATGGGACAGGACGTCAGAAATGCTCCATCCATCAATATCGGCAACCACGCTCTGGAAGTGGTTGAAGAGTTCACCTACCTAGGCTCAAGTATCACCAGTAACCTGTTTCTCGATGCAGAAATAAACAAGCACATGGGAAAGGCTTCCACGGCTATGTCCAGACTGGCCAAGAGAGTGTGGGAAAATGGCACACTGACACAGAACACAAAAGTCTGAGTGTATCAAGCCTGTGTCCTCAGGACCATGCTCTACGGGCAGCGAGGCCTGGATAACGTATGTCAGCCAAGATCGACATCTCAATTCATTCCATCTTCGCTGCCTCCGGAGAATCCTTGGCATCAGGTGGCAGGACCGTATCTCCAACACAGAAATCCTCGAGGCGGCCAACATCCCCAGCATAGACACCCTACTGAGCCAGCGGCACTTGAGATGGCTTGGCCATCTGAGCCGCATGGAAGATGGCAGGATCCCCAAGGACACATTGTACAGCGAGCTCGTCACTGGTATCAGACCCACCAGCTGTCCATGTCTCCACTTTAAAGATGTCTGCAAAGGCGACATGAAGTCCTGTGACATTGATCACAAGTCGTGGGAGTCAGTTGCCAGTGATTGCCAGAGCTGGCGGGCAGCCATAAAGGCGGGGCTAAAGTGTGGCAAGGCGAAGAGACTTAGCAGTTGGCAGGAAAAAAGACAGAAGCGCAACAGCCCCTGTGTAACAGCCCCGACAACCAATTTTATCTGCAGCACCTGCGGAAGAGCCTGTCACTCTAGAATTGGCCTTTATAGCCACTCCAGGCGCTGCTTCACAAACCACTGACCACCTCCAGGCGTTTACCCATTGTCTCTCGAGACAAGGAGGCCAAAGAAGAAGAAGACTCAGCAAGTCAGGCAGCATCTATGGAGAGAGAAACAGAGTAAAGGTTTCAGGTCGATGACCTTTTACCAGAACCAGGAGCAATGTGGGCCCCTTGAAAACTGGTAACAGTGATATTGTCAGTGAAGATAAGGAAATGGTGGACATGCTTCATAATTACTTTGCATCAGTAATGACAGTAGAGAAAGAGGTCAGCATGACAGACATCCAAGGGAACTAATATTGAATCAGGGAGAGGGGCTCACCAAAATTAACGTAAGGAAAATAACAGCAATGACAAAAATAATTACACTAAAGAGTGACAAAGCCTCATGACGAGGTGGTTTCCATTTCAGAATTTTAAAGGAAGTAGGTGAGAATATTACAGATGCCCTAACTAAAGGCTTTCTAATTTCTCTTGATTTGAGAACCTTTCCTTTAGATTGAAAAATTGTTCATGTCATTCTGCTATTTAAGAAAAGTGAGAAAGAAAAGGAATTCTAAAGCAGTTAGACTAACATCTGTTGCCGGGAAATTGCTAGGGTCTGTTATTAGTGATAGAGTGACTAAGCACCTTGAAACTTAGCAGCTGATCAGAGACAGGCTGCATGAATTTGTAAAGGGTATGTCATACTTGATGAACCTGATTGAGTTTATTGAAGAGATGACTAATTGACAGGGAAATGCCTATGTTATTTATATGGACTTAAGGCAAATTATTGATCTGGTTAGGAAATTGGCTGGGTGACAGGAGACAATGAGTAGGGATAATAGGCAGGTACTCTAACTGGCAGGATGTGGCTCGTGGCATCAACTATTCAATGTATTTATTAATGACTTAGATGATGGTATAGAAAGCCACATATCCAAATCTGCTGATGACACAAAGAGAAAAACACAGTTACCATTTCAGGTCTATGACCTTCATCAGAACTGGCAAAAGTTAGAAATGTAACAGGTTTTGAGCAAGTGAAAGGGGGGAGGGGAGAAGAACAAAAGGCAAGGACTGTGGTAGGGTGGAGGGCAAAAGGTTTCATGATACAAAACCAAGTAAAGAAACAAAACATGTGTTTGGATGAGGTGTAAATGGCAGGATAGCATCCACCTGATCACAAAGCAAAGGGATTAAGTAAGAAACAGGGGTGGGGGTGGAGGGAAACAGCAAAAAAAAGAAAAAAATGGGGGCAGAGGTTATGATCTAAAATTATTGAACTCAATGGTGAGTCCGGAAGGCTGTAAAGTGTGATGAGGTGCTGTTCCTCAAGCTTGCATTGAGCTTCATTGGAACACTGTAGCAGGCCAAGGACAGAAAGGTCAGAGTGGGAGCAAGATGTATTGAAATGACAAGCGACAGCAAGCTTGGGGTCATGTTTGCAGACTGAATGGAAGTGTTCCGCTAAGCATTCACCCAGTTTGCGTTTAGTCTCCCCAGTGTAAAGGAGACCACATTGTGAGCAATGAAATCGCTTTTCACTTGGAAGGAGTGTTTGGGGCCCTGGACAGTGGGTAGAAAAGAGGTAAAAGGGCAGGTGTTGCATCTCCTGCGTTTGCATGGAAAAGTGCCGTAGGAAAGGGGGGAGATGTTTGGGGTAACTGAGGAGTGCACCAGGGTGTCACAGGGGGAACAGTCCCTTCTGAATGCTGAAAAGGGAGGGTGGAGGATGATGTGTTTGATGGTAGCATCATGCTGGAGGTGGCGGAAATGGCAGAGGATGATCCGTAGAATATAGAGATTAGTGGCCTGAAAGATGAGGACACGGGGAACCCTATCTGGGAGGGAGGGGAAGGGGTGAAGCAGAAGTGTGTGTAATTGATCGGGCACAGTCATGGGCCCTGTCAACCATGATGGGGGGAGGGGGATCCTCGGTTGAGTAAAAAGGAAGACATATCGGCAACACTAGTATGGAAGGTTGCATCGTCCAAACAGATGCAACGTAGATACAGAAACTGGGAGAATGCTTGAGTCCTTGGAAGAAGCGTAGTCCAGGTAGGTCACAGGTCAGCCATGATCTTATTGATTTGCCAGTCTCGTGGGGCTAAGTGGCCTACTCCTCTTTCAATGTTCCCATTTACTTGAAAAAACAGATGGGGCCTCAGTTTAACATTTCATCTGAAAACCAGTACCTCTGAAAGTGCTGAACTGTAATCTAGAGTTTCTTATGTTCAAATCTCTGGAGTGGGAGTTGAACCCACAATCATCTGATTCAGAGACAAAAGTGCTACCAACTGAGTCATGGCTGATACATGCAGTTTTACAATTTGCAGATGGCAACAAATTGGGGGGGGGGGGGCTGGTGTAGTTAATACTGAGGAGGACAGTGATAAAATACAAAAATACATTAATAAACTTGCACATTGGGCATGTTTTTTGGCAAATCAATTTCAATATTGATAGTGTAATAGCATTTTGGTAGACAGAGTAAGTAGGTCACATACTCCTTGGAAAATAAGAGTCTAAATGGGGTAGAGAAGCAAAGAGATCTACTGATACATATATACAAATCACTAAAAGTAGGAATTCAGTTTAATAAAGCCAAACAAAAAGCAAACAGAGCACTGGGGTTCTTTTCCAGAATTGAAAAACAGAGAAGTTACATTAAACTTGTATCGAACTTTGGTTAGACCACACTTGGAGTACTGTGCACAGTTCTGGTCTCAATATTATAAAAAGCATAGAGAGACACTGAGGAAATTGCAAAAAAGATTTACACGGATGATACCAGAATTGGGAGGTTATACCTATCAGCAAAGACTGAACAAACTGGGGCTCTTTTCTCAGAGTTCTTTAATATTATGAAAGAGTTTGATCAGGTAGATGTAGGGAAGATGTTTCTACTTGTGAGGGAGACCAAAACTAGGCACCATAAATATAGATAGTCACTAATAAATTCAATAGGGAATTCAGGAGAAATTTCTTTACCTGAAGAATGGTTAGAATGTGAAACTTGCTATCACAAGCAGTAGTTGAGGCGAATAGTATTGATGCATTTAAGGGGAAGCTAGATAAACACATGAGCTAGAAATGAATATAAGGATATGCTGTTAGGGTTCGACGAAGAAAGGTGGGAGGAGGATTGTGTGGCGCATAAAATGGTAGGGCCAACTGGGCTGAATGATTTGGTTCTATGCTATACATTCAATTTAAGTTTCTTACCTTGGCTGAGTTTAACTATCCCTGTAACAATAATGATGATCATGCCAATGAGTTTGGCAAATGTGAACACATCCTGGACTCTGGTTGCCCATCTCACATTGGCACAGTTTATAAAAGTAAGCAGACCTGAGAATAAAGAAGTACAAGCAGGTAACACTAGAGCAACTGTGGGGTTTCCAATACACTTATATTCAAGTTATGGCTTTATTTATTGGTCTTAAGATATATAGTTTTCTCATTTACATCAGGTGCCGGTTACACAAATACAATTTCAACAGGATAAAATAAGAACTCTTCATCGAGTTAGCCAAATCTGTGCGCAGTTACAGCACAGAAGGCGGCCAGTTGGTCCAAAATGCCTGTGTCAGCTCTTTGAAAGAACTATCCAGTTAGTCTTTTTCCCTTGCCCCATTTCCCCTCTGGTTCTTTTGCCAATTACCTTAAATCGGTGTTCTCCGGTTACCACCCCTTCTGCCAGTGGAAACAAGTTTCCTTATTTACTCCATGATTTTGAACACGTCTATTAAATATCGTTAACCTTTTCTGCTCTAAGGAAAACAACCCCAGCTTCTCTAGCATCTTTATATAACTGAAGTCTCTGGTAGCATTTTAGTACATCTCTTCTGCTACCTCTCTGGGGCCTTTCCAACTTTTCTAGTGTGGTGTCCAGAATTAGACAAGATTCTCCAGTTGGCGTTTAACCAGTGATTTATAAACTTCCTTGCTTTTGTACTCTATTCCTATGTTCATAAACCCAAGTATACCACATGCTTTTTGTCTTGCCACCGTCAAAGATTTGAGTACACACACTGCCAGATCTCTCTGTTCCTGCACCCACATTAAAATTGCATCATTTAGTTCACATTGCCTCTCCTCATTCTTTCTACCATTCTTCTACCTCTCAGCATTAAATTTCATCTGCTGCTTGTCTGCCCTGTTCTCCCGTCTGTCTATGTCCTCTGAGGTGTGTTACTAACCTCATCAATCTTTAATAGCTTTCCGAGTTTTGTGCATTGATACAACTGTTCAGCATTACTCTCTGCTTTCTGTCCCTTAGCCAATTACATATTTATGCTGCCACTGCTCATTCAATTCCATGAGGTTAAATTTTTCTGACTTGTCTATTATTTGGTACTTTATCAAACACCATTTGAAAGTCCAAATACACAGCAACAATGCTATCTTTGTCAAACCTCTCCATTACTACACCAAAGAACTCAATCAAGTCAATTCGAGCACTATTTACCTTCTCCTTTACTGTGACTGTGGCACCAACATCTTCTTTAATGAATGCAGATACAAAGTACTCATTTTGGACCTCAGTCAAGCAGTTTTTGCCTCTACAAGATCTTTTTCATCCCTAATTGACTTTCACTACCCTTTTACTATTTACATGTTTATAAAAGACCAAAGGGGTAACTTTTTTGCTGTCTGCTAATGTATTTTCATACACTCTCTTTGCCCCTCTTGCTCCTTTTTTCAGTTCTCCTCTGTACTTTCATCATTCAGCTTGGTTTTCTACTGTATTATGAGCCTGACGTTTATCATAAGCCTCCTTTTACTGTTTCACTTTAATTTCAATGGTCCAGAATTTGTGATGGTGCCAAAATTGTCAGCATGCATTATCATTACTCTATGAAACTGACAGAAACTTCTGGTGTCACACATGCGCAGTTAAACACAAAAATCCAAAGTCGCTGTCAGTGATTCCCTACTCCTCCACAGTGTGCTCTGTTGAAGTCCTCACAGATGGAAATCAATTAAAAATCACTGATTTGATGTGAACTTCCAATTTGTACGCCATTAGTGTCGCTGTAAAAAACCCTAGAAAAAGTTATGCCATGTTGAATGAAATATGACTTTAATGGTGTATTATGTTATAATTACTGCTGAACAACCTCTCTGGCTCTGAAAAACGAATGTTATATTTGCGGAATGTTAAATTTCTCCATTCCATGTTAAAAATTCCATACATTTCTTCAATGTGATTGGCTGATTAGCTTGCTTAATGACATCACTATAACTGAATTCCAGAGATGCCCTATAGCTGTTGCTGGAATGAAATTAATGTCAGGAAAGATGAAGTACACACCACTGAGACTGCCAGATCTTTGTGGGGAGGTTCCTTCAAGGTCAGTAGCAAGATCCATCCAGGGAGCCCGAGCTTTGGATGCCTTTCTTTCCTCCTTGTGAGAATGTTTCATGTCTGTTCTTGAATTCTGTCCCTTTTGAAGGACTCCCATTACTGTCTTATCTGCCAATTTTTGATTCCAATTTACTTGGGCCAGATCCCCTTTTAACTCACTGAAATTAGTCCTCCTCCAGCTGAGGATTTTCATATTTGATTGCTCCTTCTCCTTTTCATTACTCTAAACCTAATGACATTGTGATCACTGTTTCCCAAATAATCCCCATTGAATCATGATCCACTTGCCACACTTCATTCCCCATAAGCAGATCCAGCACTGTTTCCTTCCTCATTGGGTTGGAAACATCCAAATCAAAAAAGTTCTCTTGTACACATTTCAGGAACTCCTTCCCCTCTTTGCCCTTAACACAACTATTTTTCCAGACTATGTTAGGATAATTAAAGTTCCCCGTAACATAGTACAGCATGCATTGCTCAAGCTAATACCTTGTCAATAAGCAAACCATTGTTTTTTTAATTTATTATTAACTGATTGTTAATTAATTATAATTAATTAATAGAAGGTCATGGAAGCTAGTGAGTTCAAGGAGGGAACACTGATATCCTGGAACATATCAACATTACAAAGGAGGAGGTGTTGGAGGTTTTGAAGCTCATTAGGTGGATAAATCCCCTGGGCCTGACCAGATGTATCCTAGGATACTATGGGAAGCAAGGGAGGAGATTGCTGGGGCCCTGGCAGAGATTTTTGTATCATCGTTAGCCACGGGTGAGGTATCGGAATACTGGAGGATAGCTAATGTTGTTCATTTATTTAAGAAGGGCAGCAGGGATAAGCCAGGAAACTACAGGCCAGTGAGCCTTACATCAGTGGTGGGAAAGTTATTGGAAGGGATTCTGAGAGACAGGATTTATAAGCATCTGGAAAGGCACAGTCTGATGAGGGATAGTCAGCATGGCTTTGTGCGTGGGAAATCATGTCTCACGAATTTAATTGAGTTTTTCGAGGAGGTGACCAAGAGGATTGACGAGGGCAGGGCGATGGACGCTGTCTACATGAACTTTAGCAAGGCCTTTGACAAGGTCCTGCATGGTAGGCTGGTCCAGAAGGTTCAAACCCATGGGATTCAGGGTGAGCTAGCCAATTGGATACAAAATTGGCTTGGTTACAGGAGGCAGAGGGTGGTAGTGGAAGGTTCTTTTTCAGATTGGAGGCTTGTGACCAGTGGTGTGCCGCAGGGATCGGTGCTGGGCCCTCTGTTGTTTGTCATATATATTAATGACTTGGATGTGAATGTAGGGGGCATGATTAGTAAGTTTGCAGATTACACTAAAATTGGTGGTATAGTGGACAGTGAAGAAGGTTGTCTAAGGTTACAACAGGATATAGATAAACTGGGAAAGTGGGCAAGGAATTGGCAAATGGAATTTAATGCAGACAAGTGCGAAGTGATGCATTTTGGGTAGTTAAACCAAGGCAGGACATATACAGTGAATGGCAGGGCCCTGGGGAGTGTTGGTGAGCAGAGAGACCTTGGGGTGCAAGTACATCGTTCCCTGAAAGTGGCAACACAGGTAGGCAGAGTGGTGAAGAAGGCGTATGTCATGATTGCCTTCATCGGCAGAGGCATTGAGTACAAGAGTTGGGACGTCATGTTACAGTTGTACATAACGTTGGTTAGGACGCACTTGGAGCACTGTGTGCAGTTCTGGTCGCCGCACTACAGGAAAGATGTGATTAAGCTAGAGAGGGTGCAGAAAAGGTTCACAAGGATGTTGCCTGGTTTGGAGGGCTTGAGTTATAAAGAGAGATTGGATAGGCTGGGTCTGTTTTCCCTGGAGCGAAGCAGGCTGAGAGGGGACATGATAGAGGTATATAAAATTATGAGAGGCATAGATAGGGTAGATAGCCAGAGTCTGTTTGCCATGGTAGGGGTGACTAAATCTGGAGGGCATAGATTTAAGGTGAGAGGGAGGAGGTTTAAAGGGGATCAAAGGGGTACATTTTTCACACAAAGAATAGTGGGTCTCTGGAATGAGCCGCCAGAGGAGGTGGTGGAGGCAGGAACAGTAGCAAAATTTAAGAGGCATCTGGACAGGTACTGGAATGAGAAAGGCATAAAGGGATATGGAATTAATGCAGGCAGGTGGGATTATGGTCGGCATGGACGCGGTGGGCCGAAGGACCTGTTTCTATGCTGTACTACTCTATGACTCCATAATAATTGATACTCTTAATGCCTATTAACATTCTAATTGCAATTAAAATACATATTACATTGTTAGAAAATGGTAACATTACACTTACTGATGCAAGCAGCTGCAATTAGTCGTTCTGTTATGTATGGTGTAGTGCAGTTTAAGAAGATAGGCTGCACCAGGTAGTTGCCAAAAGTGATGGCAATAACGGCCTGTGAAGTGGGCTCAATAATAAGTATTGACGTCCAAAGTCTAACAAAGGAAATTAAACTACCAAATGCTTCCAAAATGTATATATAGTTCGCACCAGATTTTGTGATAGTTGTACCCAATTCAGCATAGCAGAAGGCTCCAAGCATTGAGAAAAGAGCCCCAACAGCCCATATAATCAGGGATAGACCATAGGAGCCACAGTACTTTAGGACTCCACCTGGAGAAACAAATATCCCTGATCCAATTATGTTTCCAACTATAAGAGTGACACCATTAAATAAAGAAATCTCCCTTTTTAGTCTAATTGGCTTAACGTCTGGGGAGTATTCAAAGGATTCTGAAGGCTCAGTGCTATATAAATTAGAGGAAGTGCTGGGTAGATTTGGCTTCATCTTGGTACTTTCCTTGACCATCTTGAAGTATAACGTTGTACTGAGCAGCAACTACCTAGAAAGACACAAACAGAGGAAATGACCAGAGCATTTGAGAGTATTATGTATTGTTTTATACATGCTATTTCTATCGGTCTTTCATAGCGATATCATCCGACCTTTTGTTTTAAGATTACAAAATGGTCAGCAAGTAGTTTTGTTCGTATTCACATTAATTTTTATTCTAAAAGTGAACTGGATTATAAACTAGAAATATGAATGGAGCAAGGGAGTCTTGTGCTAACGTATCGTGAAATCAGGGACATTGTTAAACTGATACTACCATGAATGGTACCACCATTTTTGCCAATTTTTCATGAAGACCCACTTTTTCAAAATGCTTATTGACAAATATTTTAGATCTTGAAACTGCTAATATATATTTAGAGATACAGCACTGAAACAGGCCCTTCGGCCCAGCCGAGTCTGTGCCGAAAATCAACCACCCATTTATACTAATCCTACATTAATCCCATATTCCTACCACATCCCCAACTACCTACCTATACTAGGGGTAATTCATAATGGTCAATTTACCTATCAACCTGCAAGTCTTTGGCTGTGGGAGGAAACCGGAGCACCCGGCGAAAACCCACACAGTCACAGGGAGAACTTGCAAACTCCACACAGGCAGTACCCAGAATTGAACCCGGGTCATTGGAGCTGTGAGGCTGCGGTGCTAACCTCATCACTTGGGGTTAATATTCATGCATACATCCACTGCATACTACGTATTAAGGTCTATAAGATTCACTAAACAGCTTCAGCCAAGTTTTTATATTCTATACCATAAGCAACCTGCAATGCAAACAAGTATTCTGTAGACAATGGTTAACCACTTAACTACTGTAGTTAGTCTGAAACTTCACTCACCTCATGTTCATGATGCTCAGTCTGTGGTGGGGATAAAGTTTGGCTTCAATAGGTCCAACGTTTGTGCTTTTATGAAGTGTCATGAAAACCCCACATGCCAAATGGGAAATATTAATTTCATCGATTGGAACTCTGCCTGAGACGTTTACTGGAAATAAAGTGATTCCTGACAACAAGATTGTGAGTGGTGACTCAGAAGGCAGACTCTAATTGGAAGTGAACCAGGGAACGGCTCTCTCTCTCTCTCCAGTAGAGGTCCTGAGAAGCCTCAAGCTGCACAAGTCTACAGATCCCTACAACCAACAACTAGGATACAAGCAAGTCTGTAATTGTGCACGTGGCTCAGCGAGGACTTCAGGACTTCAATTTCAACTAAGAACGCTGAGACCATCGAATTGTATTTAAATTCCATTTATTACAGACTCTACACCAACCTCCCAACTCTGTTTTTCCCTCTGTAATCTATTTGTGAGTGTGTTTAGCTCTTGTGTGAATGTGGGCATGGATGCGTAGCATATTTTAGTAAATTTTAACCGGTTTGGAGTGATGAGGATAATAAACATACAACATTCTTGTTTAAACTCAAGAAAACCTGCCTGATTGGTTCATTTACAATTATATTACAGGAACTGGAGCAAGTGCTCACTGAGGTGGTAAGTTCAATCACTGTGTTAAAAAAAGGATAAACCCTGTTGCAGTCAAACCAGAGAAGAGGCGAAAGAGGGAGCCTGAGACCCCTTCCTCACCTGGTCGTAACAGAAATTTGGGAGCAGAAATTTGCACCCCAGACAAATGAAGAATTGGAAGTGGGAAACCAAATTGATCTCGATCAAAAAAAACTTCAATACAGGTTTTCTTGTGGTTTGTGTTGCTAGAATAATAACATGTCCGCATCCGAAGCCAGCACCTTCCCAAGCCAGTGTGAAATAACTTGGGATAAGTTAAAGGCACTATCTATAGAAGAGCTGAGAAATGTAGCTGGGCAGTGTGGGATCACTTTCCGTGCAAAAGCTAAGAAAACCAAACTCTTAAGACTTGTGGCCAATCATTTTTCACTCGAACCTGAAGAGTCAGGAACATGGTTGGAGTCAGACTCAGACAGGGTAATGTTGGCAAAAATACAATTAGAACAGAGCAGACTTGAATTGGAAGACAGGGAAAAAGAGAGAAGAGAAAGAGAGAATTGAGAGGGAAAAAGAGAGAATTTTCTGGAAGGAGCAGGAGGAAAGGGAGTTAAGGTGGCTTGAATTAGCTAGGGGGCGACATTGCAAACCCAGTGAAAACATGGCTAGTATAAGGTACACTTAACTCAGGACCATGTGATCAGCTCTTTAAGTTCTCCCAATTGATTCCAAAGTTCAATGAGGGAGGTGTGGAAGCATTTTTTTGTCACGTTTGAAAAGCTTGCAAGACAGTTAAAATGGCTGGACATTATTGCTACAAAGCAAGTCAACAGGAACATCCCATGAGGTTTATTCACTGTTGCTAGATGAAAGCTCATCAGACTAAGAATTGACTAAAAATGCTATCCTCGAGGCATATGAGCTAATACTGAAAACATACCTCCAGAAATTCCAAATGCTCCAGAAACAGCCTGATCAAACTTACCTCGAGTTTGAAAGTAGTAAGCAGCTGGCTTTTGACCAGTAGTTAAGGGCCCTTAAAGTCCAACCCATGTATGAAAACTTCAGAGAGGTGATTCTTCTCGAGGAATTTAAAAACTCTCTTCTCCCTTTCTATAAAAACCCATGTGGAGGAACAGAAAGTTCAAAGGCCGAGGCAAGCCACTGTTCTGACTAAAAGCAAAATACTGCGGATGCTGGAAATCTGAAACAAAAACAAGAAATGCTGGATTCACTCAGCAGGTCTGGCAGCATCTGTGGAAAGAGAAGCAGAGTTAACGTTTCGGGTCAGTGACCCTTCTTCGGAACTCAAGTTCCGAACTGCCAGATCCACTGTTCTGACTGATGAGTTTTCTCTCGTATACACATCTGTACCCCAAGGAAACTCTTCCCTACTCACCCCCACAACCCTGAAAAGGATCAAAGGTGGGAGAGTGATAGGAGTTCAAACAGTCCTGCGAGAGAGATAGAAAAGCTGAACACAGGGAGCCCTCCTCAAGCCAAAAAAGACAGTACTGAGAGCAGGTGTGAGACCCGGAGACCTGTGTGTTTCCATTGCAACAAGGCAGGTCACCTCAGAGCTAACTGCTGGAAACTATGGGGAAAGCTTGTAGGATTAATCAGGGCACACCTGGCCAGTAGAGGAGAAGGGAACCTGATAAAAGCACAGCAGAGCAGGCTGTGGCTTTAACTGCAACAGCAGCAAGACCCAGGAAACATACTGCTGTGGGTGCAGGAAAATTTAATGAGATTCCTGAGGTTATCAGGATTTTGTGTCGAAAGGGAGTGTAACCCCATACCCCTCGAGTGAGGCAAGCAAGCCCATCGTCATACTCAGGGATACAGGGGCCACCATATCCCTTTTGCTGGGAAAAGGAATGACTTTTCCCCCAGAGAGTGTCATGAATATGAGAATGGTAGTGAATGGTATCGGAGGGCAGTGTCGCCTGTACCTTTACATCGGGTGCACTTGGAGTGTGACCTAGTTACGGGACCGGTGGCCCTAGGGATTGTCCCTAGTTTACCTGTGGACGGGATTGACTTGCTCCTCGGTAATGATCTGGCGGGGGTGAAGGTGGTAACTTCCCCAGTGGTGGCAGAGACCGAAGGAGGTCAGAGAGACAGGGCAGTTGCAGGAGATGGTTCCCCGCATGACCCCGGATTGTGCAGTGTCCCGGGCCATGGCCAAACCAGCTCCCTCAGAGGAGACTGATCTGGCACTACAAATAGATGACCATGCTGTCTGGTTGTCTGAAACATTCTTTGGGGAGTTAGAGGACCCAAGGAATGGGTTAAACGAATCTTCCCCAATTGAGGCTCAACAAGCCGACCCTGTATTAAGGATGTTAGCACAGGTTGCTCAAACTGAAACTGAAGCAGAGGGAGTCCCTGATTGATACTATGTAAAGAATGAGGAGCTGATGAAGAAGTGCAGCTCTCCTCACAGACCTGAGGACAAAGACTGGACAGTGGTTCACCAGTTAGTGGTGCCGCTGAGTTACCGTAGAGAAATATTAAAATTGGTCCAAGAGCTTACAATGGCTGTACATATCGGTGTACGAAAAACCAAAGCCCGCATAAGGCAGCAGTTTGACTGGACAAAATTACACAAAGATGTGGTGGAGTTCTGTAAAACTTGCCACATGTGCCAGGTTGTGAAGAAGACCCAAACTGCAGTAAAATCTGCACCCCTAATTCCTTAACCGGCTTTTAGGGAACTCTCCAGCAGAGGGTTGGTGAATGGTGAGGGACCCCTGCCGAGAACAAAAGGGGACAGACAAGCACAGGTCTGGCAGAGAGTTAGGGAGGAAGGGGACGAAAAGGACAGTGAGGACAGGTTAAAAGAGGATTCCCAAATGGAACCCCCTACTGCCCTGTCAGCCAACTCCAAAATGTTGGAAAAATTAGACCCCGCACCCTCCTATGTAAATACAGGTAAATGAAGCACCCTACTAGGGCTGCTAACATTTCTTTACAGAAACCTGCAGGGACAAAGAAAGTCCCCAAAAGGGCAAACCAACAGTGAGGGTGATATCTCACCTCGTTGAAGTGCCACAGGGGAGTGCAGTGGCAGCACGACAGATGCCTGAGTAGGAATGCCCCAGAGGACATGCGGGCAATTAGCAAAGAGAGCCTCCCCACAGGAAAAAGAAAAGGGAAACAAGAATGCCCTAAAGTGAGCAGAACTGGTATGATTCACCAGAACACTCAAAGTGAGGGCCAGGGTGAATCTACCCACTGCAGAATCTAGTGATCAGAGCTCAAGCCCAAAGCTAACCAAATATATCACTTCAAATTCCAGCAAGAATAAAGGTCCGGAGGAAATCTCAGACACCTCACAGGAGCTTACAACCAACACCAACATAGGGAGCGAAATTACCAAGGTACTGGAACCTGAAAGGTTAGAACCACATGTTGCAGAAACAGCAGCTGAGGGGTTAAAGCATGAGTATAAAGGAGAACTTACCCTAGACAACTATGGAAATTTGAAGACACCAAGCTTCCCCAACAACCACAGGTTTACTGAGATGCCCATTCCCAGCTTATTACAAACTGATACTACGGTGGTGTAGTGGTATGGTCACTGGACTAGTAACCCACAGACCCAGAGTATTCCCCTGGGGGCATGGTTTCAAATCCTGCCATGGCAGAAGGTGGAACTTGATTTCAATTAATAAAAAAATTTGGAATGTAAAAAAAGCTAGTCTAATGGTGGCCATGAAACCAGTGTTGATTGTTGGGTGGCGCAGTGGTTAGCGGCGCACTGGTTAGCACCGCAGCCTCACAGCTCCAGCAACCTGGGTTCAATTCTGGGTACTGCCTGTGTGGAGTTTGCAAGTTCTCCCTGTGACTGTGTGGGTTTTTGCCGGGTGCTCCGGTTTCCTCCCACAGCCAAAGACTTGCAGGTTGATAGGTAAATTGGCCATTGTAAATTGCCCCTAGTGTCGGTAGGTGGTAGGAGAATTGAGGGAAGGTGGGGATGTGGTAGGAATATGGGATTAATGTAGGATTAGTATAAATGGGTGGTTGATGGTCGGCACAAACTCGGTGGGCCGAAGGGCCTGTTTCAGTGTTGTATCTCTAAAAAAAAAATCCATCTGTTTCACTAAAGTCCTTTAGGAAAGGACATCTGCTGTCATTACCTGGTCTGGCCTGCATGTGACTCCAGGCCCACAGCCATGTTGTTGACTCTTAAAATTCCCTCTGAAATGGCCTAACAAGCCACTCAGTTGTACCTAACTGCTAAAAAGTCAATAAGGAATGAAACCAGATGGACCACCCAGCATCAACCTAGGCAGCAGAAACAATGACGGCAAACCCAGCCCTGTTGACCCTGCAAAGTCCTCCTTACTTTTATAAGCCCACCAACTCCCACAGCTACCTCGACTACACTTCTTCACACCCTGCCTCCTGTAAGGACTCCATTCCATTCTCCCAGTTTCTCCGTCTCTGACGCATCTGCTCTGATGATGCTACCTTCCATGACAGCGCTTCTGATATGTCTTCCTTTTTCCTCAACTGAGGAGACCCCCCACTGTGGTTGACAGGGCCCTCAACCGTGTCCGGCCCATTTCCCGCACCTCTATCCTCACCCCTTCCCCGCCCTCCCAGAACCGCGACAGGGTTCCCCTTGTCCTCACTTTCCACCCCATCAGCCTCCATATCTAAAGGATCACCCTCCACCATTTCTGCCACCTCCAGCGTGATGCCACTACCAAATGCATCTTCCCCTCCCTTCCTCTGTTTGCATTCCGAAGGGATCTTTCCCTCCGTGACACCCTGGTCCACTCCTCCATTACCCCCACCACCTCGTCCCCTTCCCATGGCACCTTCCCCTGTAATCACAGGAGGTGTAATACCTGCCCATTTATCTCCTCTCTCCTCACTATCCCAGGCCCCAAACACTCCTTTCAGGTGAAGCAACGATTTACTTGTACTTCTTTCAATGTAGTTTACTGTATTCGCTGCTCACAATGTGGTCTCCTCTACACTGGGAAGACCAAATGCAGACTGGGTGACCGCTTTGCGGAACACGTCCGCTCAGTCTGCAAGCATGATCCCGAGCTTCCGGTTGCTTGCCATTTCAACACTCCCCCTGCTCTCATGCTCACATCTCTGTCCTGGGATTGCTGCAGTGTTCCAGTGAACATCAATGCAAGCTCGAGGAACAGTATCTCATTTACCGATTAGGCACACTACAGCCTGCCGGACTGAACATTGAGTGCAATAATTTCAGAGCATTTTTAGTTATTTTTTTCTTTTTTCTTTTTTTTTTGTGTTTATTTTATTTTATTTCATCTTAGTTTGTTCAGTTTGCTTACCCACTGTTTTTTTTCATGTTTGTACTTGCTGCTATTCAATTTTGCAGTCCGTTAACACCCTATCTGTACTAATGCTTTGTCTTTCAACACAACATTAACATATTATTTGCCTTTGCTCCATGACCTCTGTTCAGCTATTCTGTGACCTTGCCCTAGCTACACCTTCTCCTTTGTTATCTCTTGCCCCACCCCCGCTTTACTTGCTTATAACCTTTCACATTTCTAATATTTGCCAGTTCTGAAGAAAGGTCACCGACCTGAAATGTTAACTCTGCTTCTCTCTCCACAGTTGCTACCAGACCTGCTGAGTATTTCCAGAATTTCTTGTTTTTATTCCTCCTTACTAACATCTGGCGGCTTGTGGCAAAGTTGGGAAAGCTGTCCCACTAGTCAAGCAACAGCCTGACATAGTCATACTCATGGAATCATACCTTACAATGTCCCAGACGTGACCACCACCACCCTGGGTATGTCATGTCCCACCGGCAGGACAAAAGTGGTATACAGTCAGGAAGGAATTTCCCTGGGAATCCTCAACATGAACTCTAGGTCTCATGGCAGCAGGTCAAACATGGGCAAGGAAACCTGCTGATTACCACCTATGCCTCCTGCTCAGCTGATGAATCAGTACTCCTCCATGTTGAACACCACTTGGAAGAAGCACTGAGGGTGGCAATGATGCAGAATGCACTCTGGGTGGGGAACTTCAATGTCCATCACCAAGAGTGGCTCAGTAGCACCACTGCTGGCCGAGTCATAAAGGACATAGCTGCTAAACTGGGTTTGTGGCAGGTGGTGAGGGAACTAACAAGAGGGAAAAACATACTTGACCTCGCCCTCACCAATCTGCCTGCCGCAGAGGCATCTGTCCATGACAGTATTGGTATGAGTCACCACTGCACAGACCATGTGCTCAATGGGATAGATTTCGAACAGATCTAGCAATGCAAAACTGGGCATCCATGGGGACCATCAGCAAAAGCAGAATTGTACTCAACCACAATCTGCCACCTTATGGCCCAGCATATATACCAATACTATCAAGCTGGGGATGAACCCTGGTTCAATGAAGAGTGCAGGAGGGCATGCCAGGAGCAGCACCAGGCATACCTCAAAATGAGGTGTCAACCTGGTAAAGCTACAACAGAGGACTACTTGCATGCCAAACAGCGTAAGCAGCATGTGCTAGACAGAGCTCAGCGATCCCACAACCAATGGATCAGATTTAAGCTCTGCAGTCCTGCCACATCCAGCCATGAATGGTGGTGAACAATTAAAGAACTAACAGGAGGAGGTGACTCCACAAATATCCCCATCCTCAATAATGGGGGTGCTCAACACATTAGTGCAAAAGAAAAGGCTAAAGTATTTGCAACAATCTTCAGCCAGAAATGTGGAGTGGATGACCCATCTCGGCCTCCTCCTGAAGTCCCCAGCATCACAGATGCCATTCTTCAGCCAATTCAATTCACTCTGTGTGATATCAAGAAATGACTGAAGGCACTGGATACTGCAAAGGCTATGGGCCCTGACAATATTCTGGCAATAGTACTGAAGACCTGTGCTCCAGAACTTGCCCCGCCCCTAGCCAAGCTGTTCCAGTACAGCTACAACACTGGGATCTACCCAGCAATGTGGAAAAATGTGGAAAATTGGCCAACTAGGTCCTGTACACAAAAAACAGGACAAATCCAACCCGGCCAATTACTGTCCCATCAGTCTACTCTTGATCATCAGTAAAGTGATGGAAGGGGTCATTGATAGTGCTAACAAGCGGCACTTACTTAGCAATAACCTGCTCAGTGACGCTCAGTTTGGGTTCCGCTGGGGCCACTCAGCTCCAGACCCCATTACAGCCTTGGTTCAAACATGGACAAGAGCTGAACTCAAGAGGTGAGGTGACAGTGACTGCCCCCGACATCAAGGCAGCATTTGACCAAGTGTGGCATCAAGGATTTGTATGACTCTATGACTCTAAGGAGCCCAAGCAAAACTGGAGTCAATGGGTATCAGGGGGAAAACTCTCCACTGGTTGGAATCGTACGTAGCACAAAGGAAGATGGTTCTGGTTGTTGGAGGTCAAACATCTCAGCTCCAGGACATCACTGCAGGAGTTCCTCAGAGTAGTGTCCTAGGCCCAACCATCTTCAGCTTAAAAAGCTGTTAAAAATAACTTTTTAAAAAGAACAGCTAGCAGCCAAGATGGTCACGAACATTTGCATTTGAAGCACCAAAGGATTAGACTGGAGACAAACATGATTTACTCAGCCTAGCCAGAACAATGGGGTGCTCTTTGATTCAATTACCTGAGCTAGCCTTGTCAATGTGGTCGTCTAAAGCCATCGAGACTGTCAGGCAGACCCTCACCTGCCAAGACTGAGGCACGCATTATTTCGCGACATGAACATTAAAACTTAAAATTGCAAGTCCTAGCTGGAAAGACATTGCCATGATAACAGACAATGTTGAAACAATGGAGACTCTGCAGTTGCTCTCCATTACACAGAAGTGGTCAGACACATGGCTAGCTGGCTGGGGCAGAGAGATTTGAGCTTCAAATAAGGGATGTGAAGAGACTGTTCCATATAAGAAACTAGTCACATGACTAACCTGCTGAGCACCCTGGGAGCTTTTTGAATTTGAACTTTCAGACAAAGGGTTTTGAGGCAGAACACCATGTGCTCTCCTGGAACTAAGAACACCTCCTGTCTATCTCTCAGGGAACTGAAACCAGTGAAGACACATGAAACTCAAAGAGAAAAAGGTTTGCCACATGAACAAAGTTTTAAGACAGTTACTGGGCTCTAACGAAACACAAGAAGATAGCTACAATCAAGGACTACAGCGAGCTCGAGAAACAGTAACAAGATATTGTCTCCTATTGTTCTACTTATCTCTTCTACTCTTTTCTGTCCCTATCTTGCATGTTTATATCGCGTGTGCATGCTAGCGTGAGCGTGTCATATATCCACAAGTGTGAACTGTATTGGAATTAAGTTAAGGTTTAATAAATTTAATCTTTCTGTTTTAAACCAAAGAAAGCCTGTTTGTGCTCAGTTATTTGCCTCATAATTGGAAACTGTGAACATGGATTCACAAAAAAAGGGAGCTCAAAACACAGTGTGTTTAAAATTAAACACTGTTACAATAAGACCAGGTGAAGATAGCAAGAGACCCACTAGATACCTTGCTCTCCTGGTCGTAACACCCATTGACTTTGAAAGAGCCCCCGCCCCCCCTCCCACCAACCAAGTATGTCTGGACAGCATGAGGGAAGAGTCTTGAATTTCAGAGAAAATTCCAGAAGTTTCTCATTAAAACACAAAGAGGTAGTCACACCATATGACTGCTTGTACAACTCTGGGAGATTGTGAGTGGTGACTCAGAAGGCAGACAGTAACTGAAGCGAGCAAGGGAACAGCTCTCTCTCTCCCTCTCTCCAGCAGAGATCCAGAGAAGCCTCAAGCTGTAGCTGGTGAAGCCAAGTCTACAGATCCCTACAACCAACAACTAGGATACAAGCAAGTTTGCAACCATGCATGTGGCCCAGCCAGGACTTCAGGACTACAATTTCAACTAAGAACTCTGGGACTACCGAATTGTCTTTAAATTCCATTTATTACAGGCTCTACTCCAACCTCCCAACTCTGCTTTTGCCTCTGTAATCGATTTGTGCATGTGATTGTGTGTGTGTGTGGGGGGCTCTTGTGTGAATGTGGGCGTGGATGCGTAGTGTACTTTAGTAACTTTTAACCGGTTTAGAGTGATGAGGATAATAAACTTACATCTTTCTTGGTTGAACTCAAGAAAATCTGTCTGATTGGTTCATTTGCAATTATATTAGAGGAACAGGAGCAGGCGCTCACTGAGGTGGTAAGTTCAATTACTGTGTTTAAACTTAATGTTCATATGACAAAATTAACATGCCTCATTCTTGGCAGTTGGGGGGTCTTCATGACATCTCCACACCCAGCGGTATGAAATGCGATTTTGTTTTAAAAGAGCATTTCACTAACAGTACTAGAGAGAAGTACAGGAAAACACACTTGCATCTCTCTCATTCATTCCGGAATTCTAACAGTTATTATAGCCTGTCTTTTCTTGGTAGCAGTGCTACTTTAAACTGCCCTTTTTGGCATCCCCTTTTTGGGGAAGTTTTTCAGTTTGCACATTTCCATGACTGCCTAGGGTGTCTTTGTTCTTGTTGAGGTCTACAGGGGGAGGATTAGAATTAATTAGCCCGAGGTTGGAGTTCTGCTCAGGTGCGGCAGCAGTGGATGGTTCCACTCTGTACTCTCTTTCAGTGCTTTGATGAGTCATGCAAGGGCTTTTCATCTTAGGGATGGCTGATTCCCTTTTTTCCTGACTGGGGGGGGGGGGGGTGCGTGGCGGAGATTCTTTGCTAATCTTCCCTTTGTCCTCTGGGACACTCCTGCTTGCAGGTATTTGCCCAGATTCTACTGCACTCCAACTAGATAAGGCATTATCCTCACGGTTTCTCTGCCCCCTTGAGGACTTTCTTTGTCTCTGCAGGTTCCTGTAAATGCTGTTAGCCACTCTGTTGGGGGTGTTTCTGGTTTCTGCATTTATATAGGAGGATATGGGGTCTAACTTTTCAAATATTTTGGGGTTGGCTGACTGGACAGTAGGGGTTTCCATTTGGGATTCCTCCTGGACTTCCTTTAACCTGCCCTCTTGGTCCCTTTTTCCCCTTTCTTTTCTAACCTTTTGCCAGCCTTGTGCCTGCCTGTCCCCTTGTCTGCTCGGCAGATGTCCATTACAGTTTAACAGCCCTCTGCTGGAGGGTCCATCAAACACCGATAAAGGACTTAGAGGTGCAGATTTCACTGTAGGTTGGGGTTTCCCCTCAACCTGGCACATGTGGCAACTCCTACAGTACTCCACCACATATTTGTTTTGGCCAGTCAAAGTGCTGTCTTATGTGAGGTTTGGTTTTTCGTATACCGACATGTACAGCCGCTGTAATCTCATGGGTCATTCTTAATATTTCTCCCGGGTACCTCTGCGGCACTACTAACTGGTGAGCCACTGTTCACTCCTTACTCTCAGGTCTGTGAGGAGAAGTCGACTTCCTCATCAGTACCTCATTCTTTAAATAGTAACAATCAAGGATCCCTCTGCTTCAATTTCAGACTGGGCAGCCTGTGCTAACTCTCTCAACACTGGGTCAGCTCGCTGAGCCTCAGCTAGGGAAGATCCATTAACTCATTCCCTGGGTCTTCTAACTTTCCAAAGCAAGTCTCAGACAGACAGAGCTCGTGGTCATTTGCCGGAAGTGCCAATTCAGTCTCCTCTTGGGGAGCTGTTTTGATCATGGTCTGATTCACTATGCATTGAGGGAAACTGCAGGGGACTGTCTCCTGCCATTACCCTGTTTCTCCGACCTCTTGCGGTCTCTCTTTCTCTGCTGGGGAAGCTAACACCTTCGTCCCCGCCAGACCATTACCTAGAAGCAGGTCAACCCCATCCACAGGCAAACTCCCTACGGTCACCGGTCCTGAAACCAGGTCGCACTCCAAGTGCACCCGGTGTGAAGGTACAGGCATACACTGCCCTCCAATACCATTCACCACCATTCTGGTGTTTACATCGGAACATAGGAAGATAGGAACAGGAGTAAGCCATTCAGCTCCTCGAGCCTGTCCCGCCATTCAATGAGATCATGGCTGATCCGCGGCCTAACTTCATATACCTGCCTTTGGCCCAGATCCCTTAATATCTTTGCTTAACAAAAATCTATCTCAGATTTAAAATTAACAACTGTTCTAGCTTCAACTGCTGTTTGTGGGAGAGTTCCAAACCTCTACCACCCTTTGCGTGAAGAAGTGCTTCCTAACATCTCTCCTGAACGGTCTGCTCCTAATTTTTAGACTATGCCCCCTTGTTTTAGAATCTCCAACCAGTGGAAATAGTTTATCTTTATTTAGCCTGTCATTTCCTCTTAATATCTTGAAGACTTCAATCAGATCACCCCTTAACCTTCTAAATTCTAACGAAAACAGGCCTAATTTGTGTAATCTCTCCTCGTAACTTAATCCCTGTAGTCCAGGTATCATTCTTGTAAACCTACATTGCACTCCCTCCAAGGCCAATATATCCTTCCTAAGGTGTGGTGCCCAGAACTGCTCACTGTACTCCAAGTGAGATCTAACCAGGGTTTTGTACAGTTGCAACATAACCTCTGTGTCTTTATACTCCAATCCTCTAGATATAAAGGCTAACATTCCATTAGCCTTTTTGATTATTTTCTGCACTTGCTCATGGTATTTTAAAGATCTATGCACCTGAACCCCCTAGTATCTTTGGACATCCACTGTAATAACCTCTTCCCATTTTGAAAGTACCCTCCTCTATCCTTTTTTGGTCCAAAATGGATAATCTCACACTTGCCGGCATTGAAATCCATCTGCCACAGTTTTACCCACTCACCTAGTCTGTCAATATCTCTTTGCAATTTTATGCTATCATCTAGACTGTCTACAATGCTGCCTAACTTTGTATCGTCAGCAAATTTGGATATATGACTTACTATGCCATCATCCAAGTCGTTAATGAATAATGTGAATAATTGAGGCCCCAACACAGATCCCTGCGGGACACCACTAGTTACATCCTGCCAATCAGAGTACTTACCCATTATCCCTACTCTCTGTCGCCTACCACTCAACCAACTTTCTAACCATGTCAATAATTTGCCCTCAACTCCATGGGCTTCTACCTCAATTAACAGTCTCTTATGTGGGACTTTATCAAATACCTTCTGGAACTCCATATAAATAACATCCATAGACACTCCCCTGTCCACTACCTTACTGCACTCTCTGGGAAAAAGGTCAGGCCTTTCCCCAGTAAAAAGGATCTAATGGCCCGTGTCCCTGAGAATTACTATGGGCTTGCTTGCTCTGCTCAAGGGGTATGGGATTACTCTCTCTTCAGACTCAAAACTCTGATAACCTTCCGGAATCCTATTAAATTTTCCTCCACTTGCAGCATTAAGCTTCCTGGGTCTCACTCCTACTGCAGTTAAAGCCACAGCTTGTTCTGCTGTACTTTCCATCAGGGTCCCTTCTCCATCACTGAGCGAGCGTGCCCTGATTAACCCTACCGGATTTCCCTTTAGTTCCCAGCAGTCAGCTTTTAAATGCCCTGCTTTATTACAATGGAAGCACACCAGTCTTTGGGTCTCACTCTTGCTCACAGCACCTTCCTTTTTGGCTAGAGGACCCCCTGTGTCTCCTGCTTTCCTTTCTCTCCCAGGACTGCTTGGGCTTCTATCACCTTCCCACCCTTTGCTATTTTCAGATTTGTGGGGGTGATTAGGAAAGGTTTTCCCTTGGGAAACTGACTTATAAATGGGAGCAAACTCATCAGTCAACACTGCGGCTTGCTGGGCTCTATGAACCTTCTCTTCCTCTACGTGCATTTTTATGGAAAGTGGGAGAGAGTTTTTAAATTCCTTGAGCAAAATTACTTCTGAGATTCTCAAAGCAGAGCTGCACTTTAAGAGCCCTCAGCTGCTTATTTCTCTCAAACTCCGGGTAAGTTTGATCAGCTTGTTTCTTGAGGGTTCTAAACTTTTGACAATAGGCTTCCAGTACTAACTCATATGCCCCGAGGATAGCATTTTTTGTCAGTTCATAATTTGATGAACTCTCATCTGGCAACATGGAATAGGCTTTTCCAGTTAGTTTGCTTTGTAGCAGTAGAGTCCAAACCTCAGCTGGCCACTTTAACTGCCTTGACAGTTTTTCAAAAGTCACAAAAAACACTTCCAAGCCTCCCTCATTGAATTTTTGGATCAGTTGGGATAGTTTTAACAATTCTGTACCCATCCCTGAATTACGCTCCTCCATATTGGCCTTGCTTTCACTGGGGTTACTCTGTTACCCCCTAGTTAACTCAAGTTGCCTCAGCTCTCTCTCTTCGCATTCTTTCTGGAAGGTTCTTTCTCTTTCTCTCTCCTCCCTCTCTTTTTCTTTCTCCTGTCTTGCTTTCTCTCTCTCCTCTCTTTTTCTTTTTCTCTTTCCTCAAATTCAAGTTTCCTCTGTTCCAATTGTATCTTTTCTAGCAATACCATGTCGGAGTGTACTTCTAACACTGTTTCTGCTTCTTCAGATTCAAGGGAAAAATGGTTGGCCACTAGTCTTAAAAGTTCAGACTTCCTAGCTTTTCCACATACAGAGATCTCACACTTCTCAGCCATTTTCCTCAACTTCTCCATAGACAGTGCTTTTAACTCACCCCAGTTATCTCACCCTGGCTTGGGGAGCTACTAGCTTTAGTTGCTGATATGTTAGTATTCTAGCACACACAAGCACATGAAAACCTATATTGAAATCTTTTCTCTTTTTGATTGGGATCAATTTGACTTCCCACTTCCAATTTCTCGTTTGTCTGTGGGTAAAATCCAGGACACTAACCCCCAGATTTCTGTTATGACCAGGTGAGATAGGGGTCTAGGGCCTCTGCCTGGTCTAACTGTAACAGGGTTTAATTTTAACAACACTGTGTTTTTAGCTCCCCCTTGGTGAATCCTTGTTTACTGCTTCCTGATTGTAAGGCAAAGAAATCAGACAGGTTTCCTTAGATTTAAACAAGAAAGGTGGAAGTTTATTAATCTTAAACTCTAATGCGGGTAACGGCTACGAATAAGTGATGCGACCACAGTAGCATGCATACGCGATCACACTAGCATCCATACGCGACAAACACAGACGCAGATAGAGACAGAAATAGTAGAAAAGAATAAAGGGGAAAAGTTTGACGCAATAGACGGATTGTAGTTACAGTCCTTTAAGTTTGAAGTTGAGTTTTTGGTTGCCGGTAAGTCTTGCTGTTCTTTGGGGCCCAGTGCACGCTTTAACTTGTTTCGATGTAGGAGTCTTTTCTCTTTTGAGGTTTATGTGTCTTCAGTGGGTGCGGAGGCTTGTGAGAAAGCGAGAGAGACAGAGCCAGGAGAGAGGCTGTCTCGTTCCAGGTTCAGTTACACTCTGCTGAGTGAATTCAAACTGTCCTGTGAACACAATTCAAACCTCCAAGTCGGCCAGCAGGTTAGTCATGTGAGTAAGTTTTTTCAACAAACTCTCCTGCATCTTTTGTGTATTCCAAAGCTCTTGGTGGGTGGGGGGAGTGGGAGGGTGTAGTGCTGTCTCTTACGCTGACAAGATGTGGATCACCATTGCCCAGGCCAATCTCTGTTAAATGAATCAGCGAGCAATTCCTTTGTCTCTCCAAGCACTGTCCCTTAGTATGCAAATGTTCTTCTATCTGATCTCTTGTAAAACAAGTCATTTCTTCACTCCAGCAACAGTTTAAAATTCATGTTCATATGACAAAATTAATATGCCTCATTCTTGGCAGGTGGGGTGTCTTCATGACAAGGGGCTAAAGGGGAGCTGGAGACCCCTTCCTCACCTGGTCATAAAAGAAGTTTGATGCCCGACATTACTAGACAATCACGGGCACACTAACCAGTAGACTACCAGGAATTATGGACATCTTGAAATAAAATGCCTATACTCCTTCACCAGGGATTTGGGCATGTGTTTTTCTACTTGTCACATGAATTTACAAGGTAACAAAGCTGCATTGCCAGTGGAAAGAGTCCAAATTTCCAATATGCACTGTCAGCGGGTGAGGTTCCCTGCTGCTAATATGGACTAATGAAACAATGCTATATCGATATCCTATGGAAGAAATCAACTGCAAAACCACTTAGTGGCAGGGAATAATGTATATCTTCCTGCTAATACAATCAATCAACCTGTTCCTCATCTCCTACCTCAGGTTACAGCTGATGAGGCCATCTGGTAACAATGTTCCTGCAGAATTCCTATGCTGGCTTGAAAGGGATTTTTTTTGGTTCTTCTTTTCTCTTACTTTCACAGCTGCACATGGCAATGCTTCTGATTGTCAATACAGCTACAGCTAGCAGTAGCAGACATAAATTGATGGTGGATCAATAAAGTCAGGAACATATATGGAAATGAGCATTTTATCTCTCTTGTGAATACCACAAGAGACAGTACTGGAGCAGGAGAAGCACCAAATAAACTCCTGATGAATGAGTTCTCAGTCTCTGTTGGGTCTTAGTGGTTGGTTAGATGGGAGCATTAGTCTAGTAACCCAATTATTCAGTACAGAGACAGACAGACCAAGAAAGCTTCTGGTTTGATGTCCAGTCTGTGTTGAGTGAACTGAATCAGGGGTGCTACAATTGGCCAGTGTCTTTAGACTAAGGAAAGGATAATCAGCCATCCAAATGTTGGTATTACTAACTGCGATCCAAAATGTAGAAATGTGATCTGTGTGTGTGTGCACCTGTGGACATTAGATATGACAGACTCCGATGTGATGTCCCTTATTATAGCTCACCAACACTCCAGGGTTATCCGTGAACAGCAACTGGACAGACAGGAGTGTTGCCAGTGTCTGTAGCCAGTACCCTAACACAATCTCTCCTTACGTTCAGAAGAACAAATGAGAAAATTGAGGGGAAATGTAGAAACAGGCTACTTGGCCGTTCTTCAGACAGAGAATGGTGGGTACCCAAGAATACAGAATCACAAATGAAGAAAGCAGACAGAATTTCTAAATCTGAAGTGTTCAGAACTGGGCCAAATTCATTTATTCAGGAATGTCCCAGTTAAGGTAAGCATCCATATCTCTGTCATTTAGCTGGCTGATAGGTGGGGAAAATAAAACGGCTCCCTGTCTAGATAGACACCTACCAACTCTCTCTCATAAAAGCAAAATAACACAGATGCTGGAGATCTGAAATAAAAACAGAAAGTGCTGGCAGCTTCTTTTTGAACAGCGGTAGCAGTGAGAGTGCGAGCCAGGGGGCAGCTGGGAAGTTAAGTTTCAGTATAAAGTACTTACCTAGTGATTCGGCAGCTTCTTTTTGAACAGCGGTAGCAGTGAGAGTGCGAGCCAGGGGGCAGCTGGGAAGGTAAGTTTCAGTATAAAGTACTTACCTAGCGATTCGGCAGCTTCTTTTTGAACAGCGGTAGCAGTGAGAGTGCGAGCCAGGGGGCAGCTGGGAAGGTAAGTTTCAGTATAAAGTACTTACATAGCGATTCGGCAGCTTCTTTTTGAACAGCGGTAGCAGTGAGAGTGCGAGCCAGGGGGCAGCTGGGAAGGTAAGTTTCAGTATAAAGTACTTACCTAGCGATTCGGCAGCTTCTTTTTGAACAGCGGTAGCAGTGAGAGTGCGAGCCAGGGGGCAGCTGGGAAGTTAAGTTTCACTATAAAGTACTTACCTAGCGATTCGGCGGACGCGGACACGGGAACTGCTGGGTAAGTGAACTTATATATTCGGGCAGTGGCTAAACCCGAAACACTACACGTGTAGTGTCTCCCACCCATCCTCTTCCTCTAACCAAAAAAAAAGGACTCTTGTGTGGAGGCTCTGGTAAGGTAAGGTTTTCCTTTATTTTTACTTAATCTCTGTGTCAATTTAGAGCAGAGGGGATGGAAGCTAGGGCTCCTCTTGCAGGATGTGGGAGGTAAGGGTCACCACTTGTGTCCCTGCTGACTTCACCTGTGAGAAGTGCACCCAACTGCAGCTCCTCACAGACCGCGTTAGGGAACTGGAGCTGGATGAACTTTGGATCATTCAGGCGGCTGAGGGGGTGATAGAGAGCAGTTATAGGGAAGTAGTGACACCTAAGTTACAGGACAAAGTAGCTGGGTGACCGTCAGGGGACGGAAAGGGAATAGGGCTCTGGCACTGAGCCTGGCTCTGTGGCTCAGAAGGGAAGGGGGGAGAATAGGAAAGTGATAGTGATAGGAGATTCAATGGTTAGAGGAACAGACAGGACATTCTGTGGTCACGAATGAGACTCCCGGATGGTATGTTGCCTCCCGGGTGCCAGGGTCAGGGATGTCTCGGATCGAGTCTACGGGATTCTTAAGGGGGAGGGGGAGCAGCCAGAAGTCGTGGTACACATCGGTACCAATGACATAGCGAGGAAAAGGGATAAGGACCTGAAAAGCGAATATAGGGAGTTAGGTTGGAAGCTAAAAGGCAGGAAGAGCAGGATAGTAATCTCAGGATTGATACCGGTGCCACGTGCTAGTGAGGCTAGAAACAGAGAGCGAGTGCAGCTGAACACGTGGCTACAGAACTGGTGTAGGAGGGAGGGCTTCAGATATGTGGATCATTGGGATGCCTTCTGGGGAAGGTGGGACCTGTACAAGAAGGACGGGTTGCATCTGAACTGGAGGGGCACCAATATCCTGGGCGGGAGGTTTACTAGCGCTCTTCGGGAGGGTTTAAACTAGTTTGGCAGGGGGATGGGAACCGGAGCTACGGATCAGTGGATGGGGTAGCTGTTGAACAGGCAGATACAGAGTGCAGAGAGTCTGTGAGGAAGGTTAGACAGTTGACAGGGCAAGGTTGCAAAGCCAGTATGATGGGTTGAAGTGTGTCTATTTTAACGCAAGAAGTGTCAGGAATAAGAGTGATGAACTTAGAGCATGGGTCAGTACTTGGAGCTACGATGTTGTGGCCATGACGGAGACTTGGATATCACAGGGGCAGGAATGGATGTTGGATGTTCTGGGGTTTAGATGTTTCAAAAGGAATAGGGAGGGAGGTAAAAGAGGTGGGGGAGTGGCATTGCTAATCAGGGATAGTATCACAGCTGCAGAAAGGGAGGTCGTCGAGCAGGGTTTGTCTACTGAGTCATTATGGGTGGAAGTCAGAAACAGGAAAGGAGCAGTCACTTTATTGGGAGTTTTCTATAGACCCCCCCAATAGCAACAGAGACACGGAGGAACAGATTGGGAGGCAGATTTTGGAAAGGTGCAGAAGTAACAGGGTTGTTGTCATGGGTGACTTCAACTTCCCTAATATTGATTGGAACCTCCTTAGTGCAAATAGTTTGGATGGAGCAGTTTTTGTCAGGTGTGTCCAGGAAGGTTTCCTGACTCAATATGTAGATAGGCCGACTAGAGGCGAGGCTATGTTGGATTTGGTGCTTGGCAACGAACCAGGACAGGTGGCACATCTCTCGGTGGGAGAGCATTTCGGTGATAGTGATCGCAACTCCCTGACCTTTACTATAGTCATGGAGAGGGACAGGAGCAGACGGGATGGGAAAATATTTAATTGGGGGAGGGGAAATTACAATGTTATTAGGCAGGAACTGGGGAGCATAAATTGAGAACAGACGTTCTCAGGGAAAAGCATGACAGAGATGTGGAGGTTGTTTAGGGAGCACTTGCTGCGACTGCTGGATAGGTTTGTCCCGATGAGGCAAGGAAGGGATGGTCGGGTGAAGGAACCTTGGATGACAAGAGATGTGGAACAGCTAGTCAAGAGGAAGAAGGAAGCTTACTTAAAGTTGAGGAAGCAAGGATCAGACAGGGCTCTAGAGGGTTACAAGGTAGCCAGGAAGGAACTGAAGAATGGACTGAGGAGAGCTAGAAGGGACAGGAAAAAGTCTTGGTGGGTAGGATTAAGGAAAATCCCAAGGCGTTCTACACTTATGTGAGGAACAAGAGGATGGCCAGAGTGAGGGTAGGGCCGATCAGGGATAGTGGAGGGAACTTGTGCCTGGAGTCGGAGGAGGTAGGGGAGATCCTAAATGAATACTTTGCTTCAGTATTCACTAGCGAGAGGGACCTGGTCGTTTGTGAGGACAGCGTGGAACAGGCTGATATGCTCGAACAGGTTGATGTTAAGAGGGAGGATGTGCTGGAAATTTTGAAAGACATGAGGACAGATAAGTCCCCGGGGCCAGACGGGATATACCCAAGGATATTACGGGAAGCGAGGGAAGAGATTGCCGCGTCTTTGGCGATGATCTTTGCGTCCTCACTGTCCACTGGAGTAGTACCAGATGATTGGAGGGTAGCAAATGTTATTCCCTTGTTCAAGAAAGGGAATAGGGATAACCCTGGGAATTATAGACCATTCAGTCTTACGTCGGTAGTGGGCAAATTATTGGAGAGGATTCTGAGAGACAGGATTTATGATTATTTGGAAAAGCATAGTTTGATTAGAGACAGTCAGCATGGCTTTGTGAGGGGCAGGTCATGCCTCACAAGCCTTATTGAATTCTTTGAAGATGTGACAAAACACGTTGATGAAGGAAGAGCAGTGGATGTGGTGTATATGGATTTTAGCAAGGCGTTTGATAAGGTTCCCCATGGTAGGCTCATTCAGAAAGTAAGGAGGCATGGGATACAGGGAAAGTTGGCTGTCTGGATACAGAATTGGCTGGCCCATAGAAGTCAGAGGGTGGTAGTAGATGGAAAGTATTCAGCCTGGAGCTCGGTGACCAGTGGTGTTCCGCAGGGATCTGTTCTGGGACCTCTGCTCTTTATGATTTTTATAAATGACTTGGAAGAGGAAGTGGAAGGCTGGGTTAGCAAGTTTGCCAATGACACGAAGGTTGCTGGAGTTGTGGATAGTGTGGAAGGCTGTTGTAGGTTGCAACGGGACATTGACAGGATGCAGAGCTGGGCTGAGAAGTGGCAGATGGAGTTCAACCTGGAAAAGTGTGAAGTGATTTATTTTGGAAGATTGAATTTGAATGCAGAATACAGGCTTAAAGACAGGATTCTTGGTAGTGTGGAGGAACAGAGTGATCTTGGGGTCCATGTCCATAGATCGCTCAAAGTTGCCACCCGAGTTGATAGGGTTGTTAAGAAAGCGTATGTGTGTTGGCTTTCATTAACAGGGGGATTGAGTTTAAGAGCCACGAGGATATGCTGCAGCTCTATAAAGCCCTGGTTAGACCACACTTGGAATATTGTGTTCAGTTCTGGTCGCCTCATTATAGGAAGGATGTGGAAGCTTTAGAGAGGGTGCAGAGGAGATTTACCAGGATGCTGCCTGGACTGGAGGGCATTTTCAACGAAGAAAGATTGAGGGAGCTAGGGCTTTTCTCATTGGAGCGAAGAAGGATGAGAGGTGACTTGATAGAGGGGTACAAGATGATGAGAGGCATAGATAGAGTGGATAGCCAGAGACTTTTTCCCAGGGAGGAAAGGGCTCTCACCAGGGGGCATAATTTTAAGGTGATTGGAGGAAGATTTCGGGGAGATGTCAGAGGTAGGTTCTTTACACAGAGAGTGGTGGGTGTGTGGAATGCACTGCCAGCGGTGGTAGTAGAAGCAGATACATTAGGGACATTTAAGCGACTCTTGGATAGGTATATGGATGATAGTAGTATGAAGGGTATGTAGGTAGTTTGATCCTAGAGTAGGTTAAAGGTTCGGCACAACATCGTGGGCCGAAGGGCCTGTACTGTGCTGTACTGTTCTATGTTCTATGAAATACTCAGCAGGTCTGGCAGCATCTGTGGAGAGAGAAGCAGAGTTAATGTGTTAGGTCTGTGACCTTTCATTAGAACTGGCAAAGGTTAAAAATGTAATAGGTTTTATTGTAATGGGAACCAAAAAGTCGAGGAACCGACACTAGACTGTCCACTAATATTCATTATACACCCACCGACTCCCACAGCTGCCTCAACTACATTTCCTCACACCTTGCTTCCTGTAAAGACTCCATTCCATTCTCCCAATTTCTCCATCTCCGCGCATCTGTTCTGATGATGCAACCTTCCACAACACCGCTTCTGTCTTCCTTTTTCCTCAACTGAGGATTCCCCTCCACTGTGGTTGACAGGGCCCTCAACCGTGTCTGACCTATTTCCTGCACTGTTCATTATTCTGTCATTAACACTCCCTCTGCACTAATGCTTTGTCTTTCACCACACCATTAACACACTCCCTTTGCCTTTGCCCCATGACCTCCAAGTCAGTTAATCTCTACTGCCCTCTGCCCGATAACACAACTTCCCTATTGTTCTCTTTGCCTCCCCACCCCCGCTTCAATTGTTACCAATTACATTTCTAACCTTTGCCAGTTCTGATGAAATGTCACAGGCCTGAAATGTTAACTTGGCTTCTCTCCACAGATGCTGTCAGACCTGCTGAGTATTTCCAGCACTTTCTGTTTTTATACCATCTCTCTCTCTCTCTCTCTATCTCTCTCACATTTTAAGGATAATACCTTAAAATGCAAGCTCAAGGAACAGTAGCTCATTTTCCAATTAAGGCACTGAACATTGGGTTCAATAATTTCAGAGTATGACTGGCCCTTTTTATTATTATTTTACTTTGTTTTAACATTTTTTTTAACCACGGATAATACCTTAAAATGTGAAAGATACCTGCTTATATGCAAGACAGCCACCTATACCTCGTTTATGAGTATATTTAGTATCAACTTGAATAAATGAAGGGTTGCTGACAGTCCATGGTTTTGGGCGACCTGAAGCAGTCTCTGAATCCCCAAGCAATTTAGTGACAGTTCATGCTGCCAGCACATCTCTGTACTGTCAACCTCATAAAATTTGCCAGCCATTGGAAGATCTGGACCTGGTCCATTCCATCCCTCCAGGTCCACTGAACAGTGAGGTACCCCACCCACAAGCCTTTCTTACAGGTTGTGGCACATGATTTATACTCAATAGTGGGCTAACTGAATAACTCACGGATGGTGAAGCTCCCTTTTTTCCTGCCATTTTAATTTTGCCTGTGCGTCTCCAACTCCAGATAATCCCTTATCTTGCCACCCATCCAGCAATAAATAACAAAGGCGCACCGCTAACACGGCACAGCCGTTCACTCCCTTTTGATCTATTAGCATAGTAACATCTCAAACAATGTGTGCGGAGGCCCGTAATGGCGACCATACCCGCTCCTTACCTGAAAGCAAGTTGCATCGTTAGCCGCTCGCTCTCCCCCCAGCCGCACGTGCCCCTGCCCCGGCCGCGCAGCCTCACTTCCTGGCCGCGTGCTCCTGTAGCTAGCGGTGACGCTCGAGCCAAGCGTGGCCGGCGGGAGTCAGGGGTACCGAGGGCAGAGCGCTATCTTGTCAGGAGTAGGAGGCATCGAGCTGGCAAGTGATAAAGAAGTGAGGCAAATTCGAGGCAGGAAAGGAAACAAGTGAGGTGGAAGGGCTAGAGGCAGGGTCTGGGGAAACGAAGTCTGGAGAGATAACCGGAGTTGAAGTGATGGTTGTCAGAAAAGGGTGGAGGGCAAAAGCCATCAAAAAAGCCAACTCCAGATTAAACTCCATCTGCCATTTCGCCGCCCAATTCTCCAACGATCTATATCCTGCTGTATCCTCTGACAATCCTCATCACTATCCGCAACTCCACCAAACTTTGCGTTGTCCGCAAACTTACTAATCAGACCAGCTACATTTTCCTCCAAATCATTTCTATGTACTACAAACAGCAATGGTCCCAGCACTGATCCCTGTGGAACACCACTCGTCACAACCCTCCATTCAGAAAAGCACCCTTCCACTGCTACTCTCTGTCTTCTGTGACCGAGCCAGTTCTGGATCCATCTTGCCAGCTCACCTCTGATCCAGTATGACTTCACCTTTTGTACCAGTCTGCCATGAGGGACCTTGTCAAAGGCTTTACTGAAGTCCATGTAGACAACATCCACTGCCCTTCTTTCATCAATCTTCTTCGTCACTTCCTCAAAAAACTCGATCAAGTTAGTGAGACATGACCTCCCCTTCACAAAAACATGCTGCCTCTCGCTAATAAGTCCATTTGTTTCCAAATGGGAGTAAGTCCTGTCCCGAAGAGTCCTCTCCAATAATTTCCCTACCACTGACGTAAGGCTCATAGGCCTGTAATTTCCTGGATTATCCTTGCTACCCTTCTTAAACAAAGGAACAACATTGGCTATTCTCCAGTCCTCTGGGACCTCACCTGTAGCCAATGAGGATACAAAGATTTCTGTCAAGGCCCCAGCAATTTCCTCCCTTGCATCCCTCAGTATTCTGGGGTAGATCCCATCAGGCCCTGGGGACTTATCTACCTTTATGTTTTTCAGGACGCCCAACACCTCCTTCTTTTTGATAGCGACATGACCCAGACTATCTACACACCCTTCCCTCGGCTCATCATCCACCAAGTCCTTCTCTTTGGTGAATACTGATGCAAAGTACTCATTTAGTGCCTCGCCCAGTTCTCCTGGCTACACGCATAGATTCCCTCCTCTGTCCTTGAGTGGGCCAACCCTTCCCCTGGTTACCCTCTTGCTCTTTATATACGTATAAAAAGCCTTGGGATTCTCCTTAATCCTGTTTGCCAATGACTTTTCATGACCCCCTTTAGCCCTCCTGACTCCTTGCTTAAGTTCCTTCCTACTTTCTTTATATTCCTCAAGGGCTTCGTCTGTTCCCAGCCTTCTAGCCCTTACGAATGCTTCCTTTTTCTTTTTGACTAGGC
Organism: Heterodontus francisci; assembly: GCF_036365525.1. Taxonomy (NCBI): domain Eukaryota; kingdom Metazoa; phylum Chordata; class Chondrichthyes; order Heterodontiformes; family Heterodontidae; genus Heterodontus; species Heterodontus francisci. Next base: position 74,268,693 of record NC_090387.1, read on the forward strand.
TCACAATATCGCTCGTTATCCAAGGTTCCCGAAACTTGCCAAACTTATCCTTCATCCTCACAGGAACATGCCGGTCCTGGATTCTAATCAGCTGACGTTTGAAAGACTCCCACATGTCAGATGTTGATTTACCCTCAAACAGCCGCCCCCAATCTAAATTCTTCAGTTCCTGCCTAATATTGTTATAATTAGCCTTCCCCCAATTTAGCACCTTCACCCGAGGACTACTCTTATCCTTATCCACAAGTACCTTAAAACTTATAGAATTATGGTCACTGTTCCCGAAATGCTCCCCTACTGAAATTTCGACCACCTGGCCGGGCGCATTCTCCAATACCAGGTCCAGTACGGCCCCTTCCCTAGTTGGACGATCTACATATTGTTTCAAGAAGTCCTCCTGGATGCTTCTTACAAATTCTGCCCTGTCCAAGCCCCTAGCACTAAGTGAGTCCCAGTCAATATAGGGAAAGTTAAAATCACCCACAACAACCCTGTTGCTTTTACATCTTTCCACATATCTGCTCCTCTATCTCCCACTGGCTGTTGGGAGGCCTGTAGTAAATCCCCAACATTGTGACTGCACCCTTCCTATTCCTGAGCTCTACCCATATTGCCTCGCTGCATGAGCCCTCCGAGGTGTCCTCCCGCAGTACAGCTGTGATATTCTCCTTAACCAGTAATGCAACTCCCCCACCCCTTTTACATCCCCCTGTATCCCACCTGAAGCATCTAAATCCTGGAATGTTTAGCTGCCAATTCTGTCCTTCCCTCAACCAAGTCTCTGTGATAGCAACAACGTCATAGTTTCAAGTACTAATCCAAGCTCTGAGTTCATCTGCCTTACCTGTTATACTTCTCGCATTGAAACAAATGCACTTCAGACCACCAGTCCCGCTGTGCTCAGCAACATCTCCCTGCCTGCTCTTCCTCTCAGTCTTACTGGCCTTATTCACTAGTTCCCCCTCAGTTATTTCACCAGCTGTCCTACTGCTCTGGTTCCCACCCCCCTGCCACACTAGTTTAAACCCTCCTGAGTGACACTAGCAAACCTCGCAGCCAGGATATTTGTGCCCCTCCAGTTTAGATGCAACCCGTCCTTCTTGTACAGGTCCTACCTGTCCCTGAAGAGATCCCAATGATCCAGATATCTGAAACCCTCCTTCCTACACCAGCTGTTTAGCCACGTGTTTAGCTGCACTGTCTTCCTATTTCTAGCCTCACTGGCACGTGGCACAGGGAGCAATCCCGAGATTCCAATCCTAGCGGTCCTGTTTTTTAACTTACCTCCTAACTCCCTGAACTCCCCCTGCAGGTCCTCGTCACTCTTCCTGCCTATGTCGTTAGTACCAATGTGTACCACAACCTCTGGCTGTTCACTCTCCCCCTTCAGAATGCCCCCTGCCCGTTCAGAGACATCCTTGACCCTGGCACCAGGGAGGCAACATACCATCCTGGAGTCTCTTTCACGTCCACAGAAGCGACTATCTCTGCCCCTGACTATAGAGTCCCCTATAACTATTGCTCTTCTGCACTTTGTCCCTCCCTGCTGAACAACAGAGCCAGCCGTGGTGCCACTGCTCTGGCTGCTGCTGTTGTTTTCCCCTGATAGGCCATCCCCCCCAACAGTATCCAAAACGGTATACTTGTTAGAGAGGGGGACAGCCACAGGGGACTGACTGCCTGCCCCTTCTAGTGGTCCCCCATCTATCTGCTTGCACCTTGGGTGTAACTACGTCTCTAAAACTCCTGTCTAGGATGCTTTCCGCCACCTGCATGCTCCTAAGTGCATCCAATTGCTGCTCCAACCGATCCATGCGGTCTGTGAGGAGCTGCAATTGGGTATACTTCCTGCAGATGTAGTTGTCCGGAACGCTGGAAGTGTCATGGACCTCCCACATCTCACAGGTGAAGCACTTTACCCCTCTAACTGACATTTCTAGCACTAATTAATAAATTAATTAAAAATAAATACTTATTAAATCCTTACTAAATTAAGTTACAATTAACTATATGGTCCCTAGCACTAGATTTCTACTATAAATATTAAATGCTAAATACAGTAATCTTCTCCCTCCGGTTTAATTACTCCTCTACTTATTACTTAATTAGTTAATTAGGGTTAATTCGTTTATCAATGTTTTATTTTCAAATTCAGTGCAGATTCCCTACCAGCCAATCAGGTCACAGCTTTCCAGTGACGTCACTTTTTCAGTTTTTTTTCCACCCGAGGTAAGTTACTCTATATACTCACCGCTCCGGTACTCCACCCTCCGAGTCTTCTCCCTGGAACTGGACCGCGAATCCCCGAGGTAAGGTTTTTATACTCACTGCTCCAGTACTCCACCCTCCGAGTCTTCTCCCTGGAACTAGATCTGAAAGTTAACTCTGCTTCTCTCCCCACAGATGCTGCCTGACCTGCTGAGTGACCCTAGCACTTTCCTCTTTGCTGCCACATACTTACCCTGTGTCTCAGTGTCCTGTGAAATTGTGATCGTCGTCCACCCGAGTGTAACATTCCTTCTTGAAGGCGTGCCACACCTGGGTGAATAATCTTAAATTTGCACGTTCCAGGACGTGAGACTTCAATAGACCATAAAAGGTATTACAAAGGTTTACAGAGAACACACTGAAACAAATGGGAATGCATGGGTGTCACAGCAATGTAAATACGTCTTTCACTAAATGTTCCTCAGCAACATGTGTGTCCTTTTCTCTGTGCAAATGACGTGTGCCAGCATCATTACCATGCCACCATTGCTCATGAGTGTCTCCACGGATGCAGTGACATGGACATTGGCTCAGTCAGCTGCTGCCTCTAATGGTTTACACAGGGATGCTGCAGATGTGGACTGGTGCACAGCAGGTGAGCGAGGGTGATGTGTGGCTTGCAGAGCTCATGTCGGCTCCTATGGAGCAAACAGCCTTTGTCAGATAAGCCACTTCCGTACATCCCTAGCTCACTGCTAGTCCTGCGTGCAGAGCCTGGGTGCCTCTGCCCTCCCATGCGTCTTTCATGTTTTAGGTCCTCATAGTCCAAGGAGGATTCCTGTTGACGTCTCTCCTCATCATGCCAGCTGGCCCCTATTAGGTGTGTGGTCATGCAGAACAGCAAAGAAAGGAGCTGGCCTTTTCGGCCTGTAGTACAGGGCATCACCCTATCCTTACAGGCATTGGAGGTGTTCTTTCAGCATGCCGATCTCCTGCTCAATGATGGCTCATGTAGCTCAGTGGCTGGCGTTGTATCTCTCCTCTGCAGCAGTGGTGGGGTCTCTCACTGGTGTCGGGAGCCATGTCTGCAAAGGATAGCCCTTATCTCCAAGAAGCCACCCTTCCATCTGAGCCAGTTCAGTGAACAGCAGTGGCAGCTAGGACTGGTGCAAGACCCAGGTGTCATGGTAGCTGTCTGAGCAGCAGTCACACATTCACTGAAAGCATCTGCGATGATCACATACCAGCTTCACCTAGATTGTGAGGGCTTCTTTAATAGTGATGTCTGCAGGTGGTAGCCTGGCGGTAGGCCTGATAGCCACATGAGTGCAGTCAATGGAGATTACAACCTATGGTTCTCCGGCAATAGTGCCAGAACCGATGGCCCTCTGGGCCTGGCTGTGAGATTCCTCCGGTGCAGGGCATTGGTGACCTCCCTGATCCAGGGGTGCACTGCTGACTGTGTGACCCCACAAAGGTCTCTGGTGGGCTCCTGAAAGGCTGCTGAGGCATCAGGCTTGAGAACCGCTGCCACTATGAGGAACAAAGGCATGGGATGTCCACCAGAGCCCATGGGCTGCAGGTCATCCTTGAGCAGGGCACAGAGATGTGTCACCACCCTCTCTGACACTGGTGCTCTGACATCCGATGGCATGTCGTGTGGGGTCTGTAGATGCACGGCAAATGTAATGGCGAGCTCCCCTTGGGGACTGCTGCTCACGACCGATCGCACCTGCCTGTTGATACTGCCTCTGGCGCATACCGATCCTCATGAACAGAGGATCACACAATATAGGATGAGCATACCTATTTTATGTGACAAATAAAGTTGAACCCTTCATGTATTCGAAGGTTCCTAACAGGGCAGAGTGTTGACGGGCACATCAGCTGCTTTCCTGGATCAACTATGTGGCATGCCATGGCGTTGCCCATCTTGGCCAACACTCAGGGTGGCACAGCATGACCACATCAAGATCCTACCAGCTGAATCGATTGCCCCCACCATCCATATAACCTTAATGCTCCTGCCCTTTCTGGCACCCTCCCCACACACAGGGTGCCTAGTGTGTCATTGCTCCCTCACAAACATAGAGCGTACACTGTTAATGGAAGGGTGGTACACGGTACCTCCCTTCATGACAGCAGAGCTTTCCCTCCAGTAATCCCAGACCTTTAAGAATGCAGAGTGAGACCCCTGTGTATCCCCCCTTCCTCCTCGTTTCCAGTATGCAGAGTGAGACCCCTGTGTATTTCCCCCTCCCTCCTCCCTTTAAGAATGCAGAGTGAGACCCCTGAATATCCCCATCCCTCCTCCCTTTAAGAATACAGAGTGAAACCCCTGAATATCCCCCCTCCCTTTAAGAATGCAGAGTTAGACCCCTGAATATCCCCCCCTCCCTCCTCCCTTCCGTAATGCAGAGTGAGACCCCTGAATAACAGAACTTGTCTTCGCTGGTGACAACTTCTGCCTCTGAGGACCCGTCGACATTTCAAACCATGAATGGGACGGTAGGTGACGGCCGCCCGTTTAGTGAAAAATCGGAAGTGTCAGCGGAGGGGCAGGGGGCTGCATAATCAGCAAGGGTAAGTACCATTTACCGTATGCTAATTGTGGTTCCGCCGCCATGTGGTGGGGGGGGGGCGCACCAAGGTCCCGCCGCTGGTAATATGCGGCAGGCCTTTCTCGACTTCGCGGGTCGAAGTGGGCCTCTTCCCACAGCATTTTACCAGCCCCTGCACCACAACCCGTGGTGTCGAGGGGCCAGTAAAATTGAGCCCAATTTTTAAAAAAAAGCTGTTTCTTAAGAATAAATAAATAATTGGCATCTAAGTCTTTGTGGGTTCCATTCCTGATGGGTGAGGTATTCTAATGTGAAAATAATTAAGTGCCACTCAAAGTCTCCACATGGATTTGGTGAAATAGTCTCTTAGTAGATAGGCATTCAAAACACTTCGGCTGCAGCAGGCATCAAACAGTTCTTTAAACAAGGAGTATAGCAATCGGTCCACTCAGATTTTAAAACTGACAGTCTCTCTGTCAAAACTTCACTTCAGCAATACAAATTGTCTCTTCAAAAAAGGACTTTTTTCTCCTTAGGCAATTAATGTGGCCTGTAGCTCTTCTGCTGAGAAATAGACAGTTCTTTTCAGTAGCATGCTTCGCTGGTGTCTCTCAAAGCTGGTTTCAGCTGGTTTTTACACACAGTTAAATTGTTACATTACACCATGTGACCTCTCTCTCCTGCTGTGGCCTCGGAGCAGGTGCAGCTAACACACTGTGCCTCATAGTTTTTAAAGGCACGCTGTTTTTAAACAGAGTCTAAAAGGTACGCACTTTTTTTATCAGAGGAGAAAAAATACAGTTCTGTGACAGAAACATATTAAGTTTAAACTGATAAGCAAGGTTTTATCTATCCTATGTTGAACTAGATTACAGTATGCTCTTGTGTAGACATTCCATTTCTTCTGCTTGCCACAGTTAAGCGTAGAACTTCACCACATAGAGAAGAATGACAGATTGCGTTCTATCTACTTGCATGACTGAAAGGAAATAGTGTAGAATACACATCCACAGAGTGGAATTGATGCATAGCCACAGTTCTGACAAAAACCAAACAACATGCATTGATGTGTATATCATTATGAAATGGAAGAGCCTTGATTTTGTGTTTTAACTGGAAATAAACAAGTAGCTTTACAGGATGTATGTCATTGACAAGATATTACACATGCCTCTACCACATTCTATTTGGTAGTTTTATTACCAATTAGTTTTATTATTGTGAGTCAGAAAGTGAAAGGTTCAGAGCCCACTCCAGACAGCCCTGGTGAGTGGAAATTAGAATATGATCTCCAAATGCTGGGTTGACATCCAGCAGGGTATCTGCATCCAGATGGAGTGGTAGTATTCACACCTTGAGTTGGAATGATTCGGTTCTGACCCACTCCAGATAGCACTGGTGAAAGGATTCCAGAACATAGCTCTGAATACTGAGTTGAAGTCCAGCTACATGCCTCTGATGGAGGAGGGGTGGGGGGGCACCCCCATTGTAAAGAGTAGGTGGGCTCTTGAACCTTGGTTTCAGCCCACCTAGAAGAAGGTATTCTAAAGACAAAAAAATCTTATAGGAGACAACGGAGCACGAAATCAACTACTATTCCCTGGTAAGTGATTCAAGCATCTTGTGTGAAATTTGGGTTAGGATTTGCCCTTGGGCCAAACAAAATAAATGGATAGACAATGGTGTCAGGATATTCCAAAGCAGTCTAGTCCTGATGAAAGGCACAATCTTACTGAGAAAGTTTCTAAAACAGTTGCAGTGATGTAGCTGAATTTGGATAGAGTCATGTTTATCTGAGTTTGTTTGCTACTCAGATGCTGTTATGATCCCCGTGTTACGACCGAGGTGGAAGGAGTGCACTGTCTTTTCTAGACACACTTCTCTGCAGGTCACAACATATATTTTAAAAATGTTTATCCAGTTACTGATTCGATCAATGATATCCTCTACTCTTTATCCCAGAATAAAATAAACCAACCAGGTTTCTTCAATAAACAACAAAATTATCAGTTTAATATCAAATAAGACTTATCCAGTAATGAAGAAAAGCATTAACACACAGATTGAAATATGACAATTCCCCTTTTAAATTACACACACACAGAGAAAAAAAAGAAATGCTCTCTGCAAAGATCTGTGACAAAAAAAGATAAAAAAAAGAATACTTTGGCCAAATACTTGCTAATTCTTGAAGAAAAAAAAAGATATGGAAGGAAGTCAATTGTCCCTTTTGGTCTGGTGTCCGGGTATATGGAGACGGGTCACTGGGATCTTTTCTAAAACAGTTCTTTTCAGGCAGCCTTGAGAATTAATCTGGCAGGTTTTTCCAGCTTCTCAGGAGAGATGCAGCATCACAGATTTTTAGCTCTTCCACACTGGATCTTTGCAGGGTTTCTTCAAAGAGGTAGAGAAAGAGGTGAGCTAGGTGGTTTCGTTTTCCTTGGCAGAAAAACCACCAACAGTCTTCAAAACAGTTCACACCCCTACTGAACTGAAAACAAATCTAAACCCCAAACAGAAAGTCAACCTCCTGACCTCCATAAACCTTGACATGTGGCTTATCTGTAAACATCTTCCCCAGGTCACCAAGATTTCTGTAGTTTATTGAGCTTAAGAACATGATTTGCAGCACAGGTTGTTTTCAAACATCTCAAGTGTCCTTTCAGTGAACTTGTTAAAAAAAAACACTTCCATGGAATCTTTTCAGTTTTAACACAAGTCTTCAAAAAAATAAAATATTAAAAAATTGAAGCATTTTCGAAATACCTCCATCCTTGGACGACTGAAACACCATTTTAAATGTGTTTAATTACAAAGGGTGAAAAAAACAGAGGATAAAAATATTAAAACACATTTACACGCTCATTCTTACTCACTCTTTGCCTGTAGCTAATACAGTTCTGCTTTGTACCATCTTTGCACTCAGATAACTCAAAGCAAAGTTAAATCTTAGACAAAGCATCCACAATTACATTATAATAAAAGCAAAATACTGCGGATGCTGGAAATCTGAAACAAAAGGGTTCCGAAGAAGGGTCACTGACCCGAAACGTTAACTCTGCTTCTCTTTCCACAGATGCTGCCAGACCTGCTGAGTGAATCCAGCATTTCTTGTTTTTGTTTCACAATTACATTATGTTGCCCCGCAATGTGGATAATCTTTAAGTGATAAGGTTACAATAGGAAACTCCACCAGAATAGTCTGGCATTCTGGTTTTTACATTTTTGCACAAAGGTTTAGGGGTTATGATCAGTATATACTAGTGTCTCTCTGCAGTTGCAGTAGACATAGACTTCAAAATGTTTAAGAGCTAGTAATAAGCTCAGGGTTTCTTTTTCCACAGTTGAATATCTTCTTTGATGTCGATTTAGCTTTTTGGAAAAGTATCCCACTGGCCTTTCTATATCTGATTCATTGTCTTGTAACAGGACTGCACTGACCCCCAAGTCAATTGCTACTTTGAAGGGCTTCGTGAAATTTTGAGCAACCAACAATGGTTCATTAATCAAAATGACTTTCACCTCTCAAAAGATGCTTGGCATTCCCCTGACCATACTACCTTGGTTTTCTTTTTTTGTAGCAAATCTATCAGTAGAGCAGCTATAGTACCAAAATTTGGTACAAACTTGCATTAGAACCACATATCCCCAAAAACCTCATGATTTCTCATTCAGTCTTAGTGGTAGGGAACTCCACCAATGCTGGTACTTTTACTGTTTTTGGCAACACGTCCTGTCCTACTACATACCCGAGGTAGGTTACTGTCGCTTTTGCAAATTCAGTTTTGGCAAGGTTTATCACTAAATCAGACGATTGTAATTTTCTAAACAGAGCTTCCAGTTTTTCAAGTGGTCCTTCCAAGTGCCACTGTATACCAGCACATCGTCAGGATAAGCCACAGAGTTAGGAACACTGGCTACCACTTGGTTCATTAGTCTCTGAAAAGTGACCGGCGCATTTTTTAGCCTGAATCGCATCACTTGGCATTGGAAAAGACCATCTGGTGTGACAAAGGCCGATATTTCTTTAGTTCGGGGTGTTAAAGGAACCTGTCAGTATCCCTCTAACAAATCTATTTTTGTAAGAAATGTGGCACTGCCCACTCTGTCAATATAGTCTTCCAAGTGAGGAATCAGGTAGGAGCCTGCTTTTGTTACTGCATTAACTTTTCTGTGTCTATGCAGAATCTAGTTGAACTGACAGGTTTAGGCAGTAACATCTCTGGGGAGCTCCAGCTGCTTTCACTGGGTTCAATTAGGTGCTTTGCCAACATGTATTGGATTTCTGCTTTTACCTGGGCCTGTTTCTCTGGACCTAAGCAATAAGGATGCTGTTTGATAGGAAAGGATTCCCCTACATCCACATCATGGGCTGGATTTTAAGAGCCCGCTGCCGATCTTGGCGGCGAGCTCAGAATATGGGGGCCCTCCTGTGCGGGCCGCATGCCAAAGAACTGTTGTGATCATAAGCACGGAAGCTCATTTAAATAACCAGGGGGGCCTGCTCTCCCCCCCAATCATGTGGAGGGGGTGGGCTATCCGTCACCGGCAATGGCATCAGCTGTCTGTGTGCAGGCGCTGGCGTCATTTTTAAAAGGCAGCCAGTCCCCTGTCGGCATATTTAAATTTGTAAAGAAAGATCCCAACAAAACTTATCAATAAATTTCTTATGCCCCTTTCCCACTCCCCTAATAACAATTACAGTAACTATTTGCCCTTTCCCCCCCAAAAAACACTTTTTACATCTGACCTTCCCCCCGCAAACTGCACAAAGTTTAAGGTTCAATCCTTCCCACCATCCCCTATACACATTATGTGTATTAAAACCCATCCTCCCCACCCTCACTGATAAACTTACCTCCTCCTCCCTCCTCACCAGTGTGGTGCCTCATTTCCCCAGACGACGATTTGGAGGCGCGGGAGTGCTGGCTGCCATGCCAAAGATCGCGGCAGGCCTTCAAGATCTCAGGTAAGTGTATTTAAATTTATTAATTCTATTGATTTGCATATTTAAATTGTGGTCCCGTTGCCCCACCACCACTGGGAGGATCGGGCTGGGCCCTTTCTGCATCGAGGTCCAAGGTGGCCTTATCCAGAGCCATCTTCAGGAACCCACCCCACCACCACGGATCACGACGTCGAGGGCTTGTTAAAATCCAGCCACATCCGTGGCTAAAATTGTACATCCTGGATTGTCCCTATGTTAAATGCTGTGAGTAGCCTTGTTAGGTCTTCTCATTGTTCTGCCTCTAAATATGAAAGTATAGTGTCCAATCTCCCTAACAATTCAGTATTAGCTAACCAGATAGTAGGAGGTTCAATTTGAGAATTGTCTAAGCCTACTTCTGCCTCATCCTCACTATCCCTTTCATCCTTCACTGTCCCTACTACCTAACATACTTGTGTTTGCTTATCCTCCTCCCAGCAATGATATTGTTTAAACATATTGATATGACACAGCCGATTCTTTTTCCAGTAATCTAGGGTGTCAATCAAATAATTTACTTTATCAACTCTTTTGACCACTTTGTATGGACCACTGAACCGTGCATTCAGCGGTTCAACCCGTAAAGGCAATAATACTAACACTTCATCCCCTGGTTGAAATGTTCGGGTCTTGGCATGCTTGTCTGCCTATTTCTTCCTGGCTGTTTGGGAAGCTTTATGGTGTTCCTGAGTCACTTTACGTGTCCTTGTGAGCCACTAGAACACAAATACATAATCTAACACTGAAGATTCGACCCTCTGTTCTAAAAACTTTTCTTTGATTAGTTTTAGAGGACCTCTTATCTCATGTCCATAAACTAATTCAAAAGAACTAACACCGGTAGACTCATTGGGCTGCATTTTACAAACGTCCGGCATCATTGCACTGGTGCCGACACCATTTTTAAAGGGCTTCGATTCCTAGATGACAATTTAAATACTTAAAGAAAAATCAGAGTAAACTTTATTTAAAAAAATAAATGAATGTTTCTAGCCTCCCTCCCACTCCCCCAATAAACATACACTTCATTCCATGCCCTCTCCCCCCACAAAATACTTACCTTGTGTATTAGACCTTCCCCCCCCAAAGTTCACCAACTTTTATCTTTGACCCTTCCCACCATCCCCTCCACCAATCATATTAGTTTGACTCCACTCCACCCCTCCCGCACTGAAATACTTACCTGCTCCCCCCTCCTCACCAGCGTCCCGCTTCGGATCTCCGAATGGAGATCCAAAGGTGCGGGAGTGCCGGCCACCGGCTACAATATTGGAGCTGGACGGACAGCGGGAGCGAGTTAAGTATTTAATTCATTTATTTTAATAAATTTAAATATTTAGATTGGCCTCCTGTTGCTGAGCGGCGGGGGTTGGCCGCCATGAGACCTCGCCGCCGCCGGCAATATCGGGCCGGGCCTTCCCAGCATCAAGGCCCATGGCGGGCCTCTCCTGGAGACATTTTCTGGCCCCCCCTCCCCTTGACCCCCGACATCGGGTGGGCTGTAAAGTCCAGCCGATTAGGTGAATGCCGAGTGGCAAACAAAAGAAATTCTAGCCCTTTATCCCAATCATGGGGATGTTCATGACAGTATGCCTTGATCATCATTTTGAGGGTCTAATGGTACCTTTCTAAAGCCCCTTGTGTTTGTGGGTGGTATGCTGAAGACTAACTGTATTATACCCAAATTATTCATAACTTCCTGAAAAAGTTTAGGCATAAAATTGGAACTTTGATCCGACTGAATCTCAATCGGTAATCCATATCTAGTGAAGGACTGGGTTAACTTCTCTACCACTACAGAAATTGTTCTCAAGGACATTGCCTCTGGGAACTGAGTAGCCATAATCCATGATAGTGAGTATATATTGGTGTCCCGCTTTTGTTTTCGATAAAGTCCTGCACAGTCTACCAACACCCTACTAAATGGTTCCCCAAAAACTGGCATGGGAATTAGAGGTGCTGGTTTTATGGCGGGTTGCATAATCTGGCACGTATGGCATGTTTTACGAAACTGCTCCACGTCCTTGCAAAGACCCGACCAGTATAAATGTCGATCTGCACCTGATTGGGTCTTCCGGATCCCCCACATGTCTTGCGAAAGGAATTTCATGGGCTATCCATAATATTTCCTGGCAATACTTGGGCAGTACCACTATCTGATGAGGTTCATTCTTTGTCTGCAGGTCTGTGAGGAAGTCTCCACTTCCTCATCAGAATCCCATTTTTAATATAGCAACCTTCTGGAACTCCCTTTGCCTCACCTTCGGTTAGAGCCGTTTGTGCCACTTTATTTAACTCTGGATTGACTTGCTTAGCCTTGATCAGAGAAGGCTTATTAAACATTTCCTTTGGATTATCCAGATTCCCAAAGAAAGTTTCAGATATTCGGCTATCTGACTGATGCCAATCTGACCTCCGACAATGGAACTTATTTAGCCATTGCTCGGGTCACTACAAATGAAGAAAAAATTCCTGGAACCTTTTCCTGCAACTGTTCTGTCTCCTTGACTTCACTTGGTTTTTCCGTGACTACTGGAGAAGTTACTACCTTCGCTCCAGTCAAATCATTCCCAGGAGTAGGTCAACTCTGTCTACAGGGAAACTATGGACAGCTCCCACAGTTATTGTTCCAGACATTAGGTCACACTTTTGGTGCACCGATACAAAGGTATGGGTATATACTCTCAACCAATACCAAACTGGGCCTGTATTCTGTAGAGTTTTGAAAAATGAGGAGTGATCTCATTGAAACTTACAAAATTCTTACAGGATGTGACAGGGTGGATGTAGATGGGATGTTCCCCCTAGCTGGTGAGTCTAGAACCGGGGACATAGTCTCAGAATAACGAGTAGGCCATTTAAGACAGAGATGAGGAGAAATTTCTTCACTCAGAGGGTGATGAATCTTTGGAATTCTCTATCCCAGAGGGCTGTGGAAGTTCAATCATTGAGCGTGTTCAAGACAGAAATCTGGATACTAATGACATCAAGGGATATGGAGATAGTGCGGGAACGTGGCATTGAGGTAGATGATCGGCCTTGATCTAATTGATTGGTGGAGCAGGCTTGATGGGCTGAATGGCCTACTCCTGCTCCTTTGTTCTGATGTTCCTTTCCAGGAGACTGGGTAGTTGGAACTCTGTGAGTACGGCAGGCAATTTGCCATGAGCCCAGAGCTTTCACCTATTTGGGTCAGAAAATTTTAAAAGCAGCAGTTAAGCCATTACTGTTTTAACTTTCCCAGTTTTTTCACTTCATGGGCAGGGCCTAAGCCCAAAAGAGTGTGAAGAACTCGACAGCACGTGGGAGGTCCAAAACAAAGTTAAAAACTGACTTTGGCAGCTGCAAGCTCTCAGCCCTCTTAAAAAAACAGCTCCGTTAAAAAAAAAACAGTCCTTCACTGAGCGAATAAAAAAATCACACAGCTGTGTCAACAACCAGCCTGTCTGTACAAACACAGATATATAGGACTGGATTTTAAAGCCCTTCCACTGTTGGGAATGGTGGTCAGGGGCAATGGCGATCGGTGCGGCGGACACCTGCCACCAACGCTGGCAGGCCCCGTGCCAATCTTGGCGGCAGCGGCGAGACCTCGTGCCAGCTGCACCATCAGTTGGCAACGGGACCCCTATTTCAATATGCAAACTAATTTACATACCTGATTTAATGAGGGTCCCGTCGCCTCTTTAATCACCACACCGATCGTCATTTGGGCAGCCGACGTTCCGTCTTTGAAAACCCCGTTCGGGGAAACGTGGCGCGACACCTGTGGGGAGGGGGGAGGAGTATATTTTTCTGTGCAGGGGTTGGGGGGGGGGGAGCAGGGTAACAATGATGCGGATTGGTTGGTGGGGTTGATGGGATGGGGCATAGGGCAAAGTTGCCGAACTTTGTAGGGGGATAGGTCAAATTGTCAATATTCGAATTCCGGAGAGGAAAAGGACATGAACATGAATGTCTGGAAATGCCATTGGTGGGGGGAAAGCATTTAAAGGTAATTGAAATCTGTTTTGTGGAAATTCTACTTACCTATCCCTTTAATTTTTAAATGTCCATTGGAGGCTGTAAGCCCTTTAAAAGTGGAGCCGGCGCATTTGTTCTGGAAGCCATTGCCTGTGGCCCGCCCCCTCTTCATCATCGCAGGGGGATAGGCGCCATGGCCATGCAAATGAGCCGCCGTGTTTGAAATCACGGTGGCTCCAAGATGCGGTGTCCATGCGGGCTGGCCGCAATTTTTTACGTCCACCGCCTACTTTGGCAGCGGACTCTTAAAATGCAGCCCATAGTCTTTCACTCTTAAAAGTGGCAGGTACCCAATCTGTCTTAAAAGGGAAAACAAAAGAAATGTTCCTGTGAAAAATGCAACCTGTAAAAGTTCTGTATTTATAATAAAAAAATGATCATCATGACAATGGCTTTCAGATATCCAGTTATGGACTGGAAAGTGTTGAACATAGCATCTGCATTTAAACGGGAGTACAGGAGACGGAAACTGGTGCACCATCCTTAGAAAAGGTCAAAGGTGATAGACGAGCTGGAAGATTAGTTGCACTAACACATATGTTCGATGCAAAGATTATTCTGCTGTGGAGGGAGAAGGAAAGGCCAGTGCCACTATGCTCAACAAATGTAACCCTACTGCCCTGAAAGGAACACTGAATGGAGAACGCTTGAGCATTAACATTCAATAATGGAAGTACAGTCAAATATATAATTCACTAGCATCGCTTTGATTACATGGCTGGAGTGTTATTTATATTTATCCTTCACTCACAAGGTTCAAGTACAAACACTGTATCTCAATGCAAGGTAACACATGTTACACTTTGTTGGTACTATGTATCAACACTGAACAAGTGATTCAGCAAGAATTCCAAGCATGTTGCAATTAGAAGCCTGGAGTTCTCATGCATGTTAAGATTGAATGCAAGGTTGAGTCATGCAATCTAGATACTTAGACAATGGAAACTGCAAACTTTGTCAACGCAGTGTACTAAAGTAGAAACTATAGAAAAAGTGGAAATTTATTGAAATACTTGTACTATTCTTCTACATAGGATTTGACCTTTACCTGCATATTTCACTACTATTACAGGAAATGGTTCACTAAATGCTCTCAGGAAAGCCTCTTGGTTAATCTAATTAGTCAATCCAAGGCCTGATGAAGCCATTGCCCATTAAGTTATATAAACAAGTGCAGTTCAGTACTGAATTTTAATAACTACCCATTAAGACTAAATGGGAAAAAGAGATGGCAGCAAAGCTACAGCACACAGCTTGACCAGTTGTCCCAAGATGGAATTTGTGAATTGCTTGGAATGACCAAATGTGCCACAAAGTGGTAACTATGCATGTCTACCACCCTAACCTGAACACATGAACAGTCATCCTTAGACTAGCAAAAAGAGTGCTGCTTTTTCTGTAAAATTGTTAAAATTGAAAAGCCAACCACAAAAGTGATCTGCTTCACTGGCAGGTCAGGATCAAACCAAAAGTGGGATGCTTTGCTGCATTGGCAGAAATATTCTGTTTTAAAATCAATTTTCTGATTGTCAATATAAAATAGTTATAAAATTAAATATTTCCAGTGAGCAAATCTATTTTTCACTGTACTAAAAGTCCTAGAATTATATACACAATTAAGAAGCTTGACAGTGAAAAGATGAAAAATGTATAAGATCATTGTTTGCATGAAAGATTTTAAAGCAAATAGAGATTTACTCAAATGCATTAAAATCTGGACTGATACTCTCAGATGGAATTACAGGTCTTAAATAATTGATGTACTCAAATTGTTTAGATTTTGCTGTTGCAGTTTGACTAAGTCACCTGAACCCAGATATTAGGTTGCATCTAAAAGTTTCATTTACATATATACTCCGAAGTATGAAAACAAACTCAAGTGGCTTGGTGATACAAAGACCACAAAATGGTGTTAACTTGCTTTCTGACACAGTACTGGGTCAGGGCGGCACAGTGGCGCAGTGGTTAGCAACGCAGCCTCACAGTTCCAGCAACCCGGGTTCAATTCTGGGTACTGCCTGTGTGGAGTTTGCAAGTTCTCCCTCTGTCTGCGTGGGTTTCCTCCCACAAGCCAAAAGACTTGCAGATTGGTAGGTAAATTGGCCATTATAAATTGCCCCTAGTATAGGTAGATGGGAGGGAAATATAGGGACAGGTGGGGATGTGGTAGGAATATGGGATTAGCGTAGGATTAGCATAAATGGGTGGTTGATGGTCGGCACAGACTCGGTGGGCCGAAGGGCCTGTTTCAGTGCTGTATCTCTAAACTAAACTAAACTAAACTAAACTGTTCCGACAGCAAATGGAGCTGTGTTTCTGAGACCTGAAAGCCACTGAACCAGAAAAACAAGCTACCAAAATTAAGATTGTACTGGGCAACGAAGGTTTGAAATGGCTCAAAACGTCAGGATTGTCAGTTGCGGATTTGAAGGAGCCTAATAACATCTGGATATTCCTGGAGCAGCAACTGAAGGTACAGCTATATTTCTGAGTACATATACTTGAGCTATGACCTACCGGCAAAGGCAAGATGTGCCCAGTGATCAGCTTGTTGCAAGGTGCTGAGACAAAGCTCAATATTGTGACTTCACTGGTACCGAATTGTCAAAACGATTTATAGAGCTGGTAATTGCATCTACCCCACTAGACGACTTTCAAAGAGACCTGCTAGAAAAGAAGAAAGAGCACACCATAGATGCATTGCTCAATGATGGAAGGAAATTTGAAGCCATCATGGCTGGGCACAAGTGTTAGATAATAAAAACAAGAAATGCTGGAAATACTCAGCTGGTCTGGCAGCATCTGTGGAGAGACAAGCAGAGTTAACATTTCAGGTCAGTGACCCTTCGTCAGAACAGTTAACTCTGTTTCTCTCTCCACAGATGCTGTCAGACCTGCTGAGTATTTCCAGCATTTGTTTTTATTTCAAATTTCCAGCATCTGCAGTATTTTGCTTTTAGTGTTAAGTATTAGGGTCGGCTACAACAGTCCCTATAGTTACCAAGGCTCAGAAGTCTGCTAAACCTTGTGACAAATGTGGCTTGACTCACCCAATTCACAGTTGTTCAGTATACCGGGACCTGTGCAAAGCTTGTGGTATGTGAGGACATTGGGCAAGGCAGTGCAGAAGGCCGCGCTCAAATACTGCACACAAGAATGGTGGCAGATCACAGGCAGAGACAACATCTACAAGAAAGGATGGCAAATGCAACAAAAGGTATGCCAGCACACAACAGAAGCCCATGCAGGTACATCAGGTCAGCAGAGAGACAGATTGCCAGGAGGACACTGATGAAGTGTGCACCCATGTGAACAGCGAGAAAGCATTCCATATAGTCAATGTGGATCAACATGTCAAGGCTGTTATGCAATCTGAGGCATTCACCATTATTGGGAGTCTATGTCCACAAAAGAGTGGCAAGCACAAGCTTTGCAAAAGTAAAAATCAACACTGGAGCAAGTGCAAATATTCTGCTAATTCGTATGCTGAAGGACATGCACACCAAGAACTGTGAATCTATGGTGCAACCCACCACAGCTAAGCTGACGGCCTACAATGGTTCTCTAATCAAGTGTATTGGAACGATAACCCTACAGCACAGCTATGGGAGCTCCGAATGGTTACCACAAGCATTTTAATTTGTAGACACAACTGGACTAGCTGTCACGGGACTTCCAGTATGCCAAGATTTATGAATTGTCACAATACATGAAGCCAGTACTACACCGAAAGGTATATGAAAGGTTGCAATGCAGAGTGCATTGAGTTAGTTAGAGACCTGAAAGGACTTTACCCAGACAGGTTTGATGCAATCAGTGGTTTAAAGGGTGATGCTATACTGCACATGAAGGAGGATGCAGTTCCTACTATCGACACGCCAAGGAAGTGCAGCATGCACGTTCAAGTGAAGCTTAAAGTGGATCTTTAATGATGAATGTGAAATGACCAGGTTAAGAAAAGAAATTGAGGAAAAAATCACAAAAGTAAGTGATTGGGAGGCTGTGGTCAACTGATTGCGAAAAGAAAAATGTGGAGAAAGAGAAAACAAGAAAGCATGCAGTATCCCATTGAAATGTAATACCTAAAAAAATCAGGTATTGCAGAAATAGAAATTAAGTGACAAATAGGAGGAGGAAGCATGTAAACAGAAAGAGAAAGCAGACAACAGCAAAAAACAGAATGAAGACTTGAAAGCTGCAGTAAGAGTAGCATACCAGTCAATTCAAGAGACAAAGGGGAAAGCAAACCATGCAGAACGTGATAAAAGGATTAAGGAGTTAGAGGAAAAACTGTCTGTTAAAAAGGGAGTAATGTGTGCAATGACACCAGACTGTACAAATGACGACAAAGAAGAATTAGACTTTGGACTGCCTGGGGACGATTGGAGACCCCCAGCACATGCCCCAAAGAAAGGAGAGGACAAAATGTGTCCACTCCACATGACTAAATATAAACTTGCATTAAGTGGGGATGACCTAGTGGAAGAAAGTCAATACCACTAAGAATACTTATTGACTGACCTTAAAAAATTACCAAAAGATAAAACCAAACTGGACAGGAGAAGAGAAGTAAAACCATCTGATGATAGTAGAGTAACATCAGTAAAGTGATGGAAGGTGTCATCAACAGTGCCATCAAGCGGCACTTGCTTAGCAATAACCTGTTCAGTGACGCTCAGTTTGGGTTCCGCCAGGGCCACTCAGCTCCTGACCTCATTACAGCCTTGGTTCAAACATGGACAAAAGAGCTGAACTCAAAAGGTGAGGTGAGAGTGACTGCCCTTGACATCAAGGCAGCATTTGACCGAGTATGGCATCAAGGAGCCCTAGCAAAACTGAGGTCAATGGGAATCAGGTGGAAAACCCTCCGCTGGCTGGAGCCATACCTAGCGCAAAGGAAGATGGTTGTGGTTGCTGGAACTCAATCATCTGAGCTCCAGGACATCACTGCAGGAGTTCCTCAGGGTGGTGTCCTAAGTCCAACCATCTTCAGCTGCTTCATCTTCCTTCAATCATAAGGTCAGAAGTGGGGATGTTTGCTGATGATTACACAATGTTCAGCATCATTCCTGACTCCTCAGATACTAAAGCAGTCCGTGTAGAAATGCAGCAAGACCTGGAAAATATTCAGGCTTGGGCTGATAAGTGGTAAGTAACATTTGCGCCACACAAATGCCAGGCAATGACCATCTCCAACAAGAGAGAATCTAACCATTTCCCCATGACACTCAATGGCATTACCATTGCTGAATCCCCCACTATCAACATCCTAGGGGCTAGCATTGACCAGAAACTGAACTGGAGTAGCCATATAAATACTGTGGCTACAAGAGCAGGTCAGAGGCTATGAATCCTGAGGCGAGTAACTCACCTCCTGGCTCCCCAAAACCTGTCCACCATCTACAAGGTACAAGTCAGGAGTGTGATGGAATACTCTCCACTTGCCTGGATGGGTGCAGCTCCAACAACACTCAGGAAGCTTGACATCATCCAGGACAAAGCAGCCCGCTTGATTGGCACCCCATCTACAAACATTCACTGCCTCCACCACCGATGCACCGTGTCAGCAGTGTGTATCATCTACAAGATGCACTGCAGCAACGTACCAAGGCTCCTTAGACAGCACCTTCCAAACCCGCGACCTCTACCAACTAGAAGGACAAGGGCAGCAGATGCATGGGAACGCCACCACCTGCAAGTTCCCCTCCAAGTCACACACCATCCTGACTTGGAGCTATATCACCCGCCGTTCCTCTACTGTCGCTGGGTCAAAATCCTGGAACTCCCTTCCTAACAGCACTGTGGGTGTACCTACCTCAGATGGACTGCAGCGGTTCAAGAAGGCAGCTCAGCACCACCTTCTCAAGGGCAATTAGTGATGGGCAATAAATGCTGGCCTGGCCAGCGACGCCCACATTCCACGAATGAATTTTTAAAAAATGCCTCTTTAGCTAACTGTGATGTTGAAGAAAAGAAAAAAACTGTTTTTATTTACATTAGACATCGACATTTTAAGGGAATTGCCTAAAGACCAAAGAAATGGTAACGCAGGTTGGAGGAGTTGGTGGACAAGTTACAAAAATTAATGGAGGATGCAGTAGGAGACCCCTATTGAAAGGTAGAATCCACCATCCAAGGCCCAGAAGAATGGCTTAGGCAATTTGCCAATCAATTCTGGGTAGTATGTAATGAAACCTAGGAGGGGTGGGCTGGAGAACGAGAGAGAAAAGCTAACAGGAAAGGCATTAAATCATTGGTTAAGGACCCTAATTAGCCATAATCTGTCTTATATAAGAGCTACCATGGAGAGCTGGTTTGATCCCAGTGATGAGAACATTGAAGATAAGGTGCTACTGAAAATGACAAGATTATTTGAATCCCGTCGGAATGAGAAATGGGAGATGGGAAAAGGAAATCAGCCTAACAAAATTGATGCTGGTTAACAAAATTGAGGCTCATGGAATAGAAGGGTCAGTGTCCAATTGGATAAAAGTTGGCTTAAGGACAGAAATCAGTAAGTCATAGTCATAGGGTTCCGAAGAAGGGTCACTGACCCGAAAAGTTAACTCTGCTTCTCTTTTCACAGTTGCTGCCAGACCTGCTGAGTGGTTCCAGCATTTCTTGTTTTTATTTTATATTAGTCATAGTAAATAGTTGCTTTTCAGACTGGAGGATGGTGGACAGTGTGTTCCTCAAGTGTGAGTGCTGGGACCACTGCTTTTTTTGCTATATGTAAATGACTTGCATCTTGGAATACAGAGCAGAATCTCAAAATTTGCTGATGGCACCAAACTTGGAGGTATGGCGAACAGTGAGGATGATATGAACTGCCAGCAACAGGACATAGATAGGTGAGCAGAATGGGCAAATTGGTGACGGATGTTCAAGTGTGACCTGGGGGTGCATGTGCATTGATCTTTGAAGGTGGCAAGAAAGAGGTTAGTAAAGCATTTGGGATCTTGGGGTTCATAAGTAGAGGCATTGAGGACAAAAGCAGGGAAGTTATGCTGAACCTTTATAAAGCTCTGGTTAGGCCCCAAGTGGAGTATTGCATCCAGTTCTAGTCACCACACTTCAAGAAGGTGTGAGTCCTTGAGAAGGTACAGAGGAGATTTACCAGAATGGTTCCAGGGATGGAGGATTTTAATTACAAGGTTAAGGTGGAAAAGCTGTGTTTGTTCTTAGAACAAAGGAGAATGAAGTATAGCCTGGCTATCTGACCCAAACCCGACTAGACCCATCGACATGTGTTGGGTTCGGGTCGAGCCGGGTCGAAATTCCAAGTCCAGCATTTGGGCTCAGGTCGGGTCGGGCTGGACACTGCTTCCGGGAAGTCACGGGATCAGGCTTACCCATGATTCCCCACAACTCCAGCTGCAGGAATAGCCTGCTGCCAGAACAGATGAAGAAGATTCGTGTTGGGTCGGGTGCGAAAAAAAATTAAAGGGCTTGGGCTCGGGTCAGGTTGGCTGTTGTCGGGTCGGGCCTGGATCAGGTTTTAATTTTATACCCAAGCCAGGCTTTAGACTGAGGGGACATTTAATAGAAGTGTACAAGATTATGACAGGCTTAGATAAGTTAGACAAGGAAAAACTGTTCCCATTAACAAATAGTACAAGGACTAGGGGACACAGATTGAAAGTTTTGGGCAAAAGATGCAGTGGGAATATGAGGAAGCACTTTTTTACGCAGTGGATTGTAATTATAGTATAATGTAATATAGGGTTGTTAATGGGCAGAATATGTAAATAATCTGAGTGTCATCACAGGAATTGATGTAACAGAACCTTTACACAACCTCGTGTAGAGGGAAAGTGGAAGCCATAGAAGTCAGATGTATGTAAATAAACTCCTGTTCCTGTAACCATCAATCTCTCAGATTTTCTGTTGTAAGACTAACTAGCACCAGAATATTATATGGTGGCAATGGTAAACTGAAGAAGAAATGGAAAAATCACTGCCCTCATCAGAGAACTTTGAGAAGATAGCTGGACAGAACCAAGCAGAGGCGTGACCGAGATGGGTCTGAAGATTTACTAGGTACTGTACTGTATTGGATCTTGTGCAGAATCCAGACAAGGAGCAGGTCAGTATGTTATTATATGCCATGGGAGAGTGCATGGACGATATCCTCATAACACAGGGCATTGACAAAGAAAAGCTACCTACGAGGAGGTTATTAAGGCTCTGAGGCCTTACTTTAACATAAGAAAAAACTTAATCATTCAGCGTGCCAAATTCGGCAGAGAGGAGAAAGAATTGAATCTTTTATCAACGACTTATAAAGGCTTGCATCTTAATATTACAGTAATGACCTGGAACTCGGTGGTGGAAGTGGAGACAATCAGTGATTTCAAGAGAAGTTGGATGGCCACCTGAGAGAAATAAACTTGCAGGGCTACGGGGATCGAGCCAGGGAGTGGGACTGACTGTATAGCTCCGGGAAGAGTCCCTGCCTCCACCACCTTCTGAGGCAGAGAGTTCCAAAGTCGCACAACCCTCTGAGAGAAGAAATTCTCCTCATCTCTGTCCTAAAAGGGCATCCCCTAATTTTAAAACAGTGCCCCCTAGTTCTGGACTCACCCACAATAGAAAACATCCTCTCCACATCCACCTTGACTAGACCTTTCAGGATCTTATAAACTTCAATGAAGTGTCCCCTCACTCTTCTAAACTCCAGTGAAAACAAGCCCTGTCTGTCCAACCTATCCTCGTAAGACAACCTGCTGATTCCAGGTATCAATCTAGTAAACCTCCTCTGAACCGCCTCCAATGCATTTACATCCTTCCTTAAATAAGGGGACCAAAACTGCACATAGTTTTCAAGATGTGGTCTCACTAATGTCCTGTACAATTGAAGCATAACTTCCTTACTTTTATTTTCAATTCCTCTCATAATAAAGGATAGCATTACATTAGCCTGCTTTATTACCTGCTATACCTGCTTACTAACTTCTTGTGACTCCTGCACTAGAACACCTGGATCCCCCTACACCTCAGAATTCTGCAGTCGTTCTCTGTTTAAGTAATACTCTGCTTTTTTATTCTCATGCCAAAGTGAGCAACTTCACATTTTCCCACATGATACTCCATCTGCCAGATTTTTGGCCACTCATTCAACCTATCTATATTGGTCTACAACCTCCTTATGTCCTCTTCACAGCATACTTTCCTACTTACTTTTGTGTCATCTGCAAATTTAGCTACCATGCCATTTCTCCCCTACGATGTGAACTAAATAGGTTACTTCAGCCTTAGCGAACTCGTTCTTTGCTAGATTAGCCACCAGGTGGGCTCTCTGTAAACCCTTAAAGAGTTCCCTTAGATGGTTCTGGTGGTCTTCCCATGTATCACTGTAAACTAACAGGCCATCCAGATGGACAACAAAGATTTTTAAACAGCTACTCCCTAGTTTGAGTCTTTGGAAAGTTGCTGGGGCGTTCTTTCAAACAAATGGCATTACTGTAGATAGGTATAAGCCATCAGGGATGACAAATGCTGAAATTTCCTTTGCTTGGGTGGTCAAGGGGACTTGCCAATATCCTTTCAATAAGTCAATTTTACTAATGTAGCTGGAGCTTCCTACTTGGTCAATGCAGTCCTCAATACAGGGGGATTGGATATGGGTCTGTTTGGGTTACTGCATTAATTTTTCGATAACCATTGCAAAGTCTGGTTGATCCATCAGGTTTGGGTACCAGTATAATAGGGGAGCTCTAGCTGCTTTGTTTGGATTCAAATAAATCATTGTCCAGCATATATTTGATTTCTATGCAGATCTGAGCCAATTCGCCAGGGCTCAGTCTGCATAAGTTTTGTTTTATTGGTGGGGTCTCTCCTACGTCTACATTGTGGATTGTTAAAGATGTGCGTCCTGGTTTGTCCCCGCAAATTTCTTCAAACTCCCGTAGTAGTATTACTAGGTCCTGTCTCTGTGGCTTAGAGAGATAGTTGAATATGGTGTCTACTCTCCTTAATATTTCTTTATTTTCCAATTTTATGGTGGGGGATTCAATTTGAGAGTTTTCTGGGTTCTCTTCCTCACTTAGTTCTTCCTCACGAGGGCTGTATTCCTCTACTGCACTTACATTTTGGCATGCACTTACTGTCTATCTGATTCTCGGCTGTGGTATTGTTTTAGCATATTGATGTGACATAGTCTTTGCTTCTGTCTTCAGTCATGGGTATTCATCAAGTATTTCACCTTTTCCCCTATACTGTATAGGCCATTGAATCTAAATTTTAGAGGTTTGCCTTGCAATGGTAACAGTACTAGAAATTGTTCCCCTGGTTGGAATTCTCAGGCTGCAGCCTTTTTGTCTACTTGCCTTTTCATGTTTTGTTGAGCTGCTTTTAGGTGTTCTTTTGCTGCAGCACAGACTTCAAAAAGTCTCTCACGAAAGGTGGACACATAATTTAGTAGTGAGGTTTCCTCCCTTTGATCCAGGAATTGTTTTTTAGTCAGTTTCAGTGGGCCTCTTACCTCATGTCCAAAGACAAATTCAAATGGAATGAAACATGTGGATTCATTTGGTGAATCCTCAGTAGCAAACAGCAAGAAAGCTATTCCTTTATCCTAGTCATGGGGGTAATCACAGCAACATGCCCTGATTATGGTTTTCAGAGTTTGATAATATCGTTCCAGAGCCCCTTGAGAATGTGATGGTATGCTGAAGATTTCAGCTATTCGATACCAAGGCTGTGCACTACTTCTTGGAATGTTCGGGACATGAAATTAGTTCCCTGATTGGACTAAATTGCTATGGGCAAGCTGTATTGTGTGCAATATTGGGTCAGTCCCTCGACTACAGCTTTGGCAGTAATTTTCCTTAAGGCTATCGCTTCTGGGAGTTGGGTGGCCATATCCATGATGGTTAAAAGGTATTGATAACCAGTCCTGGTTTTGGGTAGGGGTCCAACACACTTGATTAGAAAGCTACTGGATGGTTCCTCAAAAGCAGGAATGGGGATCAGTGGAGCACGTTTAATTGTAAGTTGCGGTTTTCCAAAAACTTGGGCTGGTATGGCAGGTCTTGCAAAAGTTAATGGATTTGTGGCCAGTAAAAGTGTTGGCTTATCCAGGCCTGGGTCTTTCAGGTACCTACATGCTCACCATAGGGATTTCATGGGCAATTTTCAAAAGTTCTCTATGGTATTGAGGGCGAACTACAACTTGGTGAACTACTGTTCACTCCTCCTCTGCAGGTTGCTGTGGGGATCTCCATTTTCTCATCAGGATTTCATTTTTAACATAGTAGCACTCAGGCAGTTTCTCCGCTTCTGCCTCAAAATAGGCTATCAGCGCTATCCTTATTAAATCAGAGTCTGTCTGCTGGGCTTCAATTAAGGAGAATCGGTCATAGACCTCCCCTAAATCTCCAAAAAACATTTCAGCCAGCCAAACCTTGGGGTCATTTGACTGAATTACTGGCTCAGCCTGCTCTATTGGAGCTTGTTTAGCCTTGGATGGGTTACTACACAGGCAGGAAACATTCCAGGAATTTCCTCCTGTACTTGTCCTGTCTCTTTGGCCTCATTTGGCTGATCTAAGACCACTGAAGCTGCTACCACTTTATCTTCAGCCATATCATTGTCTAGCAGCAAACCTATTCTGGTCACAGATGGACTATGAACAATTCCTACTGTAACTGGTCCAGATATAGATAGAACATAGAACATTACAGCGCAGTACAGGCCCTTCAGCCCTCGATGTTGCGCCGACCTGTGAAACCATCTGACCTACACTATTCCATTTTCATCCATATGTCTATCCAATGACCACTTAAATGCCCTTAAAGTTGGCGAGTCTACTACTGTTGCAGGCAGGGCGTTCCACGCCCCTACTACTCTCTGTGTAAAGAAACTACCTCTGACATCTGTCCTATATCTATCACCCCTCAACTTAAAGCTATGTCCCCTCGTGTTTGCCATCACCATCCGAGGAAAAAGACTCTCACTATCCACCCTATCTAACCCTCTGATTATCTTATATGTCTCTATTAAGTCACCTCTCCTCCTCCTCTCTCCAACGAAAACAACCTCAAGTCCCTCAGCCTTTCCTCGTAAGACCTTCCCTCCATACCAGGCAACATCCTAGTAAATCTCCTCTGCACCTTTTCCAAAGCTTCCACATCCTTCCTATAATGCGGTGACCAGAACTGCACGCAATACTCCAGGTGCGGCCGCACCAGAGTTCTGTACAGCTGCAGCATGACCTCGCGGCTCCTAAACTCAATCCCCCTACTAATAAAAGCTAACACACCATATGCCTTCTGAACAGCTCTATTAAACTGGGTGGCAACTTTCAGGGATTTATGTACCTGGACACCAAGATCTCTCTGCTCATCTACACTGCCAAGAATCTTCCCATTAGCCCAGTATTCTGCAATCCTGTTACTCCTTCTGAAGTGAATCACCTCACACTTTTCCGCATTAAACTCCATTTGCCATCTCTCAGCCCAGCTCTGCAGCCTATCTATGTCCCTCTGTAACCTACAACATCCTTCGGCACTATCCACAACTCCACCGACCTTCGTGTCATCCGCAAATTTACTAACCCACCCTTCTACACCCTCTTCCAGGTCATTTATAAAAATGACAAACAGCAGTGGCCCCAAAACAGATCCTTGCGGTACACCACTAGAAACTATACTCCAGGATGAACATTTACCATCAACCACCACCCTCTGTCTTCTTTCAGCTAGCCAATTTCTGATCCAAAGCACTAATTCACCTTCAATCCCATAATTCTGTATTTTCTGCAATAGCCTACCGTGGGGAACTTTATCAAACGCCTTACTGAAATCCATATAGACCACATCCACGGCTTTACCCTCATCCACCTGTTTGGTCACCTTGTCAAAAAACTCAATAAGGTTTGTGAGGCACGACCTACCCTTCACAAAACCGTGCTGACTATCTCTAATGAACTTATTCTTTTCAAGATGATTATAAATCCTATCTCTTATAACCTTTTCCAACATTTTACCCACAACCGAAGTAAGGCTCACAGGTCTATAATTACCAGGGCTGTCTCTACTCCCCTTCTTGAACAAGGGGACAACATTTGCTATCCTCCAGTCTTCCGGCACTATTCCTGTCGACAATGACGACATAAAGGTCAAGGACAAAGGCTCTGCAATCTCCTCCCTGGCTTCCCAGAGAATCCTAGGATAAATCCCATCTGGCCCAGGGGACTTATCTATTTTCACACTTTCCAAAATTGCTCACACCTCCTCCTTGTGAACCTCAATCCCATCTAGCCTAGTAGTCTGTATCCCAGTATTCTCCTCGACAACATTTTCTTTCTCCACTGTAAATACTGACGAAAAATATTCATTTAACACTTCCCCTATCTCCTCCGATTCCACACACAACTTCCCACTACTATCCTTGATTGGCCCTAACCTATCTCTAGTCATTCTTTTATTCCTGATATACCTATAGAAAGCCTTAGGGTTTTCCCTGATCCTATCCGCCAATGACTTCTCGTGTCCTCTCCTTGCTCTTCTTATCTCTCCCTTTAGATCCTTCCTGGCTAGCTTGTAACTCTCAAGCGCCCTAACTGAGCCTTCACGTCTCATCCTAACATAAGCCTTCTTCTTCCTCTTGACAAGCTCTTCAACTTCTTTAGTAAACCACGGCTCCCTCGCTCGACAACTTCCTCCCTGCCTGACAGGTACATACTTATCAAGGACACGCAGTAGCTGCTCCTTGTATAAGCTCCACATTTCGATTGTGCCCATCCCCTGCAGTTTCCTTCCCCATCCTACGCATCCTAAATCTTGCCTAATCGCATCATAATTTCCTTTCCCCCAGCTATAATTCTTGCCCTGCTGTATATGCCTGTCCCTGCCCATCGTTAAGGTAAACCTAACCGGATTGTGATCACTATCACCAAAGTGCTCACCAACTTCTAAATCTAACACCTGGCCGGGTTCATTACCCAGTACCAAATCCAATGTGGCATCGCCCCTGGTTGGCCTGTCTACATACTGTGTCAGAAAACCCTCCTGCACACACTGGACAAAAACAGACCCATCTAAAGTACTCGAACTATAGTATTTCCAGTCAATATTTGGAAAGTTAAAGTCCCCCATAACCACTACCCTGTTACTCTCGCTCCTGTCAAGAATCATCTTTGCTATCCTTTCCTCTACATCTCTGGAACTATTTGGAGGTCTATAGAAAACTCCCAACAGGGTGACCTCTCCTCTCCTGTTTCTAACCTCGGCCCAGACTACCTCAGTAGACGAGTCCTCAAACGTCCTTTCTGCCGCTGTAATACTTTCCTTGATTAACAATGCCACACCCCCCCTCTTTTACCATCTTCTCTGTTCTTAGTGAAACATCTAAATCCCGGAACCCGCAACATCCATTCCTGTCCCTGCTCTATCCATGTCTCTGAAATGGCCACAACATCGAGATCCCAGGTACCAACCCATGCTGCAAGCTCACCCACCTTATTCCGGATGCTCCTGGCGTTGAAGTAGACACATTTTAAACCAAGCTCTTGCTTGCCAGTGCCCTCTTGTGTCCTTATAACCTTATCCCTGACCTCACTACTCTCAACATCCTGCACACTGGAACTACAATTTAGGTTCCCATCCCCCTGCTGAATTAGTTTAAACCCCCCCGAAGAGCACGAGCAAATCTCCCCCCCAGGATATTGGTACCCCTCTGGTTCAGGTGAAGACCATCCAATATGAGGTCACACTGCAGATGCCCAGATACTAGGGCACTGACATGTATCCTCCTTCAATGCCTCTGACCAGAACCTTTGCCTTGAGTGAGTTGTCTGGTGGAAAGATCATGCCTTTACCTAGCATTAAGTATTGAGTGGCCCCTGTATCTCAGAGCAGGGCAATGGATTTACCTGTCTCATTAGAGGGGTATGGGGACACCTTTCCCTTTCAAACAAAATCCTGATAATCTTCAGGGATCTTGTCTATATCTGCTACATCTAGGGTGGTATACTTTGAGGGGTCCATTACTGTGGTTAGGATCACAGGCTTGTCTGCTTTGTTGCCTACTTCAGCATCCTTTTCTAGGCTAGCCTTGTAAATGCCTACAAAATTTATGGGTTTCCCTTTTAACTTCCAGCAGTTGGCTTTTACATGCCTTGTTTTGCTGCAATGGGAACAGACAGGTCTGTGGAAAGCATTCTTGCCCTCTGCACTTTCTTTACTGATGGAGAGCTTCTTGCATTCTCACTTTTGATTCCATTTTCACTAGCACCACATCTCTTATCATTATCCCACTTTTGGTCATTCTTGGACCTCTGGGGATTATTATGGAAGGGTTTTCCCTGAAAAAAGCATTTATGAGTCAGCTCATAATTGTCTGCCATCACAGCTGCTTCTCTTACCCTTGTAATTCTTTGTTCTTCAGTATGAATCTTTATGTTAAGGGAAAATGCTATTTTTAAATTCTTCTAGTAAAATCTCTTCTCTCAAATTTTCATATGTGAGATCTAACTTAAAAGATTGGATCCTGTGATCAAAAGCCATATGTTTAATTTTTTCAAATTTGATAAAGGTTTGGGCAGGTCTTTTCCTGGCATTTCAAAACTGTTGCAGATTGGCTTCAGGGACTAATTCATATGCATTTAATATTGCAGCTTTAGTCTGTTCATAATCGAGGGAGCTTTCTGCTGATAACATGGACTGAGCTTCGTGAGCTCTACCCATCAATTCACTTTGTAAGAGGAGGATTCAATGTTCTTTCAGCCATTTTAGCCTGTTAGTTATTTTCTCAAAGGAGGTAAAATTGGATTCAGTCTCTTCCTCATTAAATTTTGGCACTAATCGTGAGTGTCTCAATACATCAAAGTTTTGCTCCGAATTGAGGATAAGGTTTGAGTAGCTGGTGGCATTCTCACCTTGTGTCACAGCCTTTCTCACTCAAACTTTCTTGTTGCTTCCTCTTTTTCCTTCTGCAATTACATCTCCTCTCTTCTCAATTGCATCTCCTCTTTTTTCAACTGCAACTCCTCCCTTTGCCTTTGAATTCTAGTTAAGGCTATCCTGTCAGTTTCAGATTTCATGCTTGCCTCTTCTGGTTCTGAGGTAAGATCAAAATAGCTAGAGTCTTCACTATTTCAGGTTTCTTTGTTTCAAAGTGACTTCACCATAGAGAAAAAAAACAAATGTTATGAGAAAACCCTTTTATTTAGAGATACAGCACTGAAACAGGCCCTTCGGCCCACCGAGTCTGTGCCGACCAAGAACCACCCATTTATACCAGCCCTACAGTAATCCCATATTCCCTACCACCTACCTACACTAGGGGCAATTTACAATGGCCAATTTACCTATCACCTGCAAGTCTTTGGCAGTGGGAGGAAACCGGAGCACCCGGCGAAAACCCACGCAGTCACAGGGAGAACTTGCAAACTCCGCACGGGCAGTACCCAGAATTGAACCCGGGTCCCTGGAGCTGTGAGGCTGCGGTGCTAACCACCGCACCACTGTGTTCAATTTTCCACAGTTTTAGAGGTGAAGTTTCCTCCCATTTCCAAATCTCTCATTGAAACTCATTGTTCAAAAATTCTCAGCTTCGAGAGATTTGTTACGGACAGGTAGAAAGGGGTGTGGGTGTTTTCCACTGTTCACCTCCTGACCGCAGTTGTGTTTTGTTAAAAATGGTGCACTAGTCCCTAAATTTTTTTAGCGTCAAATAAACAGACAATGATAGGTTTTCTCATAGGTTAAAAAAAGATAGCTATTTATTTTTACATAATTCCCAAAATGGTCGCATCCTCATCTGCACATACATTCACTCACACGAACATACACAAGAATAGATAGATAGAGAAAAAAATGATAGGATGTAGTTCAAACTGAGGTAGATGTTCGTGGTTTATGGTAAACCTGTTGAATCTTCTCAGGAGGACAGTCTCTTTTAAAGGTTCAGGCCTAAGTGTTTGTAGTCTTGAAACTTGTTGAGATGTTGTAGACTTCTGGTGGTTATGACTTCAGATTGGAGGTGATGGTCACTTTATGTTCTCTGCTGCAGCCAGTTGAAGTGTAGAATTATCAGTAGTGCTTCTTCCTTGTTTTGCTGGCTCTCTTGTACAGCCTCTGACCAAACTGCATTCTGAAGATATTGGCTTGATCTCCCCCTTTCTTTAAAAGGCTATCTCTTTCTGGTAAAAATCTATCACATTAGAGTTTCTGTGAGGAGACACAAAGCCCTCTTCCCCTGTTGTGAGCACACCATGTACCAGGATGTAGAGACCGTGGCTATCAATTGATGTCTGCATGGGAATCATTTTGTTAACACGGTGCTATTTCACTCCTATTCAATTTTGGTTAGGGCTGTGAGTCCATCTGACTCCAGAATGCTTTGTTAGTTTATTCATCTCAATAACAGAATCACAGAATTCTTACAAGTGCAGAAGGAGGCCATTCGGCCCATCATGTCTGCACTGGCTCTCTGAAAGAGCAATTCCTTCACTTCCATTCCCCTGCCTTAGAACATAGAACATAGAACATAGAACATACAGCACAGAACAGGCCCTTCGGCCCACAATGTTGTGCCGATCCTTTGTCCTCTGTCAAGGACAATTTAATCTATACCCCATCATTCTCCTTTATCCATATACCTATCCAAAAGCCTTTTGAAAGTCCCTAAAGTTTCTGACTCAACAACTTCCCCGGGCAAGGCATTCCATGCCTCGACCACTCTCTGGGTAAAGAACCTTCCCCTGACATCCCCCTTATATCTCCCACCCTTCACCTTAAATTTATGACCCCTTGTAACGCTTTGCTCCACCCGGGGAAAAAGTTTCTGACTGTCTACCCTATCTATTCCCCTGATCATCTTATAAACCTCTATCATGTCACCCCTCATCCTTCTCCTTTCTAACGAGAAGAGGCCTAGAATGTTCAGCCTTTCCTCGTAAGACTTATTCTCCATTCCAGGCAACATCCTGGTAAATCTCCTCTGCACCCTCTCCAAGGCTTCCACATCCTTCCTAAAATGAGGCGACCAGAACTGCACACAGTACTCCAAATGAGGCCTTACCAAGGTCCTGTACAGCTGCATCATCACCTCACGGCTCTTAAATTCAATCCCTCTGCTAATGAACGCTAACACCCCATATGCCTTCTTCACAGCCCTATCCACTTGAGTTGCAACTTTCAATGATCTATGCACATAGACCCCAAGGTCTCTCTGCTCCTCCACATGCCCAAGAACCCTACCGTTAACCCAGTATTTTGCATTCATGTTTGTCCTTCCAAAATGGACGACCTCACACTTTTCAGGGTTAAACTCCATCTGCCACTTTTCAGCCCAGCACTGCAACCTATCCAAGTCCCTTTGCAGACGACAATAGCCCTCCTCGGTATCCACAACTCCACCAACCTTTGTATCATCTGCAAATTTACTGACCCACCCTTCGACTTCCTCATCCAAGTCGTTAATAAAAATCACAAACAGGAGAGGACCCAGAACTGATCCCTGTGGCACGCCACTGGTAACTGGGCTCCAGGCTGAGTATTTACCATCTAAGACCACTCTCTGCCTTCTATCAGTTAGCCAATTCTTAATCCAACTGGCCACATTCCCCACTATCCCATGCCTCCTGACTTTCTCCATAAGTCTACCATGGGGGACCTTATCAAATGCCTTACTAAAATCCATGTACACCACATCCACTGGTTTACCCTCATCCACTTGCTTGGTCACCTGCTCAAAGAATTCAATCAGGCTTGTGAGGCAAGACCTACCCCTCACAAAACCGTGCTGACTGTCCCGAATCAAGCAGTGTCTTTCCAGATGCTCAGAAATCCTATCCCTCAGCACCTTTTCCATCAACTTGCCTACCACCGAAGTAAGACTAACTGGCCTGTAATTCCCAGGGTTGTTCCTATTCCCTTTCTTGAACAGGGGCACAACATTTGCCACCCTCCAATCACCTGGTACCACCCCCGTCAGCAGAGAAGATGAAAAGATCATTGCCAGCGGCTCTGCAATTTCATCCCTTGCTTCCCATAACATCCTTGGATATACCCCGTCAGGCCCGGGAGACTTGTCTATCTTCAAGTTATTCAAAAACCCCAACACATCTTCCCTCCTAACGAGCACTTCCTCGAGCTTACCAGTCTGTTTCACACCGTCCTCTTCAGTAATACACCCCTTCTCATTCGTAAATACCGAAGAGAAGTACTCATTCAAAACCTCACTTATCTCTTCCGGCTCAACACACAGTCTCCCGCTATTGTCCTTGACCGGACCTATGGTCCCCCTAGTCATCCTCATATTTCTGACATACGCGTAAAAGGCCTTGGGGTTTTCTTTTATCCTACCCGCCAAGCATTTTTCATGCCCTCTCTTAGCTCTCCTAATCCCTTTCTTCAGATCCTTCCTGGCCATCTTGTATCCCTCCAGAGCTATGCCTGTGCCCTTTTTCCTCAACTTTATATACGCATCCTTCTTCTTCCTAACAAGACTCTCAACCTCTCTTGTCAACCACGGTTCCCTCACATGACCATCCCTTCCCTGTCTGACAGGGACATGCTTATCAATGGTCCCTACTATCTGCTCCTTGAAAAAGTTCCACATTTCGACCGTGCCCTTCCCTGCCAGCATATGCTCCCAACTTATGCTCCTCAGTTCCTGCCTGACAGCATCATATCTACCCTTCCCCCAATTGTAAACCTTGCCCTGTTGCACATACCTATCCCTCTCCATTACCACAGTGAATGCTACAGAATTGTGATCACTATCTCCAAAGTGCTCGCCCACCAACAGCTCTATCACTTGCCCTGGTTCATTACCTAGTACCAAATCCAATATTGCCTCCCCTCTGGTCGGGCAGTCTACATACTGAGTCAGAAAAGCTTCCTGGACATACTGCACAAACACTACCCCATCCAAACTATTCGATCTAAAGAGTTGCCAATCAATATTTGGGAAGTTGAAATCCCCCATAATTACTACCCTGTGACTTCTGCTCCTTTCCAAAATCTGTTTCCCAATCTGCTCTTCCACCTCCCTGCTGCTATTGGGGGGCCTATAGAAAACTCCCATCAAGGTGACTGCTCCTTTCCTGTTCCTGACCTCAACCCACAGTGCCTCAGTCGGCAGATCCTCCTCGAAAATTCTTTCAGCAGTTGTTACACTATTTCTAACTAACAATGCCACCCCCCCACCTCTTTTACCACCATTCCTAATCTTATGAAAACATCTATAACCAGGTACCTCCAAAAACCATTCCTCCCCCTCACCTATCCACGTTTCAGTGATGGCCACAACATCGTAGTCCCAAGTGCCCATCCACGCCTTCAATTCACTCACCTTATTCCTGATGCTTCTTGCGTTGAAGTATACGCACTTTAACCCTTCTCCGTGCCCATCTGTCCTCTGTGACAGTGCTACCTTCCCCAATACCTCACTACACTCTTTGTCTTTCTGAGTGGACCCACTGGTCCCTGGATTACAAGTCCGGTTCCCATCCCCCTCCCAAACTAGTTTAAACCCTCCCGAACAGTACTAGCAAACCTCCCTCCCAGGATATTGGTGCCCCTCTGGTTCAGATGCAGCCCGTCCTGTTTGAACAGGTCCCATCTTCCCCAGAATGCAGTCCAATTATCCAAGAACTGGAAGCCCTCCCTCCTACACCATTCCTGCAGCCACGTGTTCAGCTGTGCTCTCTCCCTATTCCTAGCCTCACTATCACGTGGCGCCGGCAACAAACCAGAGATAACAACTCTGTCCGTCCGAGCTTTCAGCTTCCAGCCTAACTCCCTAAACTCACTTCTAACATCTGTGCCACCCTTCCTTCCTACGTCGTTGGTGCCAATGTGCACCACGACCTCTGGCTGCTCCCCCTCCCCTTTAAGGATCCTGAAGACGCGATCACAAACATCACGGACCCTGGCACCAGGGAGGCAACAAACCATCCGTGCGTCTCGCCTGCGCCCACAGAACCGCCTGTCCGTACTCCTCACCATCGAGTCCCCGATGACTAGTGCTCTCCCATTCTCCCTCCTTCCCTTCTGAGCCACAGTGCAGGACCCCGTGCCAGAGGCCCGGTCACTGCAGCCTGCCCCCGATAGGCCGTCCCCCCCAACAGTATCTAAAACTGTATACTTGTTGTTGAGGGGAACGACCACAGGAGATCCCTGCACTGACCTCTTCCCACCTCTAACTGTTACCCAGCTGCCTTTGATTTGTGGAGTAACGACCTCCGTGTAGTTTCTATCTATCAACCCCTCAGCTTCCCGAATGATCCTCAGTTCATCCAGCTCCAGCTCCAATTCCCTAACACGGTCTGATAGGAGCTGGAGACGGATGCACTTCCAGCAGGTGAAGTCGGCAGGGCCACCGGAGGTTTCCCTCACCTCGAACATTCTGCAGGAGGAGCAATACACTACACTGGCTGCCATTTCTTTTATTCAATTACCCCTTAGTTAAGTACAACTATAGATATTAACAAAAACAGTAAATAGCTTACCTGCTCAGTCCTTTTTGGTTAGAGGAGGAGGGTAAAAAGGGTCTTATTATTATGTTAGAGGAGGAGGATGGGTGGGAGACACTACATGTGTAGTGGCTCGGGTTTACTCAGCTCCGCACCTTTAAGGAAAATACCTACCCAGGAGTCCTCGCTGCCGACCAGCTTCCGGTTCCTCCGGCGCCAAAAGAAACTCAAAGACAAGGAAAACAGTAAGTAAAACAGTAAGTACTTACTTACTAGCCTTCTCCCCATAATCCTTCACATTCTTCCTTTTCATATAACTGTCTAATTTCCTTTTGAATGTTTGAACTTGCCTCCACCACTGTCTCAGGCAGAGCATTCCAGACCTTAACCACTCGCTGTGTGAAAAAGTTATTTCTCATGTCATTTTTGCTTCTCTTACCAAATACTTTAAATCTATGCCCTCTTGTTCTCGATCCTTTCACGAGTGGGAACAGTTTCCCTCTATCTACTCTGTCCAGACTCCTCATGATTTTGAATACCTCTATTAAATCACCGCTCAGCCTTCTCTTCTCCAAGGAAAACAGTCCTAACTTCTCCAATCTATCTTCATAAGAGTCATTGTTATGTAATAGTGGTCGTTACAATTTCAAAGTGGTTCTCCCCAGTGCTATTTCAGACACGATTAATGAGTTCCATCTTTTCAGACAGGTTTACTGATTTCTAGTCCAAGAGGGGTCATATGACTGCTACTCCATTTTAACTATGATACAAGTGTCCATGCTCTTGTGGTTTTATTTAATAATTGACTTTTTAAATTCACAATTCTTCAGTTTCATTGTTTATTTCATCACGCTCCTTCCATGCATGACAAAGAATAGAGAATTAAAACGGGATGTAATTTTAACCATACATTTACAAGATACAGTCAGGTATCTAGGATCTCATGCAGAAGCAACCAATCCATTTATTAAAGAGAATAAAACTATTTTGGCTGAAGCTGCTAAAAATGATGTATGTATAATGCATGAATCTTGGTTAGTGAACAAGCCAGAGAGAATTTACAGCGTATTGTTGAGGGAAGGCTTCCCTGTTGGGTAATGTACCAACACCTAAGTGTTATGTCCACTTACCAATTTAATTTGACTATGTGTCAGGTTAGAGAGCTGGTACAGGTATACCTAGTGAGATATCAGTGGGATTTGTTTGCCCCTATGACATAACACAATAAACTGCCTCTGCCTGTGGGTTTAAATGGGACCAGACTGAATGGAATTGTACCATACAGGTAACCTCAGGAGAACAATACCCAGTAAGATCATCATTTCAGGGAAGGGATGAATATTGTGTCACCACTATACATCGGGAATACTGGTATGGCGATCTAACCTGTCCTGTTACATTGGGACCATTTTGCTTTATTCCAACCTTGTCTGTGAGGGTTGGTGTCATAAGTGCTTTTGTTTTTCTTCATAAAAACTAGGAGGTCTGTGTGCCTTTAAGACTGAAAAAACTCTGTGGATGATAACTGCAGAGGTTTAGTGTTTGAAGAGTCCAGGCTGCAGGGCAATTTGTAGCCAAGTGACTTGATGGTTTTACGACGGTCTTGTGATTCCTGTTGAGGAAAACCTGCAGCTTCAATTTGGCAGTGAAAGAAGAAACCGGGGGCTGTGAGCAGCTTAAAGAGATATTGCTGGAAACTGGCCAGGAATATAGCCCGGAAAATGCTTTCTCTTGAACAATAACTCCTGTATCAAGTAAAATTCTACTTTCTTCTTGAAGTTAAAAGAACTTTGAAGGAGTTGCTGGAGATCTGAGTTTGCAGACCAGAAAAAGAACTTTCCCTGGAAGGAATGCTTGTCTCTTTTGTAAAAAAAGGAATTTTACATTTGAGTTGGGGCTGTGCTCTGCCTGAAGAGAGGAAAAGACCCCTGGAGAGAAAAAGAACCAGAGAAAAAGAAATTGCTATACTCTATGGAGTAACACTGCTTCAGAGAAAGAAAGCCTGTGTTTCGGGTGTGGCAAAGTTGCTGTTGCCTCCATACAGGAATTCCTGTCTGAAGAGTGAGTTCTGTAATTGCTGTGTTCTATAGAGAGAGGCACCTTTGCTGAGAGGAAGCCTGCATTGTTGAAGTTGGTCTCCAGTCTCTGAAAAATCTCTACTTTAAGAGTAAGTCCTGTTGACTTTTGTGTTTTTTGGAAGTTCCTAAACTCTCAAGAAAGTTTCTACTGTTAGATTGCTACTTTAAAATTTAAACAGACCTGTTGCTACACCCTATTGCTGAAAGATCTGTGTGATGCCTGCTGCAGATGAACCACCTTGAACAGCGACCCATCATAGACTGTTCATTCATTTCTCCTGGAAAGACATGGAATGGCATCTGACTATTCGACTCTGGGATGCCTCAGTTAATCGGAAAAATACTACCAAAAGTTACAACCCAGTTATTTATTATTCTAAGAAACTGCTGTAAAGACCATATTTCCATTTTCCCCAGTTAACCATTGGTAATTGAATGCATGTTTGTGCATGAGGGTTCGGAAGATTAAGGAGTTATAAAATTTTTTCATACATATAGATTCATCTCATTATCATTTAAACTTGGCTTATTAATAAATAGTTAATTTTGTTGTTTAAAGAAACCTGGCTTGGTGTGCTTTATTCTGGGGGTAAATAAAGAGATTAATTTGGCTATTTTTCCAGTAGATTGGAAACTTTACTAATATGCTGTGATCTATGGAGCAGTGGACTGAAGTAGAGTCATAGAGTCATACAGCACAGAAACAGGCCCTTTGGCCAATCATGTCTGTGCTGGCCATCAAGCACCTAACTATTCTAATCCCATTTTCCAGCACTTGGTCCATAGCCTTGTTTGCTATGGCATTTCAAGTGCTCATCTAAGTACTTCTTAAATGTTGTGATGGTTCATGCCTCTACCACCTCTTCAGGCAGTGCATTCCAGATTCCAACCACCCTCTGGGTGAAATTTTTTTCCTCAAATCCCCTCTAAACCTCTTACCTTAAATCTATACCCCCTGGTTATTGACCCCTCTGCTAAGGGAAAACGTTTCTTCCTATCTAATCTATCAATGCCCCTCATAATTTTGTATACTTCAATCATGTCCCCCCTCAGCCTTCCCTGCTCTAAGGAAAAGAACCCTAGCCTTTTCAGTCTCTCTTCATAGCTGAAACGCTCCAGCCCAGGACACAACCTGGTGAATCTCCTCTGCACCCTCTCCAGTGCAATTACATCCTTCCTATAGTGTGGTGCCCAGAACTGTACACAGTACTCCAGCTGTGGCCTAACTAGCGTTTTATACAGCTCCATCATTATCTCCCTGCTCTTATATTCTATGCCTCGGCTAATAAAGGCAAGTATCCCATACACCTTCCTAACCACTTTATCTACCTGTGCTGCTGCCTTCAGTGATCTACGGACAAGTACACCAAAGTCCCTCTAACCCTCTGTACTTCCTAGGGTCCTACCATCCATTGTATATTCCCTTGCCTTGTTAGTCCTCCCAAAATGCATCACCTCACACTTCTCAGGATAAATTCCATTTGCTACTGCTCTGCCCATCTATATCGTCCTGTAATCTAAGGCTTTCCTCCTCACTATTTACGACACCAACAATTTTTGTGTCATCTGTGAACTTACTGATCATACCTCCTATATTCACGTCTAAATCATTAATGTACACTACAAACAACAAGGGTCCCAGCACCGATCCCTGTGGTACACCACTGATCACAGGCTTCCACTCGCAGAAACAACCCTCGACCATCACCCTCTGCCTCCTGCCACTAAGCCAATTTTGGATCCAATTTGCCAAATTGCCCTGGATCCCATGGGCTCTTACCTTCTTAACCAATCTCCCATGTGGGACTTTATCAAAAGCCTTACTGAAGTCCATGTAGACTACATCAATTGCTTTACCCTCATCTACACATCTAGTCACCTCCTCAAAAAATTCAGTCAAGTTAGTTAGACATGATCTCCCCCTGACAAAGCCATGCTGACCATCCCTGATTAATCCCTGCCTCTCCAAGTGGAGATTAACCCTGTCCCTCAGAATTTTTTCCAATAGTTTCCCAACCACTGATGGCAGACTCACCGGCTTGTAATTACCTGGTTTATCCTTGCTACCCTTCTTGAACAATGGTACCACATTCGCTGTCCTTCAGTCCTCTGGGTATCTCTTCTGTGGCCAGAGAGGATTTGAACATTTGTGTAGAGCCCCTGCTATCTCCTCCCTTGCCTCACATAACAGCCTGGGATACATCTCATCTGGGCCTGGGGATTTATCCACTTTTAAGCCCACTAAAACAGCTAATACTTCCTCCCTTTCTATACTAATATGTTCAAGTATATCACAATCCCCCTCTCTGATCGCTACACCTACATCGTCCTTCTCCATAGTGAACACAGATGAAAAGTAATCATTTAAAACCTCACCTATATCCTCCAGCTTCACACACAGATTGCCACTTTAGTCCCTAATGGGCCCTACTCTTTCCCTGCTTATCCTCTTGCCCTGAATATACTATAAAATGCCTTAGGATTTTCCTTTATCTTGCCCGCCAGTTTTTTCATGTCCCCTCTTCACTCTCCTAATTATTTTTTTTAAGTACCCCCCTCCACTTTCTATACTTCTCTCGGTCCTCTGCTGTTTTCAGCACTCTGAATCTGCCATAAGCCTCCTTTTTTTCCCTGATCCAATCCTGTATATCCCTTGACATCCAGGGTTCCCTGGACTTGTTAGTCCTACCTTTCACCTTAACTGGTACACGTTGGCTCTGAACTCTCACTATTTCCTCTTTAAATGACTCCCACTAGTCTGATGTAGACTTTCCTACAAGTAGCTGCTCCCAGTCCACTTCGGCCAGATCATACTGAAATCAGCCTTCCCCCAATTCAGTACCTTTATTTCCGGTCCGTCTTTGTCCTTTTCCATAACTACCTTAAATCTTACAGAGTTATCGTCACTATCCCCGAAATGCTCCCCCACTGAAACTTCTACCAATTGCCTGGCTTCATTCCCTTGAATTAGGTCCAGTACTGCCCCTTCTCTTGAAGGACTTTCTACATACTGGCTCAAAAAGCTCTCCTGTATGCATTTTAAGAATTCTGCCCCCTTTAAGCCTTTTGCACTAAGACTATCCCAGTTTATATTAGGGAAGTTGAAATCCCCTACTATTATTACCCTATTATTTTTACACGTCTCAGATTTGCCTACATATCTACTCCTCTATCTTTCCCTGACTGTTTGGAGGCATGTAGTACACTCCCAGGCAAGTGATTTTTTGTTTTTAAGTTCTATCCTTATGGCGTCATTTGAGGAACTTTCTAAGATATCATCTCTCCTTACTGCAGTACTTGACTCCTTCATCAACAGTGCAATACCACCTCCTGTTTTATCCCCACCCCTGTCATGCCTGAAGATTCTATACCCTGGACTATTTAGCTGCCAGTCCTGCCCCTCCCTCAACCATGTCTCTGTGTTCGCAATAATATCATAATCCCATGTGCTAATCAATGCCCTCAGTTCATCTGCCTTATTAACAGTGCATTACTCCTGCCTTCATTGTAACATATTAATTAGGAGCTTGTCTGGGATTCAAATCTAACACTTAATTACATGAATTATAAGGGGAGTAATAACTTGAAGGAGAAAAAATAAAAGGAACCAGATTTCTTGTATAATAGGGTAAAGGCTATATCATCAGAATGGCATTAGCAGCTGCAGCAGAGTTTCTGGGACAGGAGAATGTGTCCCTCAGTGACTTGAAAATTTTAACCAAGGTTAAATTGATAGAATTGGCAGCAAAGTTGGGGTTAGAGTTGAAATCAGGTGCTAAAAAAACAGAGATATTTGATGAACTAGTCCAACATTTAAAATTAGAAGAAGAACAAGAAGATAGCAATTTAAAGGGTGATGCAATTGAAGTGGCTAAGATTCAGTTAGAAATCGAAAACTCAGGCTTGAACAGGAAAAAGAAATGAAAAAAACTTGAGGCTGAAGAGAACTAAGAAAACTTGAATTGAAAAAAGAGGAAAGGGAGAAAGAGAGAGTACTTCAGAGAGAAAATAAAAGAGAAGAAAGGGAATTTAAATTAAAAGAGATGGAACTAAGACAAAGGTGTAGTCTTGACTCCAGGGTAAATTCTCGTCAGGAAGAATCTGAATCCAGCCCAGGACCTAGCTGTTTAAATTTATACAAGCTCTTCCTGAGTTTGAGGAAAGGGAGGTAGAGGAATTTTTCATTTCTTTTGAAAAAACAGCCAAACAAATGAAAGTTGGACACTGCTTATGCAAAGCAGGCTGATGGGCAGAGCTCATGAAGTTTATGCCATGCTTGCTGAAGAGGCTTCTGCAGAATATGATATAGCAAAAAAGGCTATTCTCACTGCATATGAGTTAGTCTCTAAAGCTTACCGTCAGAAGTTTCAGAACTTACGGAAATTGGCTGAACAGACATATGTAGAATTTGAGAGGGTAAAGCAAATTAATTTTGATCGTTACATATGAGCATTAAAGATGGAAAGCATGGATGAGAATCTTAGAAAACTGATTCTCTTGGAATAGTTTAAAAATTCAATCCCTCCAGTAGTGAGAACTCATGTAGATAACCTGAAAGTTTTAAAAGCCAGGCCAGCAGCAGAAATTGCTGATGATTTGGAGCATGTGAATAAGCCAAAACTTTTTGTCCAACACCCCCATAAACCCAAGAAGGATAGGAAATGGGAGAGTGAAACGAAGCAAGCAGCCGGGGACAAGAAGGAACAGCTGGGAACTTCCCAGGCTCACCTCCTCAGGCCAGAAAGGAAGGTGCTGAGGGTAGAAGTGAGGTCCACAATCTGAAGTGCCACAAGGTAGGACATCTTCGGTCAGAATGCTGGAAGTTCTGTGGTAAACCCATGGGACCTGTTGGGGTATACAAAACTAATGCAGAGGAAGAGCCTCTTTTTCTGACTGAGAGTACAGCAGACCAGGCTGTAGCTTTAACGGCAGCTGTAAAACCAGACACAAAAACTAAAGTGAGTGTAAAGGGTAAGAATAAGATACCTGAAAGTTATAATGAATTCTTGTCAAAGGGAAAAGTAACCCCAATTTCCCTCAAGTGAGGCAGGAAAACCTATCATTATACTTAGGGATACAAGAGTAACCCAAACTCTTTTGCTGGGGAAAGGTATAACATTTCCACCAGAGAATGCACTGAATGCTAAGGTTTTAGTTAATGGAATTGGTGGGGAGTATATACCCGTACCTTTGTATAGAGTGCACCAAGAATGTGACCTAAAATCTGGGATGGTAACTGTAGGAGTTGTCCAGTAGAGGGAATTGACTTACTCCTAGGGAATGATTAGCTGGATCAAAAGTATCAGGTTCTCCCATAGTCACAGAGAAACCAAGTGAAGTTAAAGAAATGAAATAATTGCAGGAACAAGTTCCAGGCATATTTCTTGCGTGTGTAGTAACCTGAGCAATGGCTAAACAGGTTCCATTGTTGGAGGTAAAATTGGTACCACAAACAGATAGCTGAGTATCTGAATCTTTATTTGGAGATTTGGATAATCCAGATGAGATGTTTAACAAATCTTCGAAAATTGCAGCACAATAAGCTGATCCAGAGCTACGTAGAATAGCACAGTCGGCTCTGACAGGAGCTGAGGCGAATGGAGTTACTGAGGCTATTATATTGAAGATGGGGTTTCGAGAAGGAAATGGAGACCTCCTCATAGATCAGCGGACGAAGACTGGACGGTTGTTTGACAGATAGTGGTAACAGCTAAATATCACCAGGAATTATTAAGAATTATTAAGCTCACGGAGGCTTGGGAACATCTCGGGGCATTCTAGGCCAGTGTGAAAGAGTGAGCAGACAAGAATGCAAAGATCTGCAATTTTCAACCAGGGGATGAAGTATTGGTATTGTTACCTTTGCAGGGTGGACCATTAAAAGCATGGTTCCATGGCCCATATAAAGTGATCAAAAGAGAGGGTAAAGTAAATTACTTGATTGACATCCCCATTCACCAGAAAATGAATCGGTTGTGTCATATCAATATGTTAAAGCAATATTATCGCAGGGAGGAGGATAAGCCAGTACAGGTATGTCAGTCATTGGGGACGGTTGAAAAGGAAAAGAATAGTGAGGATGAGGCAGAAGGAGGCCGAGACAATTCTCAGATTGAACCTCCTACTATCAGGCTAGCGAATACAGAATGGCGAGGAAAATTGGACAATATGCTTTTGTACTTAAATGCAGAACAACGTGAAGACCTAACCAGGCTTTTCCAAACATTTAAAAGAGTTTGTAGGGATAAGCCAGGATGTACAACCTTAGCCACACATGATGTGGATAGGGGGGAATCCATTCCTTTAAAACAACATCCTTACCACTAAGGACCAGTCAAACAGACTCAAATAAAAGTAGAAATCCAATAAAGGCTGAAAAACAACCTCATCAAAGCAGCTGGAGTTCACCAATAGTATAGTGCCTAAGCCTAACGGGTCAACTTGACTTTGCATAGACTACAGAAAAGTCAATGTGCTAATGAAGGCAGACACCTACCCAATTTCTTGTTTAGAAGACTGTATTGACAGAGTGGGCAGCACCATGTGTCTTACAAAGATAAATTTTTAAAGGGATACTGTCAAATTCTTTTGACACCCCAAGCTAAGGAAGAATCA
The DNA here is from genome assembly GCF_036365525.1 of Heterodontus francisci. Classification (NCBI taxonomy): domain Eukaryota; kingdom Metazoa; phylum Chordata; class Chondrichthyes; order Heterodontiformes; family Heterodontidae; genus Heterodontus; species Heterodontus francisci. Next base: position 74,312,592 of record NC_090387.1, read on the forward strand.
GGTTTTGTTAAACTGGATGGGGTTTTTCAGTATCAAGTGATATCACACAGGCTAATGGATACTCAAGAAATTTCTCAGAGAATAGTGAACCAGTAGTGGCCAGTGTTCCTTATGGTGCAGTTCACTTGGCTGAGGTGATGGTCGATAGGGATACTTGGAAGGAAAACATGAAACAACTGGGAGACTATGTTTGGAAGGTTGCAATTGCCTGAATGGGACAACCTTTGTAAAAATAAAAAAAAATGAAATACCTGAATGTTCAAATAGAGTTTATTGTTGCAACCTTATCATTTGAAAATTGTACACATTTCAGGAAAAAACAATGTTATGGCCAATGCTTTGTCACGAGTTTAATCTTGTTGAGTTATATGAGTAACCATGGTACAAAGAAAAAAAATTGTGTTAACTATTAGTAGAGTGAATGAGAGCATGAATGCGAAAATATGTTTAAAATGGTTTTTTTTCAATTTTTGGTTTACAATGCAATGAAATGCATTCAAGAATGGCATTTCTTTTTGCCAAGGGCGGAAGTGTCATGAGTGATTTAAATTTTTTTTAAACTAGAAGGTCTGTATGGCTTTAAGACAAAAAAAATCTCTGTGGACAATAACTGCAGTGATGTCGTGTTTGAAAAGTCCTGGCTGCAAGGCAATTAGTATCCAAGCAACCTGATAGTTTAACTTCTATTGAGGAAAGTTTGCAGTTTCATTTTGGCAGTGAGAGAAGAAACCGGGGGCTGTGTGCAGCTTAAAGAGATACTGCTGGACACTGGCCAGGAATATAGCCCAGAAAACGCTTTCTCTTGAAAACTAATTCCTGTACCAAGTAAAATTCTGCTTTCTTCATGAAGTTAAAAGAGCTTTGAAGGAGTTGTTGCTGGAGATCTGGGTTTGCAGACAAGAAAAAGAACTCTCCCTGGAAGGAATGCTTGTCTCTTTTGTAAAAAAAGGAATTTTACATTTGAGTTGGGGCTGTGCTCTGCCTGAAGAGAGGAAAAGACCCCTGGAGAGAAAAAGAACCAGAGAAAAGAGGAATTGCTACACTCTATGGAGTAACACTGCTTTAGAGAAAGAAAGCCTGTGATTCGGGTGTGGCAAAGTTGCTGTTGCCTCCATTCAAGAATTACTGTCTGAAGAGTGAGTTCTTTAATTTCTGTGTTCTATGGAGAGAGGCTCCTTTGCTGAGAGGAAGCCTGCATTGTTGAAGTTGGTCTCCAGTCTCTGAAAAATCTCTACTTTAAGAGTAAGTCCTGTTGACTTTTGTGTTTTTTGGAAATTCCTGAACTCTCAAGAAAGTTTCTACTGTTAGATTGCAACTTTAAAATTTAAATAGACCTGTTGCTACACCCTGTTGCTGAAAGATCTGTGTGATGCCTGCTGCAGTCGAACTACCTTGAACAGCTACCCATCATAGACTGTTCATTTATTTCTCCTGGAGAGACATGGAATGGCATCTGACTATTCGGTTCTCACTGAATCAGAAAAATACTACCAAAAGTTACAACCCAGTTATTTATTATTCCTAAGAAACTGCTGTAAAGACCGTTTTCCCTGGTTAACCGTTGGTAATTGAATGCATGTGTGTGCATGAGGGTTCGGAAGATTAAGGAGTTGTAAAATCTTTTCATACATATAGATTCATCTCATTCTTGTTTAAAACTTGGTTTATTAATAAATAGTTAATTTTGTTGTTGTTTAAAGAAACCTAGCTTGGTGTATTTTATTCTGGGGATAAATAAAGAGATTCATTTGGCTATTTTTCCAGTAGGTGGGAAACTTTACTAATATGCTGTGACCTGTGGGGTAGTGGGACTGAATTAACAGTGCATTACTTCCACCTTGGTCATAATAGTTGGTTAAATATATACTCTCATGATCAGCTTACTATTAATGTAGAGGATGAGTTTAAGCAGAAATTAAATCAATATTTCATTAATTTGGGTATGATATACCTCTTCAACCTGAACAATGCTGTGTTGATTTGCTGAGAGTAAAGTAATAAAGCAGCTTGTTCTAAATATTATTTTCTTTTCTCAACCTAAGTCTGTAATCATTTTCTATCAACATTTTAATTTTCCTTTAACCATTTCAAATCTGTATCCATGTTAAATCTGTAATTATGGGTAGAAAATAAACTAACCCATTAAGTATAACAACCTTTTGAGTGAGTCAATTTGTTCTCTCATAATTTGCAGGGCAAAAGAATTATAGGTAGGGTGTTTTATAAAAGATAGAAACTCCTACACCCTCACACAGAAAACTTCTATAGCTTTCTGCAACCTGATTCACTCTATCAGTGAATGGGGAAGAAATTACCTGCTCATCATGGATGTTACCCACTAGGATAGTATTTCCTGGGGGGACACCATTTGACTGCACAAATGCAACGGGCTTGTTTCTCCACTTCCAACACTCAGCATTCACTCGCATGTTGGTGCCCTTGAACGAAACTTGTCCTCCACACTTTCTCTTTTATTAACCTGAGGAGTGTTTGTGTCTTTACCTTTGCCATCTTTCTCAATAGAATCAGATTTCTTTTCATCATCAAACTTCCTATCCAATTTCTCTGAAAGTTTCCAAATTGGGGTCTGTGACTACTGTTCTTGTGAATCAATTAATAATCATTTGTCACTACTGCAGCTTCCTTTATTTTACAAATTTTATTTTCTTTCAGTTGGGGCCTTATTCCTGAAGGGACACTATTTTTGAATTCTTCCATCAGAATCACTTCCCCAAGGCTCTCAAAGTCTTGTGCAACCTTCATCAATCTATACTATCTATCAAACACCATTTCCTTCTCTCCAGCAAATTCCACATATGTCTGGCCCTGTTTCCTTTTTAAAGTTCTGAATTTCTGTCTGTAGGCCTCTGATACTAATTCATAGATATTGAAAACAGCAGTCCTTACTTTGTCATAGTCCACTGAGTGCTCTTCTGAAAGAGATGAGTACACCTCTAAAGCTTTCCCTATGAAAACACTTGTGAAAGATGATTTAGGCCAATTCAGATTCATGGCAATTTTCTCAAATGACACAAAATACATTTTTACTAGCTCCTCACTAAATTTTGGTACCAAGCATATATTCTTTGCCAAATCAAAGCTATGAGGAGTTTGCTCTGGGTCATTCTTACCTTTCACCTCCAATGCCTGTTCACAGACTTTGAGCTTTTCCCTTTCTAATTCTAATTTCTGCCTTTCCCTTTTTCTTTCAAATTCTAATTCAAGGTTTCACATTTCTCTTTATTTTTATTTTTCTTCTCTTTCTCTTTTCAATTTCATCTTCATTTCATCTCTATTTCGAATTGTCTCATTTCCCTTTTGCTAATTCAATTTTGGCTAGTTCTATTTGGGCACTGTTATGAACACTGGACTTTGTAGTGTGGTTATGTTTTAAAAACTGTGATCTTTGATGCTGTGTAAAATGGACATTCGAAGGAAACAGGTGACCTCTTGTAAAATCTGCCCGGAGACAAGCCAGGGGTCTTGATTACCATGAGAACAAGGAACCCAGATCAAAATCCCTTTTGAAAGCAGGGTACAAGATTGTAACTCCTAAAGGACTCTGGGTTTCACTCTCCCAGACTCACAGATAGTAAACAGGGAGTCAGGGGCTCTAAAATGCAGATTTAAGTTGCAATTTTTAACACCTAGAAAGAAAGGAAGGCCCAGGTGCTTTTACTTGTGTTAGACTTATGGGGCTGTATTTTACAAATTTGCTGCCGATCTCAGCGGCGAGCTTCAAAGATGGCGGCCCAGGCGCTCAGACTTTACTCCATGGAGCCGCCGCGATATTAAACGTGGCGGCTTATTTACATGGCCGGGGCAGATTGCCACCCACCCCCCCCCACCACACCCCCAATCACGTGGCAGCGGCAGGCGTTCCATCCCCGGCAACGGTGTCCAACGGTGTCCAAGCACTGATGCCATTTTTAAAGGGCTTCTGGCCTTATATTTAATTAAAATTTTTAAAGTTACAGGAGTTTGAAAAATTAAATAAAGTTTCCCGGACCCTCCCCAACACCCCAATTACCATCAAATTTATTACTTGCCCTCTTCCCTCCCTCCAAAAAAACTTAACTTGTGCTCCCGACCTTTCCCCCTCAAAGTTAATAAACTATGAACTTTACCCCTTCCCACTACCCCCTAGACCAATCAAAAACGTATAACCCTGCTCCCCCCACCTCCCACCCTGAAAACTTACCTACTCCCCCCCAACTAGTGTTCCGTCTTGGATCTCCGAACAGAGATCCGAAGGCATGGGAGTCCCGGCAACTGATTTCAATATCGCAGGAGACGGCTGGCAGGAGCAGGTAAGGAATTAATTCAATAATTTACATTAATTCCCCTACTTAAATCCTGCTCCTGTCACCGAGTGGTGGGGGTGCCACCATGAGGCCTTGCTGTTGTCGACAATATGGGGCAGGGCCTTCCTGGCGTCGAGGCCTGTGGTGGGCCTCTCCTGGAGCCATTTTCTGGGCCCCCTCGCCATGACCCCTGGCATCGGGGGGTTGGTAAAATTCAGCCCATGGCATCTGGGAATTGTCAAAGGCAAACGACTATTTGACTTTTGATCTGGATAAATTCGAGAGGCTTTCCTAGGTCTGGGGCTGAAAGAAAGAAATGAAGACCAGCAGTCGAGCGTGTAGCCTAAAATGAGAGCGAGAGGCCAGTGGCTGTTTCTGGGAGACTGCTGCTCTCAGATCACCGATACAGCAAAAGATTGAACCCGGTTCGAAGGCACGAGGTTTGCAGAGGGGAAAACACCAACTGGGTCACTGGTGATTGCCTTATTAACAGAAGTCCAGTCAAATGTGCTCAGAAGAAGTGAGCGAGGAGAACTTTGGCTTTGAGAAGGACACTGGGAGATCCAACCCGTTGCAGCTGGGAGGAGTTTGGGACTTTTAACTGCAAGGATATCTTTTTAGCTGAGAACACTGTGTAAAGTATAAATGTGGGATGTGGAGTTTTCGGGTGTGTTAATAAGTTAATGGGAAATACCTTTCTCTGTAATTTAGTGTATTAGCTACCTACTAAGTATTGTTTACTTAATGTTGATTTTTAGTTGTTATCGTAAAAGTCTTAAAATGTGAAATTGTGTATGATTCTTTAATCGGTCACTGGGAAGTTCATATCTTTCGTTTTAAAGTTAGCGGTCTCTACTGAGGTCGTAACAAGCACTAACAGAAACATCCTTTTCTTTCTCAATCTTCAAGTTCAAGCTAATTCTTCAATGATCTCTGCCTTCCTAGTCCCTGATTTTAAGCTGACCCCTGGTTTTAAGCTGACCCCTATGTTTCCTGCTATAGCCTTCAAGTTATCTTTTGGCAACTATTCCAAGGCACTAAGAGACAAATCCTCTTTTTCCAGAAAGGCCTGACCATCAAAGGTGCTAGAAATACACAGCAGGTCAGTTTTTGTTTCAGTTTCTGTTGGATTATAAGGTGTGTACTTGAAATGTGTAACTCAGGGCTGGATTTTATGTTGCGCTGTAAAAGGTGGCGGCCCGCACGCACGGCATTCACTCCGCGGGGCGGCCGCTTTCTTATATGCAGCACCACATTAACATGGCTGAGGTGGACCGCCCCCCCCCCCCCCCCCAATGACATGCAGGGGATGAGCGATCCATCCCCGGCAATGGCATCCAGTGCCACTGTGCAGGCGTGGCACCATTTTTGAAGGACTTAGAGCCCTGAATGACAATTTAAATTTTTAAAGGAACAGTGAATTTAATATTATTAACAATAATTTAAAAAATCTTTCCAGCCCCTCTCCCACCACCCACCCCCCCAACAGCATTACATGTTATTCCTGCCCTTCCCACCTGAAATACTTACCTTGAATATATGACCTTCCCCCGCCAGCAAAGTTCAATATTTTGTAGGCAAAACAAAAGCAATTAGATAGTTAGAAGGAGTTTGGAGTTTATTCTGAGGTACTAGTTAAGGGGAAACCAGCTTTGTCACAAAGGAGGATATGTACTGAAAAAGTGCTTGCAGATGGGGCTTATAAGACTTATAGCGAGAGTAGTTCCTAGAGGTTTTGAAGAGGGAGCCGGTGATAACAGCTGTTAGACTGGACTCTCCCACGGCTGGAAAAGTAATCTTGAAAATCTTTATAACTCTTTTGGCCACATATTCATGGGTATGTTAATTGATTGACATAAAGGCCACATTTCTGTAGGGCGATACTTTTCAGAAAGAAGTATTTCGAAAATGTCCAACGAGGCAGCAGATGCAGAAGAAAAACTGTCGTAACTAAACAAATGTGTCTATGGCCTGAATGATGCTACCAGGCTGTGGTATTTTTCAGTGAGATTTGTTCAACTGAAAATAGGTTGTGTTCAACTAAAAGCACACCCCGAAATATTTTATTGGTAATCAAGGAAAACATTCAGGAATCTTCATGATGCATGTTCATGATTTTTTATGGGGTGGTACTAGGGAATTTAATGTTAAGTAATGGAATGAAACACCCTGGCAAATGTTTTAAGACCAAATAAAACATGAACAAAATTAATTCTGAAGAAACGTGCACTTAAGTTCCCATCCTTAGGTAACTCAAAGAACATGAAACTTGTCATTTTTAGTGATGCTTCACATGCTAATATTCCTAATAGTGCAAAAATGCAACCAATTCTTGTGCAACTGATTTCATAATATTTCTAATGGGTGAAAATGGAAAATGTCCTTTAGCTTGGGAAGCTAAGAAAATATAAAAGGTTGTTAAAAGTACTTTCGCTACTGAAACACTGGCTCTTGTGAAGGTAATGGATATGGGATTGTATTCATCAAATATTTGAAGTGAAATTCTGTACAAGTGGCATATTGAAGATGTAATATCCATTGAATGTTATGTAGCTACTTGTTCATTGTGGGATATGTTACACTATACGAAAAGTGTGAATGAGAAATGACGATTGATTTTGCTGGCTTACAACAAACGCGAGAGAGAAAGGAAATCCCAAAAATTAAATGGGTGGTTGCATGTCATCAACTGTCTGATTGTCTTACAAAAAGAAATGTATGTATGAAGAAATTGTTAGAGGTCCTAGAGGAGCGGCAATTCACAAGCTTTGTACAGAACATGGAGTTTTTGATTTAATTTGTTTTGAGATTTTGCTTGTACATATAAACTTTTTTACTTAGAGAGAGAAAGGAATCTGCTAATTGTATATTAATTGCATGCAGGTGGTGGGCATTAACTGAGGATTCACTTCTGTCCCTATAAATATGTATAGACTCAAACTGTGGTTGTTCGGTTAGGAGGTGTAACTCTGCAAATAAATATAAATGTGTGTAAAGATTGATTTTAGTTCTATTCTTCACCAACTGGCTTTCTGGAATTTTTTTTTATTCGCTCATGAGATGTGAGCATCACTGGCAAGGCCGGCATTTGTTCCCCATCCCTAATTGCCCTTGAGAAGCTGGTGGTGAGGTGCCTTCTTGAACCTCTGCAGTACATTTGATGTAGTCACACCAACAGTGCTGTTAGGAAGGGAGTTCCAGGTTTTTGACTCAGCGACAATGAAGAAATTATGATATAGTTTCCAGTCAGGACGGTGTGTGGCTTGGAGAGGAACATGCAGAAGGTGGTGTTTTCATATGCCTGCTGCCCTTGTTCTTCTAGGCGTTGAGGTCATGGGTTTGGAAGGTGCTGTTGAAGGAGGCTTGGTGAGTTGCTGGAGTGCATCGTGTAGATGGTACACACCGCTGCCATTGTGGATTGGTGGTGGAGGAAGTGAATGTTTAAGGTGGTGAATGTGGTGCCGATCAATTGGGCTGTTTTGTCCTGGTTGGTGTCAAACTTCTAGAGTGTCATTGGAGCTGCAGTCATCCAGGCAAGTGAAGAGTATTCCAACACAGTCCTGTCCACCATCTAGAAGGCTCAAGTCAGGTTTCAGGGAATCAGGAGGTAAGTTACTTGCCACAGATTTTCCAGCCTCTGACCTGCTCTTGTAGCCACAATATTTATATGGCTGGTCCGGTTAACCCCAAGGATGTTGATGGTGGGGGACTCTGCAATGGTAATGCCGTAAATGTCAAGGGGAGATGGTTAGATTCCCTCTTGTTAGAGATGGTCATTGCCTGGCACTTGTGCAGCACAAATTTTACTTGTCACTTATCAACCCAAATCTGAATGTTGTCCAGGTCTTGCTGCCTGCGGGCATGGACTGTTTTAGTATCTGAGGAGTTGCGTATGGCATTGAGCAATCACCAACAAACATCCCCACTTCTGACCTAATGATGGAGGGAAGGTCATTGGTGCCCTGCGGAACCCAAACTGAGTAAGCTATTCCTGAGTAAGTGCCGCTTGATAGCACTGCCAATGACACCTTTTGTTAGTGTCCAACAAGTTTTGTTAATGGATGTTAAATACCTAGTAGGATCCTAGTAGGATGTTAAATACCAACTGGTGTTGGTGTTGATTAATTAATTGTACTCAAACGTATATATAAAAAACAAAAGAAGTGGAGATGTAAAGCTCTGTGGCAAGCAATAAACAGTCTCCACCAAAGAATCCTAGTCTCAGTGAGCTGAATTATACATTCCCACCGTCAAAGCAATGGCGGCTCGCCTGTGCGGGCTGCATGTCATGGAGCCGCTGCGATCCTAAGAATGGCGGCTCATTTAAATAGCCGGGGCAGCCAACCCTCCCCCCCCCCCCCGCCCCAACTCCCGATGATGTGGAGGGGGCGGGCTGTCCGTCCCCAGCAATGGCGTCAGCTGCCTATGCGCAGGCGCTGATGCATTTTTAAAGGGCTTTGAGCCCTACCGTTAAATTTAAATATTTAAAGAAACAGTGAAAAATTGATTAAATATATTTATTTTGCTCCTCTCCCACCCCACAATAACCAGAAAATTAATTACTTGTCCTCTCCCCGCCAAAACACTTACCTTGTCAACCTGACCTCCCCCCAGCCCCCCACAAAGTGCATAAACTTTAACATAATACCCTTCCCACCATCCCCTACATCAAAGGCATGGGAGTGCCGGCCAGTGGCAGGAAGATCGCAGTGGGACAGAAGGCGGTGGGGTAAATATTATTAAATCATTCATTTACATTTATTTAAATATGTAAATGGGGGTCCCGACACCAAGCGGCAGGGGTGGCGGGCTGCCACAAGGCCTCACCTCCACCAGCAATATCGGGCTGGGACCTCCCGGCGTCAGGGTGCATGGTGGCCCTCTTCCAGAGGCATTTTCTGATGCCCCCTCCTCACCACGAGCCCAGACGTCGTGGGGTCTGTAAAATTCAGCCCAGTGTCTTCTTCACAAACAGGCTTGGAAGCTTCTCTAACATTGGTAGCAGAGAATGGTTGCCTGAAAGTGAAAATTGGAGGCTAAGATTTCTTTTCAGACAGGAGATTAGAATTGGAGGTTTTTTTGAGAAGGCTGTAATTGGAGTTTTTTTTTTGAAGAAAGATGACTGAAACCAGGTGTAAGGTGTCAGGATATGACCTTCCACCGCTTTTTCGTTCAATTGTGCAGTACTAGAAAGTGGGTGTACGTCCACAGTATGTGCAGTGGACTGGTTAAGGTGTTACATGGATTCTATAAGTAAGGAAGACTGAAGTAAGGTCAAAGAATATGACAGTTCTACCTGTTTCAGATTTGGGGATAACAACATCTTGAAATCACTAAAAAGAGTGGTAATTTCTTGTAAAATAGCAGGGGCAAACCATTTTATTAGTATGGATGTAGTATCCAGTGAAATACCTTTGCTGTTAAGTAAACTGTCTATGAAAAAGGCTCAGATGAAATTGGATATGGAACATGACAAGGCGATTGCCTTTGGGAAATCTGTAGTTTTGCAGTTTACACAGTCAGGACATTATTGTATTCCTTTAGCGAGACCTAACATCTCTAAGCAGGATGTTAAAGAGGTATTAATGGCATCTGGGGGTAGGGATTTAAAGGAGAAAAGGAAAATTATTTCAAAACTACATCGACAGTTGGCACATTCATCTTGTCATAGATTGAAGATTCTGTTAAAAGATGCAGGGGTAATAGATCATGACCACACTAAACCTATCGAGGATATCAGTGAAAAATTTGTTATCTGTAAAACAAAAAGCAGGAGGACGCCATCGCAACCCGTAGTGAGTCTCCCATTAGCAAGTGACTTTTATGAAACCATTGCAATGGACTTGAAGGTATGGGATAAAGACAAAAACATTTTTTTTCTACACTTTATAGACATAGCAACTAGATTCAGTCTGTCAACAGCAATTTATAGTAATGACAAAAAAGCAAGGGCTGAATTTTACTGACCCCCCCAACGTCGGGGGTTGTGGCAGGTGGACCCGGAAAATCCTTCCGGGAGAGGCCCGCCTTGGGCCTCGATGCTGGGAAGCCTCCGTCTCATTTTACCGGTGGCTGCGAGGCCTCGGGGCAGCCCCCTGGCTGCTCAGCAAAAAAAATGTAACTTACATATGCTAATAAAGCTTAATGAATGCATATTAACCTACCTTTCAACGACGGCCGTCCCACATCGATATTCCGGCCGCTGGTCGGAAGTCCCGCGCCTTTGGATCTCTAATCAGAGATCCGAGGCATAACACTGGTGGGGAGGGGGGAGGAGTGAAAATTTCAGGCCGTGGTGTGGGGGGGGGGTGGGGGGTTGGGTGATGGTGGTGGTGCGGTGTTGGGAGCAGCAAAAGCAAACGCGATTGGTTAAGGGGATGGTGGGTAGGGGTTGAAGGTGACAGTAACAAAGGTTCGGGCGGGAAAAGGTCGTGATATGAAATTTAATTTTTTGTGGGGGAGAGGACAAATAACAAACTGATTATTCATTGGGAGGGTGGTGAGAGGTTTGGAAGTGTGAATAAAAGTTTATTTTAATAGTTTGTACAACCTGTCACTTTAAACATTAAAATCCAATGGAAGGGCCTGAAGCCCCTTAAAAATGGCGCGGGTGCCTGCGCGGTGGCGCGGACGCCTTTGCTGGGGATGGAGTGCCCATCCCCTATGGCATAAAGGGGACGTGCACTCCGCCTCCTCCATGTTAATGAGCCGCTGCGCAAAATATCACGGCAGCTCCGCAGCACATGTCTCGAGTGTGCACTGTGCACTTTTTGAAGCTCGCCACCAATCCAGCCCTAATGAGAGGGTAATGGGATTAATGTTCTTTGGCCTCCTAATCTCGAGAGACAATGGGTAAGCGCCTGGACGTGGTCAGTGCTGTGTGGAGCAGCGCCTGGAGTGGCTATAAAGTCCAATTCTAGAGTGACAGGCTCTTACACAGGTGCTGCAGAAAAATTTGTTTGTCGGGGCTGTTACACAGTTGGCTCTCTCCTTGCGCTTCTGTCTTTTTTCCTGCCAACTGGTAAGTCTCTTCGACTCGCCACACTTTAGCCCCGCCTTTATGGCTGCCCGCCAGCTCTGGCGAAAGCTGGCAACTGACTCCCACGACTTGTGATCAATGTCACAGGACTTCATGTTGTGTTTGCAGACGTCTTTAAAGCGGAGACATGGACGGCCGGTGGGTCTGATACCAGTGGCGAGCTCACTGTACAATGTGTCTTTGGGGATCCTGCCGTCTTCCATGCGGCTCACATGGCCAAGCCATCTCAAGCGCCGCTGACTCAGTAGTGTGTATAAGCTGGGGACGTTGGCCGCCTCGAGGACTTCTGTGTTGGAGATACGGCCCTGCCACCTGATGCCAAGTATTCTCCGGAGGCAGTGAAGATGGAATGAATTGAGACGTCGCTCTTGGCTGACATACGTTGTCCAGGCCTCGCTGCCATAGAGCAAGGTATTGAGGACACAGGCTTGATACACTCGGACTTTTGTGTTCCGTGTCAGCGCGTCATTTTCCCACACTCTCTTGGCCAGTCTGGACATAGCAGTGGAAGCCTTTCCCATGCGCTTGTTGATTTCTGCATCAAGAGACAGGTTACTGGTGATAATTGAGCCTAGGTAGGTGAACTCTTGAACCACTTCCAGAGCGTGGTCGCCAATATTGATGGATGGAGCATTTCTGACGTCCTGCCCCATGATGCTCGTTTTCTTGAGGCTGATGGTTAGGCCAAATTCATTGCAGGCAGCCGCAAACCTGTCGATGAGACTCTGCAGGCACTCTTCAGTGTGAGATGTTAAAGCAGCACCGTCAGCAAAGAGGAGTTCCCTGATGAGGACTTTCCGTTCTTTGGACTTCGCTCTTAGACGGGCAAGGTTGAACAACCTGCCCCCTGATCTTGTGTGGAGGAAAATTCCTTCTTCTGAAGACTTGAATGCATGTGAAAGCAGCAGGGAGAAGAAAATCCCAAAAAGTGTGGGTGCGAGAACACAGCCCTGTTTCACGCCACTCAGGATAGGAAAGGGCTCTGATGAGGTGCCGCCATGTTGAATTGTGCCTTTCATATTGTTATGGAATGAGGTGATGATACTTAATAGCTTTGGTGGACATCCAATCTTTTCTAGTAGTCTGAAGAGACCATGTCTGCTGACGAGGTCAAAGGCTTTGGTGAGATCAATGAAAGCAATGTAGAGGGGCATCTGTTGTTCGCGGCATTTCTCCTGTATCTGACGAAGGGAGAACAGCATGTCAACGGTCGATCTCTCTGCACGAAAGCCACATTGTGCCTCAGGGTAGACGCGCTCGGCCAGCTTCTGGAACCTGTTTAGAGTTATGGTAAATTAGGAAAACGTGGACATTTTTTTAAATGTTAAGATCGCTTTGTAATTCTTTACACAAGTATTTGTTAAATGGGGGAATATACAGTATGTTAATGGCTGGTGCTGTTGAAGGTTGATGGTATAATAATGTAAAATAAAGAAAAATGTATCATTATTTTGTCTCTTTTGTTTTATATATATATGTATTTAGTTTAAAGAAAAGAGGGGAATCTGTTCGTGTATAATATGTTTTGTTAATGGATGTTAAGTACCTAGTAGTTTAAGGTAATAGGGTGAACAGCTATTGGGTGTTGATTAGTTAATTGTACTCAGATGTATAAAGAAGAAGCAGTCAGCACTGGCAGGGTATTGCTAGGAGTGGAGAGGTAAGCTCTGTGGTAAACAATAAACAGTCTCCACCAAAGCATCTTGGTCTCAGTCTCTTCTTCACAAACAGACTTGGAAGTTTCTCTAACACCTATCGTCACTTTGCTGATGATTGAGAGTAGACTGATAGGGCGGTAATTGGCCAGATTGGATTTCTGCTGCTTTTTTTGGACAGGATATACTGGGGTAATTTTCCACATTGTCGGGTAGATGCCAGTGTTTTAACTGTACTGGAATAGCTTGGCTAAGGACACGGCTAATTCTGGAGCAGAAATCTTCTGCATTGTTGTCAGGGCCCATATCCTTTGCTGTATCAAGCGCCTTCAGCTGTTTCTTGATATCATGTGGAGTGAATTGAATTGGCTGAAGTCTGGCATCTCTGATTCTGGAGACCTCAGGAAGAGGCTGGGTTCCCCCATCATTGAGGATGGGGATGGTAGTGGAGCCTCCTCTTCCAGTTAGTTGTTTAATTGTCTACCACCATTTACGACTGGATGTGGCAAGATTGCAGAGCTTTGATCTGATCCATTGGTTGTGGGATCGCTTAGCTCTATCAAATATAATAATCAAGACCATTCCTTCCACAAACCACATCTGATTTATATTGTCATTGACGTGCTACGCACATTTTTAATTTCCTGAGGGAAGATTCTGCACAAGCTTTTCCTGCCTCCAAACACAATTGAGTGAAACCTGAGAACATCTATAAATTTGCACATTTTCACTATTCAGGCCTAACAGTTTGATTTATGCAGATGACATGTCCTTGATCTCTAGCATAGGACCCATCAATTCAGTATTTTATTATCTGTTATAAACATCGATCCCTGTAATCTGCCATCTCATTTCTAACCATACATTTATGCAGTTCTTTTTTGGAAGCCGCACTATTAACTGCTTTTGCTGAGAGTCAACAAATCCATTACTCTGATGGGAAGAAAAAGATCCTAGAACTGCTAATCTTATTTGAGGCTTGTTAACCTTGTCCTCATATCTTGTACCTCTGTAATCAAAATCTAATTTAATAGTTTACGAAAGTATTCATTGTTCACACCTCAAGTCAAGTGCCACTTTGGCTTTGTGGGCAGCAGTCTCACCTTTGAGTCTGAAGACTGTGAAATAAAACTATATTCCAGGATTTAAGCACATGATCTAGGTTGACTCATCTGTGCAGCAGTATCAGGGGTGCAATAGTTTGGATGAGGTGTTAAAGTTCAGAAATAAAAACAGAAAATGCTGGAGGTACTTGTCAGGTCTGACAGCATCTGTGGAGAGAGGAACAGAGGTAACAAGCTAATGTTTTGTTTGGCTAAGGACACTGGACCGGAGGTGAATGAAGCCACAGTATTGGATCCCCAAGCAACAGGCTATCTTTCCGACATAGTCCCGCTTCCCAGCGATTTTGAAAGAGGCATCGGGACCTGTATACTGGCCACACACCTGAAGGAGGTAATTCAGAATTGATCATGCAGATGAGCCACTTAAGAGCTTGTTAAAGGGCAGACAGCAATGCTAGTATGGAGGCACAGGGACCACAAAGGGTCGCAAAACGTCCCTGAGCAGAAGGTGGCAGTTATGGAGGCAGGCCATTTATTTTAGCTGCAGGAAAGGGGACAGGCTCAGATTGATCCTCATGCAGTGGCACACAGTGACCATTATGCAGAAATTATATAGAGGTAGCTCTGTAGGCACTGGACCTATTGGGCAGGAAATGACACAACAGGGGTAAGTGGGGCGTAACAGTGGAGGGTTCCAGGCAGCCGTGATAGTCCTTCTGGAGGCAAGGACGGACATCCGTGGACATGGGGCTGAACTACTCTGAGGTGGAGATGAGAACTGATGTAGAGCAGCCGCTCACACAGCTGACACGGGCCATTGGTCCTGAGGCACTCAGAGGTGTTGGTTGAGGGACATGGAGAGAACAAAGGCAGCACCCTCCACAACGCATGAGCTTGCTGAATCTGACAGAGTATCAGTGTCGCCAAAGTATGCGTCTATCAAGGTAGATGGTAGCAGAGTTGTGTGTCCTGGTGGAGGGCCACCTCACTCCTTGCCGGTGGGGTCAACGTGCCCTGCCAGTAGCCATTAAGGTGACTGTGGCATGGAACCTCTTAGCCTCCACCAGGACACACAACTCTGCTACCATCTACCTTGATAGACGCATACTTTGGCGACACTGATACTCTGTCAGATTCAGCAAGCTCATGCGTTGTGGAGGGTGCTGCCTTTGTTCTCTCCATGTCCCTCAACCAACACCTCTTAGCCTCAGGGTCCTTTCAAGGGGTGGCGGTGAACCTCACTGGCATCTTGCAATTGGCTGCCCATCACTGCATATGGGAGGTCACAAATGCCCTATTTATCAGAGCATTGGATTACATTGAGTTCAACACTGATAGGGCACACAGACACAGAGGGCAGTGGGATTTGCCTCCATCGCTGGACTGCCTCAGGTGCAGAGGGTTTCTCTGCACCCGTGTGGACATTCATAAATAGCCAGCAGCATTCATAAACAGGGATTCCACTCTCTCAATGTTTCACTCTCTCATAGTTCAACTGATATGCAACCACCAGAAGCATTTTCTCTAGGTTTGTGCATGGTATCTTGGCAGCTGCCATGACTCCTTTATCCTTAGGCAATCACAAGTGCAGCAGCTGTTCATGCCACCAGAGAGAATACATGGATGCCTGCTAGGGAACAAGGGTTATCCATTGAAGAGATGGCTTCTAATACCTATATGCAACTCTTTTCATGGAGGCACAGAGGTGTTACAAACGCTGTAATCTCAGCACAAGGGCCACCTTAGAGCAGACCAGTGGACTCCACAAGATGTGGTTCTGGTGCCTCGACCGGTTGAGGGACACTCTCCAGTACGGTCCCTCAAGGGTTTGTCGAATTGTCGTGGTCTGCTGTGCTCTTCACAACACGCCATTCAGTGAGGGGTGGACCTTGAGGAAGAAGGGGAGGAGTGGTACACTTCCTCCCACTTCTCCTCCTCACCCACAGAGGAAGTAGTGGAGCAGGGTGACCCAGCCTTACCCTCCACAGGTCCGGCTGAGGCCTTAAAATATCATGTAGGATGGAAAGAAGGCTCGAGCTGCACTATTTCAGGCAGGTTTCTCCTGAGGGCCCCCTTATACTGGAAGACAAACAACTCTGAAACTCATCTTTCTCAGAGGGAGGGAGCAAATCCAAGAAGCACACTGTTCCCCACATTGCCTGGAAGACAAGTCTCCAACTATCACACTACTTCAATTAACACACTCATATCCGTCCCTCCCCCACCTTATTATTTGTATGCCTAAAGCCATCAATCATTAGAATCACACAAGTCTGGGTCTAATCATTCACCTTTTCATTACATTGAGTCATTTTAACTGGTCACAACCATAACAAAAATCACCTAAGAGCCAGAAAGTGAGACTACCTATGTGACTCCCTCCGCTCTCGGCCACAGCTACGGGGTGCTCCCCCTGTGCCTGAGGATAAGATTTAGGCAGGCTGCTCATGTGAGTGTGGATGTGGCTGAGATGTCCATGGCGGTTGACCTCGTCACTGCATTGCCAGCGTGGGCACCTCAACAGGCTGTCCCACCTGTGCAGCTGCAGAGGCAGTCACAGCTACAAGACCTTCCGACATTTGTGCCTCAGTAAGTGGGGCCAAGAGGGCTTCAGATTTTGACGGTGCCCTGTGAGGTATAGCCCCCTCTACCTCATTGCTGCCTGCCTCAGTCCTTTCACATGGCACTTGAATGTCAGAGGGAACTAGCAGCTGGGGTGCACCTGGTGTCCACTCCATACATCTTGATGCCATTAGTTGTCACTGACTGGTCAATGCTACAGAACGTGACATACATTCTGTACCTGTTCATGCGCTGCTGCTGCATTCACTCAGTGTGATGCTGCAAATGGGTCTCCAAGAGGTTGGTCACTCTGTCAAAGGATGAGCTCATGTGCTCATATACCTGAGACATAGCGGTGCACATGTCATGGATGGACTCCTCCATTCTGTGCTCATGTCTCTGCACTGCCTCAGGGGACTCCGGCATTTAGGCACACATCTCCTGCTGCTGCTCCAGGAAGACACCTGAAGCTCTGCATCTCTGTCCAGCTGAGCATTGCTGTGTCTGTTTTTCATCCTCCTAGGGGGACTGCCCAAGCTGCCTCTGCCTCCCTCACCTCCTTCGTGATGCATTGCTCACCCTGTGCCACCTGTTATAATTGCAAAAGAGGCTCCACCAAGGTGAGTGTATACGCTTGACTGATGTGACGGTGTTGGCTCGGTTGCTTCTTTCTACAATGAAGACGACGATGTCACTCATTCCTGCCTCGGCTCCCCTCCTCAACTGTCTCTTCAGGAGACCTGTTTCATCAGCTGTTTCTGCAGAGATGCAGTAGTCCTTTGCATTTTATTTATAAAAAAAGAAGGAAACCAAGGAGGAGGAAGCTCCATCCCTGTCACCTGGAGATGGTAAAATCAGTCACTCTTGCATGGACAGACTCCCATCTAGCCATCCATTGGGCTGCTATCCTGCCAATGTCAAGGGCCTCCTCCTCCATTGAAGTTAGAACAGCAAGATGGGGCGCTCCACCACCTGACTAAACTTTTCCTTGGAGTTGTGACTTTGTTTCTCCTGCAAGCTCAAGTGCAGGAGAGTTACGACCATGTTCCCCTCCCTCACCACTTTTGGCAGTTCAGGCACATGTGGTTTCAGTGCCTTCCATGCTGCCTCCTCCACAACTGATAGTGGTGTGATAATTGTCCCTGGCTAAATAATGCTCTGGGGCACATATCTTTATCATGATCTGGAGCCCTATGTGCTCTCAGGCTGATCATCTCATGGGTGCGTTGGTCAGTACACAACCGGAGTCATGTCATCTGTGCTAGCGTTGCACTCACTTTGCCAGCCCTCAGAAAATCATTGAAGCACTTGTGGCACTGTACCCACGTCCTGGCAACAATGCTGCAGCTGCTCACTTCACATGCCACCTCCTGCCATGCCTGCTTTGCTTGGCTGGCTGGCCTCCTATATATTAATAATTTGGATTTAAATGTGGGAGGCATGATTGGGAAATTTGCAGATGACACAAAAATTGGCCATGTAGTTGATAGTGAAGAAGATTGCTGTAGACTCCAGAATGATATCAAAGGTTTGGTTGAGTGGATGGAAAAGTGGCAAATGGAATTCAATCCGGAGAAGCGTGAGGTAATGCATTTGGGGAGAATAAACAAAGAAAGGAAATACACAATAAACAGGAGGATACTGAGAGGGGTAGAGGAAGTAAGAGACTTTGGTGTGCATGTCACAGGGCATGAAGGTGGCAGGACAGGTAGATAAAGTGGTGAAGTTTGCTCTTTGCTCTTTGCATTTGGAATGTTTCCTTTTTATTGGCCGAGGTATAGAATAAAAAGCAGGGATGTAATGCTGGAACTGTATAAAACACTGATTAGGCCACAGCTGGGAGTATTGTATACAGTTCTGGTCACCACATTACAGGAAGGACATAATTGCTCTGGAGAGAGTACAGAGGAGATTTACAAGAACGTTGCCAGGGCTTGAAAATTGCAGCTTTGAGAAAAGACTGGATAGGCTAGGGTTGTTTTCCTTAGAACAGAGGAGGCTGAGGGGTGACTTAATTCAGGTGTACAAAATTATGAGGGGCCTAGATAGAGTAGATAAGTTTCCCCTAGCAGAGAGGTCAAGTACCAGGGGGGCACAGATTTAGAGGGTAGAAGAATTAGAGGGGACATGAAGAAAAGCTTTTCCACTCAGAGGGTGTGAGTGTCTGAAATTCACTGTGGTGGAGGCAGAAACCCTCAACTCATTTAAAAGGTACCTGGAATTGCACTCGAAGTGCCGTAACCTGCAAGACAACGGACCAGGTGCTGGAAGGTGGGATTAGATTGGACAGCTTTTTTTTAGCTGGTGCAGACAAGATGGGCTGAATGGCCTCCTTCTGTGTTGTAATTTTTCTGTGGTTCTATGGTTCACTCTCTGGGAAAAGTATGCTCTGCCGTTCAGCCACTGCCTACAGGAGAACCTCAAGGGAGGCGTCTGAAAAACATGGGACTACCCTGCCTTGGGTGCCTGACCTGCTGATGGCCTGCTGCTCTCCTGCCTCCTCCATACTTCACCAAATGAACTCCCACAACGATGACTGCCATTAACCCTTTAAATTGGGCCTGCTGTGTCAAGTTCCCGACTCCTTACCACGGCTGCTCTCCCTAATTGGACGGCAAATGTACCATCTCGCCATTAATTGGCCATGCCATTGAAAATTGCGTCGGCAGTCGTGTACCGATGTGGTGCAGAACACAAATTCTGCCCAAGGTTTCAGGTCTGTGACCTGATCAATCATCGATACTGATCAAAGGTCACAAACCTAAAATGTTAACTCTGTTTCTGTCTCCACAGATGCTGGCAGACCAGCCGAGTATTTCCAGCATTTTCAATTTTTAATTTCAGATTTCCAGCATCTGCAGTTTTTTTTGTGTGTTAAAGTTCAGATCTCTGCCGTTTATTCATGAGAATGCAAAATATCCCATGATATTATTCAAGGAAGAATAATAGAATTCTCTGGGTGTTCTGGTCTATATTTATCTTTAAATCATTGTAACGAAAACAAATTAACTGGCCATTTTATCTTATTCATTGTAATTGGGACCTGCTCTGCCCAAATTGGCTACTATTCTTGCCTATATAACAGTAGCTACACTTCACAAGCAACTCATTGACGTTGGGATGTGAAAAGTGGTATTCTTCCTGTTTTTGCTCAGTTTTTAACTGCCTGAATCATGTTCTTGCCAAACTTCTTTTTTCCTGTGAATACAAGTACAGCTATGAAACTTAATGCCTTATGTCTTGAAACCATACATCTTGTTCTTCTCTGAACATTCTCCAATGAATTACACATAGGGCTGGATTTTTTGTGGCCCCATGAAACGGGATCAGAGGTGGGGGGGGGGGGCATGGAGTATTGCAATGGGTGGCAGGAGGGGCGGCAGGGTTCAGGGCCCATTGCCTCCCTGGCACCAAGTGATCTTCCCGAGGCGAGATAGGCCAACAACGGCCTTCCCTCCCAGAGGCCAATTGAGGCCCTTATGTGGCCTATTAGCAGCTAATTAAGGGCCTCTTCCTGCCGCTACTGGTATCTTACATAACATAAGGCGCCCTTGTAACATAAGGCACCTTCCCTGTGGGCTTGGGTGTGTCCCCTCCTCTGTGGGCAATTTGTGGTCCACAGAAGACCCCCACTGGGTACCAATTCACCCACTGAGACCCCCCTCCCCGTGACTGCCAGACCACCTTCCAACCCAACCTGCACCTCCCCCCACTTGCCAGGGCCTTCCGGACTGGCCCCAGTGACCCTGCCTCACCTCCAGGGTGTCAATGCTGGGCCTGGGTCTGAGGCCTCGGCAGTGCCGGCAGTTGGCACTGCTCCTGGTGGCGCAGTCAATACTGCTACCTGCCTGCCCTCTGATTAGTCAGCAGCTCATGGAGGTGGGATCCCCGTTTTTAAAGGGACAAGGATCCTACCTCCTGAAGGTTTCGTTTAAAAAGACCAAAGGATCGCTCCAGGGCTTGCGAAAAGTCAGAGGTGGGGTTCCATTGCCTTTTTGGCCTGGTGCTGGGAACCCCACCTCCAGCACAATTTCCTGCCCATAATGTTCAAATGTGATACTCTATTCATCGACACATATTTGGAATAACTTTGTTTTTACTTATAGGCAGATTTTTAAGATACAACCTTGAATTTGATTGGCCTTAATATTAACATTTTCATATTAGTGGGAAGCTTCCAATAAATAGTCAATAATCACAGCCAGAACTTTTCTTTTTACACCTTTGTTCATGGGCATTTCATGTTTAAGTATACATTATATTTGTTCATATGGATATTAATCTGTTATTGCTTAGCCTAACCCTTTGAATTTAACTATGTTTTCCTCATATTTGACACCTGGCCACACAGTTTCAACAACAAATTTTACGACTATACAATAAGTGATTCATGTGATTAATGAATAATTTAAAAAAAAACAAAGGGCTCAGAACAGACATATGCACAACTCTACTTGTTAGTCCTTTTACCATTTATTATTGCCTTCTAATTTCTATTATCAAGCTTATTTCCAATACAGCTAATAAGCCATTAATTTCTTGAGCCTTATCCTTATTTTGGAGCCTCACATGTGGAACTACATGAGCTGCTTCTGAAAATTCAAGTAGGTTACATTATTGCTCTTGGTTAACCTTCAACCATTAATTCAGTTACATCCTCAAAGAATTCAAGTAACTGGATCTGATCTATTCCTTATGGCTTCCGTGCTCTTAGATAAAACATTGATAGCATCTTGTGCATTTTCCCCTGTTAGTTTGTAATCTCGCCAATTTGTTGTTATCAATCAATCTAATCAATCAATCAGGATCAACTGAAACCAATAAAGGTGAATATGTTGAGTTTAATCCTACTTAAGGTGGAATATAATTAGCACCCTACCAAATTCACAGCTGTGAAAAATGCATCTGTGACATCTCAGCCATTTTGAACTTTGTGCATTTTACTGATTGACACAAGGGGGCTGAACTCACTTATTGCTGGGCATGTTGTCAATATTGCATGTTTTATTGATTGACACAGGCTCAACTTGCTGATTGGTAGATGAGGGAGGGCTTCCAGTGCAGTTTTGAGGGTAGCAATCTCAAGTATTAGGAGACAAGTGAGAATGCCTAAATGAGAAAATCAAAAATGGCCACAACTATTACTGCAGCACGTCAAGTGAAAGAATTAGGAAGACAAATTTTGCATGCCGATGGTGGTATACTGTTTTGTACTAGCTGCAATGTTTTGTTGGATCACACATGCCGGGCAATGGTTCAGCGCCACTTAGAGTCTGAAAGCCATCGCAGCAGAAAGAGAGCATCCAACACTGCATTGCTGGAAAGCAAACACGGAAAAAAACAAGCAATGATTTAATCTTATTAACAAGTTGACAGAGAGCTCAGAAAATTGTCAGTTGGTTACAATGGAATTTCTGGATGCTTTTGCAAGCGCTAACATACCATTGGAAAAACTTGATTACTCAAAGCTGCGGGTATTCATTCAACACAATGTGCAAAATAGTAGTTGCTTGCCAAATGCAAATACATTAAGACAGGACTTCCTACCAAAGGCTTTTGCTACACATCGTGAGGAGATGTAGTCTCAGATTAACGCATGTGAGTCTTTTGCAATTATTTGTGATGAGTTCACAAATGAGCAAGATAATTATGTGCTGCAGGGCAGAGGCAGGGAATGAAGAAAGAGACAGTTGCAGGTTGCTCCATGCTCACATTCAACCACTGACTTCAGTGAGTAAAGAATGTGACCTATTTCTAGTCAAGTTTTTTCAATAGTATTTGAGTATACAATAAATGCCATTTGAAACCAGAAACCCCCTTTGTCTTTTTTTTGTTTCAATTAGATCATTTTCATTGTTTGCTGCAACACCATGAAATCCACGATTTAAATATGTGAAATTGTGAAATTCACAACTTTTAAAATGCCGTGACTATGAAATTTATAAAATTTGACTGTGAATTAGATAGGGCGCTAAATATAACACATGAGTTATACAGCAAAAGCATAAGACTATAACAAGTAATGAATACTGACCCAGATCGGACAGAATGGCTGGCATATGCGAATAACGCTTTTTCCTCTTCTTGGTGCCTTGTTCCTTCTCGAAGACTTCTGAAATACCCAAGAGTGTTAGACAGAAACCATGTATCCACTCTTGAGAGTTTCTCTCCACCGCCTACTGCAATAGCTTCCTTTAAAAACTTATCTATTATACCCTTTTTCAGGGATGGATCTAGGTGTTATATTGACAGGACTTAATTGCCCTATAAAAGTTCTTCTTAGTATAAATTGTCCGATGGTGTGTCAAGTTCTTTGTTTAAACCATGGAGTAAAAGTCTACACTTACACTATCCTGTTTCCTTGAGCTTCTATAGACTCTGCATGTACCTTTTGTCCTTGATCAACCAGGGCTTTACATCATCCTCCCTTATCTCATCCTATGTTGTTCCCCATGATAAATTCCTTACCAGACTATTAAACCATAAGGTGATTCACTAAGGTAATGTCTATTCTATTTCCATCCACTAATTAAATTTCACATTCCAACAAGCATCTTAATTAAGCAAAGCTAACTGAAAATCCTAACATAGCTTTGAAGTATAGTTATTTGTTTTAAGTAGCTATCTAGTTGCTGTACCACTATTGCAGAGGCCTCATCTGACCATGGCTCCTTTTCAGGTTAGCTGCAGCTATCATCACCTCAGGATAATCATTCCACTACCTTTATTTCTAATGAACCAAAACTTTCAGCAGTTTCCAGTAAAAGGAAACTTACAGCACTAACCTAATCTTCTACCTATTTCAATCTGATTATATATGTGTGTGCATATGTACATATGGCTTTTTTTATTCGTTCGTGGAATGTGAGCATCGCTGGCAAGGCCAGCATTTGTTCCCCATCCCTAATTACCTTTGAGAAGGTGGTGGTGAGCTGTCTTCTTGAAACACTGCAGTCCTTGGGATGTAGCTACACCCACAGTGCTGTTAGGGAGGGAGTACCAAGATTTTGACACAGTGACAGTGAAGGAACAGTGATATAGTTCGAAGTCAGGATGGTGTGTGACTTGGAGGGGAACGCACTGGTGGTACGTCTGTTGTCCTTGTCCTTCTAGGTGGTGGATGTTGTGGGTTTGGCTGGTGCTGTTGAAGGAAACATGACAAGCTGCTGCAGTGCATCTTGTAGATGGGACACACGGCTGCCATTGTGTGCCAGTAGTGGAGAGAGTGACTGTTTAAAGTGGTGGATAGAATCAAAGCATTCTAGAAAATTTATGATGCAGAAGGAGGCCATTTGGCTCATCATGTCCATGCCAGTCAATGAAGAGCCATCCAGCCTAATCTTACCTTCCTGCACTAGGTCCATAGCGCTGCAGGTCATGGCTCTTCAAGTAATCATCCAAGTACTTTTTAAATGTGGTGAGAGTTTCTGCCTCTACCACCCTTTCAGGCAATAAGTCCAGGTCCTTACCACCATCTTGGTGAAAAATAGTTTCTCATCTCCCCTCTAATCCTTCTACCAATTACTTCAAATCTATGCCCTCTGGTTTTTGACCCCTCTGCTAAGGTGAATAGGTTGTCCCTAATTACTCTATTTAGTCCCTTCATAATGTTATACACTTTAACTAAGTCACCTCTGTTCTAAGGAAAACAGCCCCAGCCAATCTTTCCTAATAGCGGATGGGGTGGTGAACATGTGGGCTGTTTTGTCCTGGATGATGTCAAGCTTCTTGAGAGTTGTTGTAGCTATACTCATCCAGGCAAGTGGATAGTATTCCAACACACTCTTGACTTCTGCCTTGTAGATGGTGGACAGGCTTTGAGAAGTCAGTTACTCATCGCAGAATTCCCAGCCTCTGACCTGCCCTTGTAGCCACAGTATTTATATTGCTGGACCAGTTAAGTTCCTGGTCAAAGGTAACCCCCAGGATGTCGATGGTGAGAGATTCAGTTATGGTAATGTCATTGAAAGTCAAGGGGAGATGGCTAGCTTCTCTCTTGTTGAAGATGGTTATTTATTGAAGATGGTTATTGCCTGGTGTTTGTGTGGCATGAATGTTACTTGCCACCTATCAGCCAAAGCCTGAATGTTGTCCAGGTCTTGCTGCATGTGGGCATGGACTGCTTCAGTATCTTAGGAGTTGTAAATGGAACTGAGCACTGTGCAATCATCAAAAAACATCTACACTTCTGACCTTAAGATGGAGGGAAGGTCATTGATGAAGCAGCTGAAGATGGTTGGGCCTAGGACACTACCCTGAAGAACTCCTGCAGTGATGTCCTGGGTTTGAGATGAATGGTCTCCAACAATCACAATCATTTCCCTTTGTACTAGGTATGACTCCAACCAGTGGAGTTTTCTCCTGGATTCCCATTGACTTCAAATTTGCCTTGGCTCCTTGATGTCACACTCAGTCAAATGCTGCCTTGATGTCAACAGCAGTCAGTCTCACATTGCCTCTGGAATTCAGCTGTTTTGTACATCTTTGGATCAAGGCTGTAATAAGATCTGGAAGCAAGTGCTCCAGCAGAACCCAAACTGAGCATCGGTGAGCAGGTTATTGGTGAGTAACTGCCCCTATATAGCACTGACAAAGACACCTTTCATATCTGTGCTGATGATTGAGAGTAGACTGATGGGCTGATAGTTGGCTGGATTGGATTTGTCCTGCTTTTTGTGGACAAGATGTGCCTGGGCGAATTTCCACATTGTTGGGTAGATGCCAGTGTTGCAGCTGTACGGAAACAACTTGGATAAGGCGCGATTAGTTCTGGAGCACAAGTCTTCAGTACTACAACTGGGATGTTGTCAGGGCCTGTAGCCTTTGTTGTATCCAATGCCTTCAGCTGCCAGACCTGAGGAGTATTTCCAGCACTTTCTGTTTTTATAACTAGAGAAGTGTTTAGTTAAAAAAACTTAATATTACACCCCTCGTATTGTCAAAAATGACAGGAGACAGTGAAGTGCTTCTTTGTCTCCACTTCAGTAAGCACTATCATTTATCCAAGAACTAATGGCTGTTTGTGATTGTGCTGATGTTGGGTTGCCAAAACCATTGATGCCTGAACTGCAGGCAAATAGTTTACAGGTGGGAGGTGGGGGATTGGGGGGGGGGGGGGGTGGGGATATTTTGTGGAGATTGGAGCCCTAAGTAACACATTGAGCTTTTGTGATAAGAAGTGACAAAATTAACAAATATGTAAACGTTTGATGTAAAAACCTTTGGAAATAACAGTTTCCTGATATTCCACAGACATTGTGCAATGCTTCTACTTTGGAAAAATTCTGCCGTATTTAACCATTGTGTTATTGGCTAAATTCCAGCAATAGCCATTTTTCTACTGATGGAGCCAAAATATGAGAGACAGCCAACAACCAGCAGAAAGCAAAATGTTTAATAGTACCAGAGTGCCCTGATGCATCCCATGTTTAATCTCATGACCAGAAATGTAGATATATGAATTCTGGTATTTATTTGCAATATATGGCATTTAAATAAATAACAGTGAATTTAGATTGTAGTATATGATGTTATTTACAGTCTGGATAGTTCAGACAAGATAAATTCATAATCATGCTTTCACTAATCTTTAAGTAACTGTCCAGTCCAACTGGCCTCATCCATTTACACAGGACCAGCTCAAACCAGATCTTACAGTTGTAGGATCTCTTAGGACTGGTAGCTGACTCTGACCAAAGTATGGTTATTCTAGCTTTGAGTCACATGGCATAGTGGAGTGCTTCTACTTCTTTGAACTCAAAGTTTTTGTCTCTTGCTCAGGTGCTCACCACAATCTTAGCTCTCCTTCCCCAAGGCAGAGGCAAGTATCTAGAAGAGCCCTTGTTCGGCCTGTCCTTGTGATTGATGCAGTGATGGTTTCATAATCAGACTTTGTTAACCACTGCTGAGATCGGAGCACATCAAGGATGTGGTTCAGGCATCCCTCTGTCATAAATTTTATAAGGCACTTCTAACACTCTTTCAAAATTTGAATGAATGGAGTTTCCAACAATTCTAGATATACAATAGGACAAAATCAGATGTCAATCAATGTTGGGAAATAATGACAGGAGGTACAATGCAGTCAGAGCACTCATTGCAATCTGTGGATATTGATTTTTTTTATTTTATGTAAGAGAAATCAAAGGTTTTATTTCAAAATGATTTACTATAGTTTTATCTCAGTTCTCACAGTGAGCAGTGGTGTACACATGTAAAGGTACAGGTAATTGCAGAGCATATGCTTTAAACAGTGCTGTCTCATATAAGATAGCTGCTAATTGCCTCAACTTACATTATATCCCAGTATTATTCTTATAAGGGATCCTGTTATCGTACCACTCTAATGTTCATATTTTCATATTATTTGATATTACTGAGTAAAGAACTTATTACACATTTTTGTGCTGTCGCTCTCAGCCATTAGGAACTGGATGCTGAATGTTGTTGCTTAGCTATTAGCTCTTGGAAAGATATTCTACATTTCTGGTGTCTGATTGGAGCCATGCCTGTAGAGGTAGAAAGTTCAACCATAAAGTGCCATGTTATAAACAAATGAACATCAAAAGATAATTATATTTCTAAAGCATATTTCTTTAAATTTTAAATGCTTATTTGTGAATAATTATTTCTCCATTTCCTTCACTCTGCTAAACACTGGTAAATGGTCCCAAATCTGTAGTATATTAATGAAAATCAGTGTAAACATCTGTTGTTGCTATTAGTGAAATGATTATTTTATTTATATTTGTTCATTTATGGGATGTTGTCGATGGTGCCAAGGCCAGCATTTAATGCCCATCCATAGTTATTCTTGAGAAGATGCTGGTGAACCACCTTCTTGAACCATTGTAGTCCATGTGGCGAAGGTGCTTCCACAGTGCTATTCGGTAGGGAGTTCTAGGATTTTGACTCAGTGACTATGAAGGAATGGCAAATTATGTCCTAGTCAGAATAATATATAACTTGGAGGAACTTTTGGAGACAGTGATGTTCCCATGAGCCAGCTGCTGTCTTCCTTCTGGGTGGGAGAGGTTGCGGGTTTGGAAGTTACTGCCAGGTTGCTGCAGTGCATCTTGTAGATGGTACATATAGCAGCCATGGTGTGCTAGTGGTGGAGGGAGTGAATGTTTAAGGTAGGGAATGGGCTGTCGATCAAACGGGTGACTTTGTCCTGGATCATGTTGAGCTTCTTGAGTGTTGTGGAGTTGCACTCATCCAGGCAAGTGGAGATTGCCTCATGACACTCCTGATTTGTTCCTTGTAGATGGTGGAATGGCTTTAGGGAGTCAGGAGGTGTGTTACTCATTGAGGAATATCCATCCAATAAGCTGATTTTGTAGCCACAATATTTATGTGGCTGCTTGAGATAAATTTCTGGTAAATGGTGACCACCAAGATGTTGATGGTAGGGGATTCAATAATGCTAATGGCATTGAATATCAAGGGGAGGTGGTTAGGCTCTCCCTTGTGGAAATAATTATTGCCTGGTACTTCTGTGGCACAAATATTACTTGCCATTTTGAAATGATTGACCTCCAACAACCACAACCATCTTCCTTTGTACTAGCTTTGACTCCAACCAGTAGAGAGTTTTCCCTGATCCTCTGACTTTTCAGTTCTTTGCCACAGTGGGTCAAATGTTGCCTCGATGTCAAGGGATGTCATTCTCACCTTACCTCTAGAATTAAGCTCTTGTGTCCATCTTTGGAGCAAGGTTGTACTGAAGACTGGCAGAACCCAAACTGAACATCGGTGAGCGGGTTATTGGTGAGTAAGTGCCAGTTGATAGCAGTATTGACAACACCTTCCATCACTTTGCTGATGATTGGGAGTAAGCTGATAGGGCAGTAATTAGCCGGGTTGGATTTGTCCAGACATATCTGGGCAATTCACCACTTTGTCGGATTGATGCCAATGTATCTGTACTGGAATAGATTGTCTAGAGGCACCACTAGTTCTGGCACACAGGTCTTCAGCACTACAGCCAGAATGTTGTCAGGGACCATAGCCTTTGCTGTACGCAGTACACTCAGCAGTTTTTAGATATCATAGAAGGGTCACAGCAAAGAAAGAGGCCATTCGGGCAGGCCCTGGCAAAGGGCAGGTGGGTAGTCATTGAAGGGGGGGATGTTTTTGGAGGTGCGACCTTTGTTACTGGGGGCCCTCCTGCAAGTCCACAGGGAGGCTGCCTTGTTTTACACCCACTCCGCTGCTGGTGCAATTCTAGCAACAGTGGGAAGAGGCCATTAAGTGGCTAATAATTGTCCACTTAAGGGCCTCAATTGGTCTCTGGGTGGGAAGGCCGTTTTCAGCCTTTCCTGCCCCCGATGTCATCGCAGGGTGATGGACACTCCACACCCCGCCTTCCGTCACTATTTTATGGGGCTCCCTGCCTCTCATCCTGTCTCCCTGGGGCCCATAAAATTCTTCCCTAAGTCTAGGTCAACCACTTAACCTCATCAACCCTTTCTGTTATCTCATCAAAAGAATTCAATCAAATTAGTTAAATACAATTTGCCTTTAACAAATCCGTGCTGGCTTTCCCTAATTAATCCACACTTGTCCAAGCGGCTGTTAATTTTGTTCCAGATTATCGTCTCTAAAAGCTTTCCCACCACCGAAGTCAAACTGTCTGGCCTATAGTTTCTGGGTTTATCCTTGCACATTTTTTTGAATAAGGGTGTGACATTTGCAGTTCTCCTGTCCTCTGGCACTGCCCCTGCATCTAAAGCGGATTCAAAGATTATAGCCAGGACCTCTGCATTTTCCACCCTTACTTCCCTCAGCATCCTTGGATGCATCCAACTGGTCCTGGTGACTTATCAACTTTAAGTACAGCCTCCTCTTTATCAATTCTTAGCCCATCCAGTATCTCAACTACCTCCTCTTTCAATATGACTTGGGTAGCATCTTCCTCCTTAGTAAAGACAGAAGCAAAGTACTCATGCCTTCTGCCTCCATGCGTAGATCTCCTTTTTGGTCCCTTATTGGCCCACCCCTCCCCTTACTACCCTTTTACTATTTATATGCTTACAGAAGACTTTAGGATTCCCTTTTATGCTAGCTGCCAGTCTCTTTTCATACTCTTTCTTTGCCTCTCTGATTTCCTTTTCCCCTCTGAACTTTCTATATTTAGCCTGGCTGTCACTTGTATTATCAACCTGACATCTGTCATACGCCACCTTTTTCTGTTTCTCTTTTTCTCTTACTCTCTATCTCTTTTGTCATTCAGCAAGCTGGGGCTTTGGTTGCCTACCTTTTCCCTTCATGAGAATGTACCTCGACTGTACCTCAATTACCTCCTCTTTAGAGACAGCCCATTGTTCTAGCACAGTTTTGCCTGCCAATCTTTGATTCCAATTTACCTGGACCAGATCCATCCTCACTCCACAGAAAATGGCCCTCCTCCAATCCAGTATTTTTACTTTAGATTGTTCCTTGTCTTCTTCTATGTCTAACCTAAACCTTATGATACTAAGATCACTGTTGCATAAAAGTTTCCCAACTGACACTTGATCTACTTGACCCACCTTATTCCCCAGAAACAGATCTAGCAATGCCTTCTTCCTTGTTGGGCTGGAAACTTACTGATCACACTCCTGAATGTGGAGTGAATTAAATTGGCTGAAGACTGGCATCTGTGAGAAAGAGACTGAGATGCATCATCCGCTCAGCACCTCTGCCTAAAGGTGATTGTTTACCGGAAACAATTTTATTGCCAATCAGTGTGTATTACTAATACTGTAAAGGCATACAAAGGCTGAATAAACTAATAAGCAGTTGGACTAAACCAACATAGGAAATGCAGGAATAAAAACAAGAACTGCTGGAACCACTCAGCAGGTCTGGCAGCATCTGTGGAAAGAGAAGCAGAGTTAACGTTTCGGGTCAGTGACCCTTCTTCGGAACTAACAAATATTAGAAATGTCAAAGGTTATAAGCAAGTGAGCTGGGGGTGGGGCAAGTGATAACAAAGGAGAAGGTGTAGATTGGACAAGGCCACATAGCTGGCCAAGAGGACATGGAGCAAAGGCAAACAATATGTTAATGGTGTGTTGAAAGACAAAGCATTAGTACAGATAGGGTGTTAACGAACTGAGGATTGAACAGCAGCAAGTACAAACATGAAAAAAACAGTGGGTAAGCAAACTGAACAACCTACAATGAAATGAAATTAACAAAAGAAAAAACAATTGTAAAAAATGTTAAAAAAAAAAAAAAATAACTAAATAAAAGTAAAATGGGGGGCCCGTCATGCTCTGAAATTATTGAACTCAATGTTCAGTCCGGCAGGCTGTAGTGTGCCTAATCGAAAAATGAGATGCTGTTCCTCGAGCTTGCGTTGATGTTCAGTGGAACATTGCAGCAAGCCCAGGATACAGATGTGAGCATGAGAGCAGGGGGGAGTGTTGAAATGGCAAGCAACTGGAAGCTCGGGGTCCTGCTTGTGGACTGAGCGGAGGTGTTCCACAAAGCGGTCACCCAGTCTGCACTTGGTCTCCCCAATGTAGAGGAGACCACATTGTGAGCAGCGAATACAGTATACTACATTGAAAGAAGTACAAGTAAATCGCTGCTTCACCTGAAAGGAGTGTTGGGGCCTGGGATAGTGAGGAGAGAGGAGGTAAATGGGCAGGTATTACATCTCCTGCGATTGCAGGGGAAGGCGCCATGGGACGGGGACGAGGTGGTGGGGGTAATGGAGGAGTGGACCAGGGTGTCGCGGAGGGAACGATCCCTTCGGAATGCTGACAGGGGAAGGGAGGGGAAGATGCGTTTGGTAGTGGCATCACGCTGGAGGTGGTGGAAATGGCGGAGGATGATCCTTTGGATATGGAGGCAGGATTGTCTTCAAGTAGGATTCTTAATCATCCCTTGCCCCAGCCACCCTAGCAAAAGAACCATGCAACAATTCAACTGACAGGCATTCAGGTTCTACCTTTCCCCGACACTTTTAATTTGTGTTCACAGCAACAAGGTAGTTTCTGTAGTCAGACACAAAATTTAATGCTAACCTTACATCCTGTTTCATCCTGACTTGAAAAACTAATGTTCCAAAGTCTTTTTAGAATCTTTCAACGGAGTCTTTAAATAGTTATGTGGAGTCAGCCTTTGTCTCCAGAGAGTTTTTTTTCATTGCTGTGATGTGAAAAGAGATGGTTGGAATAAGTAAACCCAAGGTTATGAGCTATTGCAGGACCTTTGTGGCATAAAGAGGCCTTTCAACAGCAACTTGCATTTTATATTATCTTTAATGTAGAAAACATTAATTTCATTTGTGTTAATTTTGACAGTAGCTACAATCTTCCTTTCAAAATATTTTTCTGGTGAATCTGCTTTGATAGATAACAACTGTGCCTCTTCTTGCAGTGGTAGATTTGCATATAAATTACATATGAATGACCTGTGTTTGGAAGATCAGCTGGGTTAACAGGCCCAATATCACCAGCTGTTACTTCTCTGTAATGTATATTCACTCTTCAGACCCTAAGATGAAGAAGATCCTTTCAGAGTGGAGCTAATAAACGCTTATTAAAACACAAAGAGCATTTGCCAAGCTTTAGAATTACATATGAATGAGACATATAACAGAAATATTTTATAATAAGATGCAGGCCAGAGTTCTAATGCCTTTTCCTAACAGCGACTAGCTGTTTGGAAGTAAACATGGCATTAATGTTGATTCCAAGTGCTATGCCAAGGGATACTCACCACTTAAGGGATATTCAAATGTTTAGTGAAGGAATCCACAGTTGGATTCAACTGCTCTTCACAGACATCAATAGTTCAGTTTCAATCAATGGGTGGGAATTGGAGAGCTTTCTGAGGAAATCTGGAGTCAGGCAAGGCTCTCCTCTCTCCTCTGTCTTGCTCGTGTGTTGTATTGACCTGTTGCCAAGCCCATCAGGAAGGATGTGGGCATAAGAGGGGTGATGATCCCAGTCAGGGGAAGCACTCAGGTCGAAGCTTCCCTGCACATGGACAATGTTGCTGTCTTCTACTCGGATCTGCAGTCGGTTCACAGACTGATGATCATCTGTGACCAGATCAAACTGGCCTCGGGAGCCAAAGCAAATTGTGGCAAAAGCAAGGCAATGTTCTTTGGGAACTGAGCTGACCGATCCTTTTCCCCCTTCACCGTCAGGTCAGACTATCTGAAGGTGCAGGAGATATGGTTCAGAGGGCCCGGGGCATGCTTCAAAAACTGGAAGGATTGTATAGCCAAGGTCAAACAGAAACTGGGGCAGGTGGGAGCGATGTTCCCTCTCCATTGAGGATAAAAACCTGGTCATCAGGTGTGAGGTGCTGGCAGTATTGCTGTACTTGGCATAGGTCTGGCCCATACCCCGGTCCCGCATTGCAGTGGTCACCTGAGCCAACTTGTGCTTTATCTGGAGATCGGAAGTGGACCTGTCTGCAGGAACACCATGTACAAATCTCTAGATAAAGACATATCCAATGTCATCCTCATTCTGATAGCCATCTGTGTGTGGCTGTATCAAGCTGTGTCTAGACCCTTCAAACACCAAGGCTGGGATTTTATTTTGGTGACGGAGGTCTCGATATCAGGAAAATGTGACGCCAAGATCCCCCTACCCCCAGCCTCTTCTCCGGAAGGCCCACTGAATCTAGTGTCAGTCAGGTATTTAAGTGGACAGCAGCAGGCCTTCCACAGCATAAAGGACCCTGTCACTGGAAGGCACGCCTGGGAGAGCTGCTGGCCAAGCAGAGGCCGGCAGCTGTGGCGCCACCACAGAGGCAGTGGCTGCTGCTGGTAGAGCACCTACCAGAGGCTGTGGAGTGTCACTCAACCCAGGCCACAGGTAGGTCAAGGCAGGAGGGGTCTTGCGGGGTGGGGGTCATTCACAGGCCTTCCCGCCCCAGACTAAATTTTGGCAGAGGTGAGATGGTGGCGGGACCCCCCCCCCACCTCCTTTTATGCTCTCCCCACCTCCAAACTTGCTGCGGGGGAGAACATAAAATTCACCTCAAGTGTCAATATGTGCTGAGATTTTATCTGTCCCCAGAGTTGTGAAGGATGGGTCTGGCCACGTTGCCGTGGAATGCTTCATTCAGTTGGACCATGCCATACCCCCTATCCTTCATGGACAAACACCTTTGACCACAAGTCCATGAGGCAGTGGTCTGCGCGTAATGTCCCTGGGGCCTTGCAGGAAAAGGAAATGGTGGAATCTGTTGATGGTTCCCTGAGAAGACTGCAAAAATTATTTGGCAGAACTCATCACCAGAACTTTCAAACAAACACCAGACATAGCTTGGCTGGTGCTGAAAAGGGCCCTCTCTGTCAGCTCCTTCATGCATGCCCAAAGTCTCAGCGCCACCATACGCTCTCCTCAAAGTGGCTGCGGTGGGGAGGACACTGTCACCTACCTCTTTCTGGAATACACCTTTCCAAAGAAGGTGTGGAAAGAGATGCAGTGGCTTTTGTCAAGGTTCATCTCGAGCAGCTCTATAACGTGCTGTGCTGTTTGCTGTATGGGCTGTTCCCAGCGATGCACACTGAGACAAATATCAACTGCTGCTGGAGGACCATCAACTTGGTGAAAGACACTTTCTGGTCATGGGCATCATTGCTAGGGGTCCCCCTTGGTCTAAGTGGGAAGAGGTCATGAGGCCAGACAAAACAGCACCAGCTATTGCAGGAGAGAGGGACTGGAGGGTGAGGAGGAGGCACGGTGCAGCAAGTTGAAAATCTTTCCCACTTCATCTGTAAAATTGTTGCCAAACAACAAATGAAAAGATGAAATCATTTAATAATAGAGCCAGTTGCCAACATTATTGATAACCTACACTTAGTGCTACCAAGATGGCAATAATGAGCTTCAGGTTGCCCACAGTTTGTGCCTACTTTTATAATTTTTCTGTGCCCTGATTAGACAAATTTTCTTACTTAATATAGTGTGTTCTGATTGGCTTGTGTTGACACTGACATTTTGCTGAATGAGTGGTTTAACCTCTTTTTTAACCCCATTAGGTGGCACAGGTAAAGTTGCAAAAGCATGGATTGAAGTATGGGTGAGATGAGCTGGGAAGAGCCAAACCACAGATATTATGCCTAGGACTCAGAAAAGAGGTAAAATTTTAATAGTGATTATTAATTAAAATAATGGCATATGATTTACAAAATAGGGAAAGATCAAGAAGAGCAAAGTGAAATATCCAACCTTGGGTGAGGTAAATGATGGATAAGGATAAGCAGGGATAAAGGAGCATGTGAGGCTTCACATGATCTAGTTTTTTGTGTATGGAAGGTCTTTTTGCATGCAAGGAATCTTGTTTCTTTGCATGTCAAGAAGGGTCTCAGATTTTAATGTATGTGCTTTATATTTGTATGTAGGTGGGCTGCATTTTTACATTATTTTATGTAACCAACTCACATGCTTTGTGATATGTAACCAATCCTCTGCTTCCAAAGGTTGGAGATGCCTGGAATAATGGTTACCTGAGCTATAAACTGGAATATAATTAAGGGATTCAGATGCTTTATTTACAGAATTACATGGTTAGGATTGATAGACACCCCGGGCACAGTCCATTGTCTCCTGAGGTGGACAGATGCCATCACATGGTTAGGACTGCATTTTGATCTGGAGGGTAAGGAACACTTGGGAGAGAAGGCAGCTCATCTCATTTTGAGTGACAAAACAGAGATGATTGAGCAAGTTAAGGTTAAGAAACATCTTGGAAATAGTGACCATAACATAATTGAGTTGGCATTAGACTTGCCATTAATTAGAAAAATATAATAAAGATTCCTAATTTTAGGACGGTGGCATTTGAGGAAATGAAGAAGCAGTTCATGGAAGTGGACTGGAATAAATTGTTAGAAGGACAAAGCTTCATGGAGAGGTAGTATATCTTTAACTGCACAATTACAAAGTCAGCCCTGGGCATAGTGGTGGAGTGGTAGCATTCTCAGCTTTTGGTCAAAAGGTTGTGGATTCAAGCCCCATTCTAGAGAACTAATCACATCATCTCAGCTGACATTTCAGTGCAGTTTGGAGGGAGTACTGCACTATCAGAAGTGCTGTCTTTTGGATAAGATGTTGAACAAGATATACATGGAAAATCTTATGGCATGATTCAAAGAAAAGCAGGGAAGTTTTTCTGGTGCCCTGACCAACATTTACCCCTCAGCCAACACCACCAAATACATATTATCTGGTAATTTATTTTATTGCCATTTGTGGTACCTTGGTGTGGGCAAATGTACTGCAATGTTTTCCTACAAAACAACCATGACTACAGTTCAAAAGTACTAATAAAGTACATGGGGATATGGTAGTGTAGTGGCTAGGCTACTGGACTAGTAATCCAGAGGCCTGGGCTAATAATTCTGATAATGTAAGTTTGAGAATTTGAGTTCAATTGGTATTAATTTAAATGACCATGAAGCTGTCAGATCGTTGTAAAAACCCAAAAGGTTCACTAATATCCTTTAGGGAAGGAACTTGCTTCCCATAGCTGGTCTGATCTAAATGTGACTCCAGTTCCATACCAAGGACTTTTAACTGTCCTCTGAGTCTGTATAAGGCTAACTATGGATGGGCAATAAATGTTAGCAATTCCCATGTCCTGAGAATGAGAATAACAAAATAACACTTTGGGGTGTCCTGCAGATGTGAAATATGCTATATGACACAAGTCATTTCTTTCGATTTTGCAGAGTCAATTTATATCACTACCTAAGAAACACAACAGGAATAAAAGGAAACCTAACTGGGCAATAAAAGAAATAATGTAAGGAATATGAGCAAAAATGTAATGGTAGATGGGCAGGAGTATAAGGTAGGATGAAAAACTTGGCAGGCAGGCAAAAACAGACAACGAGACTAGGTTTGCATGCAACATAAAGAATGATATAAAGGCTGCTGTAAGTACATCCGTGTAAATCTAGAGTATTAGGGCCTTTGAAATCCATAGATGGGGATGTGGTATCAGAAACCAGGAAAAGGCAGGTATCTCAAACAATTTCTTTGCATCAATGAACACAGAAGAGACTGCTGACTTCAGAAGTGAGAGTTAACTATTCGAAAAATGAGGAGTAAATTTTTAAAGCAAATAGCAAAAAGAGGCAAAAAAAGTGAAGGAAACTTTGAAAGCAGTGAAGGAGGATATAAATCCATGTCTGAATGGCCTGCGTAAAAGGGTACTTAAGAGAGAGGGGCAAAGTTTAGAGGGGATGTGCGAGGCAAGTTCTTTACACAGAGAGTGGTGAGTGCCTGGAACTTGCTGCCGGGGGAGGTGGTGGAAGCAGGTACGATAGCGACGTTTAAGAGGCATCTTGACAAATACATAAATAGGATGGGAATAGAGGGATACGGTCCCCGGAAGTGCAGAAGGTTTTAGTTTAGGCAGGCATCAAGATCGGCGCAGGCTTGGAAGGCCAAATAGCCTGTTTCTGTGCTGTATTGTTCTTTGTTCGTTGTTCTTTGAAATGGCGAAATTAACTGGTTGTAAATTGCAAGGATTTTCATGGAATCATGAGAAATGGGATTTGTATCAAAGGACTGGAGCAAAGAGAACATGACAGCTATCATTTTTTTAAAAAAAAGGCCTGTTCTGGAAATACAAGCTGGGCATCCGCCGTGAATAAAACTTTAGAAGCTATCCTTGGATTGTCATCATGACTTTTGAGAGAGGGAGGAAAGTTCATGCTTGACAAATCTGTCAGGATTTTCTAGGGAGGTAATGAAGCTTGTGAATAAATGGGACTTCATGAACAGAGCCAGCACAGACATGACAGGCAGAATGGCCCCTTTCTGTGCTGTAACCATTCTAAGCCTTTGATATAATCCTGATTCGGAAGTTAATCAATCAAAATTATAGCTCAGTGCTATGGTGACTACTGCTTTACAGGTGCAGTGTGGACTCTGACACATTGTATGTTCTGTCATAATCTGTGATACCTGTTAGATAAACTCAATAATATTTCACATTGCAGGAAAAAATAATGTGATTGCGGATGCTTTCTTTAGAATCCCTTGTAATTTCCTTCTAATGCAGTGTCATACTTTTCTGTTGTGATGCATGTGACGGGAACCATTAACAGTCTAAGATATTTAAAGGTATTGAGGAACATTTTCTCTCGCGGTTCCCAGGGATTGGATTCCCATCAGACTCAACATTCTCTATCTGCAGATAAATCTTCTTATTAAGAGGTAGTTTGTGATAAACAGGCACCTGAAGACAGTACGGTGCGGCATCAGTCTAAGGCAATGAAACCTTGACGATTTCTATTCACAGTACTCTACATGAATGCTAACACTGTGCACTGCACTAAATGTTAATCTTTAACAAGCTTATACAATGATAACTCTATACAATAAATAATATTAAGCAACTATATAGTGTTACGACCGAGGTGGAGGAGTGTACTATCTTTTCTAGTTCCACTTCTCCACTGGTCACAACATATATATAAATGTTTACCCAGTTACTGATACGGTCAATCATAGACTACTCTTTATTCCAGAATAAAATACAACCAGGTTTCTTTAATAAAGAACAAGATTGTAATTTTATTATAAATCAAGACATAACCAGTAATGAAGCAAAGCATTAACTCATAGAGTGAAATATGAAGTTCCCTTTTACCTTAGACACACACACACACACACACACGCACACACAGCGGTTAATCGAAAAAATGGAGATTTTCTCTTTCGAGCTGTTACAAAAAAAGAGACAAAAAAGAATACTTTGACCAAATACTTGCTAATTCTTGAAGAAAAAAAGAGAAGATATGGAAAAATGCCAGTTGTCCCTTTTTGCTTTGGCGTCCCAAATACCCAGAGATGGCTGTCACTGGGATCCTTCTAGAACAATTCTTTTCAGGTGACATTGAAGATGAGTTTGGCAGGCTTTCCAGGAGAAATGTGGTAACCGGGGTTTCTAGCAGGCCTTTCAAGAGGAATGCAGCATCAATTTCTCAATTTCTTACACTTGCTTCTAAGAGCTTCCCAAAGAGATGGAAAAGGCTGAGCTGGGGTTTTGTCTTTGGCAGGTTGATTTAAAACTCCTTTCAAAACACTCCATACCCCAACTGACTGTCCAAAGTGAAACCAAAACAATATCACAAGAGTCAAGCCTCCTGACCCCCATAAATCTTGACCTGTCATTTCTCTGCAAATATCTCCCCCAAGTCTCAAAGCCCTTGCTGGGTGTTTATCTGAAGACAGGTGACTTCCAGTAAATGTTGTTTTCAAACAAGACCTTTCAGTGTCCCTTCAATGACCCCAGTGAAAAAAGCATCCATGGAATCCTTTTCAGTTTTCCCAAATAAAACAATGTCCATCATTCTAAAATG
Source organism: Heterodontus francisci (assembly GCF_036365525.1). Lineage (NCBI taxonomy): Eukaryota > Metazoa > Chordata > Chondrichthyes > Heterodontiformes > Heterodontidae > Heterodontus > Heterodontus francisci. The sequence continues at coordinate 74,351,549 of NC_090387.1, forward strand.
CACGAATCCTCAAAAAAAACTTAACAAAAATTTAGAAGCACCATCAAAACACCTCCATCCTTGGAGGAATGAAACATCATTTTCAAATGCGTTTCATTATAAAAAGTGGGGAAAAAACAGAAGATGAAAAATATTTAAAACACATTTTCACACTCATACTCATTCACTCTTTACCTGTAGCTAATACAGTTTTGCTTTGTACCTTCTTTGTACTCAGATAACTCAAAGCAAAGTTAGATTCTAATGTTGTACTTGCATTGTTCTTGGTAACACTTGTCCTTGCCCTACTATATTCCTGAGGTAGGTTACTCTCGCTTTTGTAAATTCACTTTTGGCAAGGTTTAACACTAAGTCAGGCGATTGCAATTTTCTAAACAGAGCTTCTAGTTGTTCCAAGTGGTCCTTCCAAGTGTCACTGTATACCAGCACATCATCAAGGTAAACCACACAGTTAGGAACACTGCCTACCATTTGATTCATTAGTCTCTGAAAAGTGGCTGGGGCAACTTGTAGCATGAATGGCATCACTAGGCATTGGAAAAGACCGTCTGATGTGATAAAGGCTGATATTTCTTTAGCTCGGGGTGTTAAAGGAACCTGCCAGTATCAAAGAACAAGGAACAAAGAACAGTACAGCACAGGAACAGGCAATTCGGCCCTCCAAGCCTGCGCCGATCTTGATGCCTGCCTAAACTAAAACCTTCTGCAGTTACGGGATCCGTATCCCTCTATTTCCATCCTATTCATGTATTTGTCAAGATGCCTCTTAAACGTCTCTATGGTACCTGCTTCCACCACCTCCCCCGGCAACAAGTTCCAGGCACTCACCACCCTCTGTGTAAAGAACTTGCCTCGCACATCCCCTCTAAACTTTGCCCCACTCACCTTAAACCTATGTCCCCTAGTAACTGACTCTTCCACCCTGGGAAAAAGCTTCTGACTATCCACACTGTCCATGCCGCTTATAACTTTGTAAACCTCTATCATGTCGCCTCTCCACCTTCGTCGTTCCAGTGAAAACAATCCGAGTTTATCCAACCTCTCCTCATAGCTAATGCCCTCCAGACCAGGCAACATCCTGGTAAACCTTTTCTGTACCCTCTCCAAAGCCTCCACGTCCTTCTGGTAGTGTGGCGACCAGAATTGCACGCAATATTCTAAGTGTGGCCTAACTAACGTTCTGTACAGCTGCAGCATGACTTGCCTATTTTTATACTCTATGCCCCGACCGATGAAGGCAAGCATGCCGTATGCCTTCTTGACTACCTTATCCACCTGCGTTGCCACTTTCAGTGACCTGTGCACCTGTACGCCCAGATCTTTCTGCCTGTCAATACTCATAAGGGTTCTGCCATTTACTGTATACTTCCCACCTGCATTAGAACTTCCAAAATGCATTACCTCTCATTTGTCCGGATTAAACTCCATCTGCCATTTCTCCGCCCAAGTCTCCAACCGATTTATATCCTGCTGTATCCTCTGACAATCCTCATCATTATCCGCAATCTTGCCAGCTCCCCTCTGATCCCATGTGACTTCACCTTTTGTACCAGTCTGCCATGAGGCATTTAACAAATCTATTTTTGTAAGGAACATGGCACTGTCCACTCTGTCAATACAGTCTTCCAAGTGAGATATAAGGTAGGAGTCTGCCTTTGTTACTGCATTAACCTTTCTGTAGTCTATGCAGAATCCAGTTGAACCATTAGGTTTAGGCAACAACACCACTGGGGAACTCCAGCTGCTTTGACTGGGTTCAGTTAGGTGGTTTTCCAGCATGTATTGGATTTCTGCTTTCACCTAGGCCAGTTTCTCCAGACTTAAGCAATAAGGAGGCTGTTTTTTAGGAAAGGATTCCCCTACATCTACATCATGTGTGGCTAAGGTTCTACATCCTGGTTTGTCCTTACAGACTCCTTTAAATGCTGTGAGTAGTCTTGTTAGTCTTCTCATTGTTCTGCATCTAAATATGAAAGCATAATGTCCAATCTTCCTAACAATTCAGTATTAGCTAACCTGATAGTAGGAGGTTCAATTTGAGAATTGTCTAGGTTTCCTTCTGCCTCATCCTCACTATCCCTTTCATCCTTCACTACCTACTACCTGACATACCCGTGCTTGCTGATCCTTCTCCTGGCGATGATATTGTTTCAACATATTGATATGACACAGCCGATTCTTTTTCCGGTGATCTGGGGTGCCAATCAAAGAATTTACTTTACCAATTCTTTTGACCATTTTATATGGACGACTGAACCATGCTTTCAGCAGTTCACCCTGTAAAGGCAGTAATACTAACACCTCATCCCCTGGTTGAAATGTTCAGGTCTTGGCATGCTTATCTGCCCATGTCTTCATAGTTGTTTGGGAAGCTTTCAGGTGTTCCACAGCCACTTTGCAGGCTCTTGTGAGGTGTTCCTGTAACATGGATACATAATCTAACACAGTTGATTTGTTCCTCTGTTCTAAAAATCTTTAATTAGTTTTAGAGGACATCTTATCTCATGTCCATAAACTAATTCAAAAAGACTAAAACCGGTAGACTCATTAAATGAATATTTCGTGGCAAACAAAATAAATTCTAGCTCTTTATCCCAATCATGGGGATATTCATGACAGTTTGCCCTGATCATCGTTTTGAGGGTCTGATGGGACCTTTCTAAAGCCCCTTGTATCTGTAGGTGGTATGCTGAAGACTTTAACTGTGTTATACCCAAATTACTCATAACTTCCTGAAAACTTTTAGACATAAAATTGGAATCTTGATCCGATTGAATCTCAATCAGTAATCCATATCTAGTGAAGAACTGGGTTAACCTCTCTACCACTACCTTAGCAAAAATTGTTCTCAAGGGAACGGCCTCTGGGAATCAAGTGGCCATATCCATGATAGTGAGTATATATTGGTGTCCCAGTTTTATTTTTGGTAAAGGTCCTACACTGTATACCAACACCCTGCTAGATGGTTCCCAAGAACTATTATGGGACTTAGACGTGCCAGTTTTAGGTCAGGTTGTGGTTTAACCACAAGCTGGCACGGGCACGTTTTACAAAACTGCACCATGTCCTTGAAAAAACCTGGTCAGTAAAAGTGCTGACCTATACGTGATTGGGTCTACTGGATCCCCACATATCCCACTATAGGAATTTCATGTGCTATCCTTAATATTTCCTGATGATACTTGAGTGTACCACTATCTGGTGAACTACTGTGCATTCTTTGTCCGCAGGTCAGTGAGGAAGTCTTCACTTCCTCTTGAGAATCCTATTTTTAATATAGTAGCCTTCTGGAACTCCCTTTGCCTCAGCTTCAGTTAAAAGCCGATTGTGCTACTTTATTTAACTCTGGATCGGCTTGCTGAGCCTTGATCAGAGAAGATCTATTGAACCTTTCCTTCGGATTTTCCAAATCCCCAAAGAAAGTTTCAGATATTCGACTGTGATGCCAATTTGACTTCCGACAATGGAACTTGCTTAGCCATTGCTTGGGTCATGACACATGAAGGAAAAATTCCTGGAACCTTTTCCTGTAACCGTTCTGTCTCTTTGACACCACTTGTTTTTTCCGTGACTACTGGAGAAGCTACTACCTTCGCTCCAGTCAAATCATTCCCCAGGAGTAGGTCAACTCCGTCTCCTGGCAAACTATAGTCAACTCTTACAGTTACTGTTCAAGACATTAGGTCAGACTCTAGGTACACCCGATACAAAGGTAAGGGTTTATACTCCCCGCCAATACCATTCACTAAAACCTTGGCATTCAGGGTGCTCTCTGGTGGAAAATATATGCCTTTCCCTAACAAAAGAGTTTGGGTGGCTCCTGTATCCCTAAGTATAACTATAGGTTGACCTGCCTCACTTGAGGGATAAGGAGTTACTTTTTCTTTTGACAAGAATTCCCTATAACTCTGAGGTGTCTTATTCACATCCCCTGCGCTCACAGCAGTTTTTGTACTTGACCTTATAGCTGCAGTCAGAGTGACTGCTTGATCTGTTGTACTCTCAGTCAGGGCCCCATTCTCTGCATTGGCTTTGTGCACCCCAATAAGTCCCATGGGTGTCCCTGCAACTTCCAGCATCCTGCATGATGGTGTCCCACCTTGTGGCAATGGTAACACTTAGGCTTGCGGACCTCACTTCCACCCTCAGCATCTTCCTTTCTGGCCTGAGGAGGGGATCCCGGGGCATTCACAGCTGTCTCTTCTTGTCGCTGGCTACTTGCCTTCCTATCATGCTCCCACCTTCTATCATACTTGGGTTTGTGGGGGTAATGGACAAAGGGTTTGGGCTTATAAACAAGCTCGTAATCATCAGTGATTTCCGCTGCCTGTCTGACTGTTGAAACTTTCTGGTTCTCTACATGTGTTCTTATTAATGGAGGGAGTGAATTTTTAAATTCTTCCAGGAGAATTAGTTTCTTAATGTTTTCAAATGTAGCCTCTGCCTTTAGTGCCTGCATCCAACAATCAAAATTAATTTATTTTCCCTCTCAAATTCTATATAAGTCTGCCCAGGCTCTCTCCATACGTTTCAAGATTTCTGCCTGTATGCTTCAGGGACCAATTCATAAGCAGCAAAAATAGCCTTTTTTGCCAGCTCATAATCTGCAGGAGCTTCCTCAGAAAGCATGGCATAAACTTCATAAGCTCTGCCCATCAACCTGCTTTGCATGAGCAGTGTCCAGCTTTCCTTTGGCCACTTCATCTGTTTGGCTATCCTTTCAAAAAAAATGACATGCCTCTATGCCCCTTTCCTCAAATTTTGGGAGGGTTTGTACAAATTTAAACAGTTCTCCACTGGGTCCTGGGCTGGTGACAGGTCTTTCCCCACCCGAATTTTTATCAGGGTCAAGGGCAGCTTCTTTTTTCCCCAGTTCCAGACTTCTAATCTGGTATTCCCTTTCTCTCTCTTTTTCCACTCTTTCTCTTGCCCTTTATCTCTCCTGCCACTCTGTTTGCTCCCTTTGAAATGCTGTCTCTTTTGCCTTTTCCTCAAGTTCAAGTTGCTTCATCTGCAACTGAATTTTAACTAATTCAACTGCACTACCATCTAGTTTGCCACCTTCTTCTTCTTCCAATTGCAAATGCTGTGCTATTGCTTCAATTATATCTGCTTTCTGAGCTCCTGGTTTTAACTCTAAAGCCAACAGGTATGTCAAATTCTTTAGTTAAGGTTAAGTTTCTCAAATCACTGAGGGATACATCCTTCTTTCCAGAAAGGTCGTAGCAACTAACAAAATCATTCTGGTACTGTAAACTTTACTCTAATGCACAAGAAAGCTGCTTTTTCTTATTTTTTTTTTCCCATTATTATAACCCCACGTAAAATTGCATGTTGTCGGTGTTGGGCTATCCCACACAGAGCCCCCAATTATATGTTTTTAAAAATTTGTTCATGGGATGTGGGCATTTCTAGCTAGGACAGCATTTATTGCCCATCCCTAATTGCCCTAGAGAAGATAGTGGTGAGCCATTCTCTTGAACCACTGCAGTCCATGTTGGATAGGTACACCCACAGTGCTGTTAGGAAGGGAGTTCCAGGATTTTGACCCAGCAACAGTGAAGGAACAGCGATATAGTTCCAAGTCAGGAGGTGTGTGACTTGGAGGGGAACTTGCAGGTGATGGTGTTCCCACATATCTGCTGCCCTTGTCCTTCTAGGTTGCAGAGGTCACGGGTTTGGAAGGTGCTATCTAAGGATCCTTGGTGCATTGCTGCAGTGCATCTTGTAGATGGTACACACTACTGCCACTGTGCTTCGATGGTGGAGGGAGTGAATGTCTGTGGATGGGTTGCCAATCAAGTGGGCTGCTTTGTCCTGGATGGTGTAGAGCTTCTTGAGTGCTGTTGGAGCGGCACCCATCCAGGCAAATGGAGAGTATTCCATCGCACTCCTGACTTGTGCCTTGTAGATGGTGGACAGGCCTTGGGGAGACAGGAGGTGAGTTACTCTACGCAGGATTCCCAGCCTCTGACCTGCTCTTGTACCCATGGTATTTATATGGCTATTCAAGTTCAGTTGCTGGTCAATGGTAACCCCCAGGATGTTGATAGTGAGGAATTCAGTGATCGTAATGCAATTGAATGTCAAGGGGAGATGGTTAGATTCTCTCTTGTTTGAGATAGTTATTGCCAGGCACTTGTGTGGCGCAAATGTTACTTGCCACTTACCAGCCCAAGCCTGGATATTGTCCAGGTCTTGCTGCATTTCTACACGGACTGCTTTAGTATCTGAGGAGTCACGAATGGTGCTGAACATTGTGCAATCATGAGCGAACATCCCCACATCTGACCTTATGATTGAAGAAAAGTCATTGATGAAGCAGCTGAAGATGGTTGGGCCTTGAATACTACCCTGAGGAACTCCTGCAGTGACGTTCTGGAGCCGAGATGATTGACCTCCAACAACCACAACCATCTTCCTTTGCAGTAGGTATGACTCCAACCAGTGGAGAGTTTTCCTCCTGACTACCATTTACTGCAGCTTTGTTAGGGCTCCTTGATGCCATATTCGGTCAAATGCTGCCTTGATGTCAAGGACCGTCACTCTCACCTCACCTCTTGAGTTCAGCTCTTTTGTCCATGTTTGAACCAAGGCTGTAATGAGGTCAGGAACTGAATAGTCCTGGCGGAACCAAACTATCACTGAGCAGGCTATTGCTAAGCAATTGCCACTTGATAGCACTGTCGATGACACCTTCCATCACTTTACTGTTGATAAAGAGTAGACTGATGGGGCAGTAATTGGCCAGGTTGAACTTCTTTCTTAACCTGAAGCATTAACTTTGCTTCTCTCTCCATAGATGCTGCCAGACCTGCTGAGTATTTCCAGCACTTTTTTGGTTTTATTTCAGATTTCCAACATCTACAGTATTTTGCTTTTGTTATTATGGCTGAAGACTGGCATCTGTGATGCTGGGCACTTCAGGAGGAGGCTGAGATGGATCATCCACTCGGCACTTCTGGCTGAAGGTTGTTGCAAATGCTTCAGCCTTATCTTTTTTGCTGATATGCTGGGCTCCCCCATCATTGAGAATGGGGATATTTGTGGAGCCACTTCCTCCAGATAGTTGTTTAATTGTCCACCAGCATTCATGACTGAATGTGGCAGGACTGCAGAGCTTAGATCTGATCGGTTAGTTGTGGCATCACTTTATTCTGTCTATCACATGCTGCTTACACTGTTTGGCATGACCCAATAGTCCTGGGTTGTATTTTCACTAGGTTGACACCTCATTTTGGAATATGCCTGGTGCTGCTCCTGGCATGCCCTCCTGCACTCTTCATTGAACCAGGATTGATCCCTGGCTTGATGGTAATGGTAGAATGGAGGATATGCCGGGCCATGAAGTTACAGATTGTGGTTGAGTACAATTCTGGTGCTGCTGATGGCCCACAGCACCTCATGGATGTCCAGTTTTGAATTGCTAGATCTGTTCAAAATCTATCCCATTTAGCATGGTGGTAGTACCACATAACATGATGGAGGGCATCCTTAATGTGAAGACGGGAATTATTCTCCACAAGGGCTGTGTGGTGGTGACTCCTACCAATACTGTTATGGACAGATGCATCTGCGGCAGGCAGATTGGTAAAGACAAGGTCAAGTATGTTTTTCCTTCTTGTTGGTTCCCTCACCACCTACCGCAGACCCAGTCTAGCAAGTATGTCCTTTAGGCCTCAGCCAGAACGGTCAGTAGTGGTGCTATCGAGCCACTCTTGGTGATGGACATTGAAGACCCCATCCAGAGTATATTCTCTGCCATTGCTACCCTTAGTGCTTCCTCCAAGTGGTGTTCAACATGGAAGAGTATTGATTCATCAGCTGTGGGGGGTGGCGCAGGAGGTTTCCTTGCCCATGTTTCACCTGATGCCATGAGACTTCATGGGGTCCACAGTCATTTTTGAGGACTCCCAGGGCAACTCCCTCCTGACTGTATACCATTGTGCCCCCACCTCTGCTGGGTCTGTCCTGCCAGTGGGACAGGACATACCCGGGGAAGGTGATAGCGGTGTCTGGGACATTGTCAGTAAGGTATGATTCGGTGAGTATGACCAGATGTTAGTAAGGCGGACTTTGCAGGATCGACAGGGCTGGGTTTGCCATTGTTGTTTCTGATGTCTTGGTCGATGTCAGGTGGTCCATCCTGTTTCATTCCTTATTGATTTTGTAGCAGTTTGATACAACTGAGTGGCTTGCTAGGCCATTTCAGAGGGCATTTAAGAGTCAACCACATTGCTGTGAGTCTGGAGTCACACTTAGGCCAGGCCAGGTAAAGACAGCAGATATCCTTCCCTAAAGGACATTATTGAACCAGATGGGTTTCTACGACAATTGACAATGGTTTCATGGCCATCATCAGACTCGCTTTTAGTTCTCGATTTATTAATTGAATTCAAATTCCACAATCTGCCATGGTGGGATTCGAACCCATGTACCCAGCAATACCCTGGGTTTCTGGGTTACAAGTCCAGTGACAATAAAACAACACCACTGCCTCCCCTTAATGACCAAGGTGGGAGATGTGCACTGTCTTTTCTAGTTCCACTTCTCCACTGGTCACAGCATTTATATAAATATTTACCCAGTTTTTGATATGGTCAATCATAGACTCTACCCTTTATCCCAGAATAAAATACACCAATAAACAACAAAATTATCAGTTTATTATAAAACAAGACATAACCAGTAACAAAGCAAAGCATTAATACACAGTGAAATATGAAAGTTCTCCTTTACCGTAGTCCCTAACACACACACACACACACACACTGTTCCAAAAAAAAAAGACAAAAAAGAATACTTTGGCCAAATACTTGTTAGTTCTTGAAGAAAAAAAGAGAAGATATGGAAAGATGTCAGTTGTCACTTTTTTGGTTTGATGTCCCAAATACCCATAGACCTTGTCAAAGGCTTTACTAAAGTCCATATAGATAACATCCACTGCCCTTCCTTCATCAATCATCTTCGTCACTCAATCAAATTAGTAAGACACGACCTCCCCTTCATGAAACCATGCTGTCTCTCGCTAATATGTTTGTTTGTTTCAAAATGGGGTAAATCCTGTCCCGAATAATCCTCTCTGATAGTTTCCCTACCGCTGACATAAGGCTCACCGGCCTATAATTTCCTGGATTATCCTTGCTACCCTTCTTAAACAAAGGAACAACATTGGCTATTCTCCAGTCCTCTGGGACCTCACCTGTAACCAATGAGGATGCAAAGATTTCTGTCAAGGCCCCAGCAATTTCTTCCCTTGCCTCCCTCAGTATTCTAGGGTAGATCCCATCAGGCTCTGGGGACTTATCTACCTTAATGCATTGCAAGACACCCAACACCTCCTCCTTATTGATAATGAGATGACTAAGTCTATCTGCACTCCCTTCCCTAGGCTCATCATTCACCAAGTCCTTCTCTTTGGTGAATACTGATGCAAAGTACTCATTTAGCACCTCGCCCATTTCCTCTGGCTCCACACATAGATTCCCATCTCTGTCCTTGAGTTGTCCAACCCTTTCTCTGGTTACCCTCTTGCTCTTTATATATGTATAAAAAGCCTTGGGATTTTCCTTAATCCTGTTTGCCAATGACTTTTCATGACCCCTTTTAGCCCTCCTAACTCCTTGCTTAAGTTCCTTCCTACTGTCTTTATATTCCTCAAGTGCTTCGTCTGGTCCTAGCCTTCCAGCCCTTACAAATGCTTCCTTTTTCTTTTTGACTAGGCTCACAATATCCCGTGTTAGCCAAGCTTCCCGAAACTTGCCAAACTTGTCTTTCTTCCTCACAGGAACATGCTGGTCCTGGATTCTAATCAGCTGACGTTTGAAAGACTCCCACATGTCAGATGTTGATTTATCCTCAAACAGCCACCCCCAATCTAAATTCTTCAGATCCTGCCTAATATTGTTAGAATTAGCCTTCCCCCAATTTAGCACCTTCACCCGAGGATTACTCTTATCCTTAACCACAAGTACCTTAAAACTTGTGGAATTATGGTCACTGTTCCCGAAATGCTCCCCCACTGAAACTTCGTCCACCTGGCCAGGCTCATTCCCCAATACCAGGTCCAGAATGGCCCCATCCCTAGTTGGACTATCTACATACTGTTTCAAGAAGCCCTCCTGGGTGCTCCTCACAAATTCTGCCCCTTCCAAGCCCCTAGCACTAAGCGAGTCCCAGTCAATATAGGGGAAGTTAAAATCACCCACCACCACAACCCTGTTACCTTTACATCTTTCCAAAATATGTCTACATATCTGCTCCTCTACCTCCCGCTGGCTGTTGGGAGGCCTGTAGTAAACCCCCAACATCGTGACTGCACCCTTCCTATTCCTGAGCTCCACCCATATTGCCTCGCTGCATGACCCTTCTGAGTTGTCCTCCCGCAGTACAGCTGTGATATTCTCCTTAACCAGTAATGCAACTCCCCCACCCCTTTCACATCCCCCTCTATCCCGCCTGAAGCTTCTAAAGCCTGGAACATTTAGCTGCCAATCCTGCCCTTCCCTCAACCAAGTCTCTGTAATAGCAACAACATCATATTTCCAAGTACTAATCCAAGCTCTAAGTTCATCTGCCTTACCTGTTATACTTCTCGCATTGAACATTCCGTACTGTCACCGGGCCCAAAACTAGGTCTCACTCCAAGTGCACCTGGTGTACAGGTAGAGGCATACATTGCCCTCCAATACCATTCACCACAATTCTGGTGTTCATTGCACACTCTGGGGGAAACGTCAGGCCTTTTCCCAGTAAAAGGGATCTATTGGCCCCTGTGTCCCTGAGAATTACTATGGGCTTGCTTGCCCCACTTGAGGGGTATGGAGTTACTGTCCCTTCAAACACAAAACCCTGATAGTGTTCAGGAATCCTATTAAATTTTCCTGCACTTGCAGTGGTAGACTTCCTAGGTCTCTCTTACTGCAGTTAAATCCACAACTTATTCTGCTGTCCTTTCCATAAGGGTCACTTCTTCACTGAGCAGGTGTGCCCTGATGAACCCTACAGGTTTTCCCTTTATTTTCCAGCAGTCAGCTTTTAGATGACCTGCCTTATTACAATGGAAGCACACAGGTCTCTGCGTCTCACTCCTGCTCACAGCACATTCCTTTTTGGCTAGAGTAGGGGCCCCCTTAGTCTCCTGCTTTTCTTTCTCTCCCAGGACTGCTTGGGCTTCTAAAACCTTCCCACCCTTTGTCTTTTTCGGATTTGTGGGGGTGATTAGGAAAGGTTTTCCCCTGGGAAACTGACTTATAAATTAAAGCAAAGTCATCAGCCAGAACAGCTGCTTGCCGGGCTCTCTGAACCCGCTGCTCCTCTGCATGGGTCTTTATGGAGAGTGGGAGAGTGTGTTTAAATTCCTCTAACAGAATTACTTCTCTGAGATTCTCATAGCTGAGCTGTACTTTCAGAGCCCTCAGCCACTGGTCAAAAGCCAGCTGCTTACTTCTTTCAAACTGCAGATAAGTTTGATTAGCTTGCTTCTTGAGGGTTCTAAACTTTTGGCGATAGGCTTAGGGTACTAATTCATATGCTCCGAGGATAGCATTTTTTGTCAGTTCATAATTTGGTGACCTTTCATCTGGCAACAGGGAATAAACCTCATCGGCTTTTCCAGTTAGCTTGCTTTGTAATAAAAGAGGCCAGGTCTCAGCTGGCCATTTTAGCTGCCTTGCCAGTTTCTCAAAAGATACAAAAAAACTCTTCCGCATCTTCCTCATTGAAGTTTGGGATTAGTTGAGTTAGTTTTAACAATCCTGTACCTAGCCCTGAATTTCACTCCTCCATATTGGCCATGCTTTCACTGGGCTCAAGCTGCCTTAGCTCTCTTTCTTCCTCTCTTTGTCTTCATGTTTATTTAGAGATACAGCACTGAAACAGGCCCTTTGGCCCACCGAGTCTGTGCCAACCAACAACCACCCATTTATACTAACCCTGCAGTAATCCCATATTCCCTACCACCTACCTAAACTAGGGGCAATTTACAATGGCCAATTTACCTATCAACCTGCAAGTCTTTGGCTGTGGGAGGAAACCGGAGCACCCGGCGAAAACCCACACGGTCACAGGGAGAACTTGCAAACTCTGCACAGGCAGTACCCAGAATTGAACCCGGGTCCCTAGAGCTGTGAGGCTGCGGTGCTAACCACTGCACCACTGTGCCGCCCTTCAGACTAGTTCGCCACTAGTCTTAGGAGTTCAGACTTTCTAGCCTTGCCACGTACAGTGGTCCCACACTGCTCCTTTGACAGTGCTTTTAACTTATCCTGAGTTACTTCACCTTGCCTTGGGGAGCTACTAGCTTCAGTTGCAGACATGTTAATATTCTAACACACACAACCACAAGAAAACTTGTATTGAAATCTTGCTCTTTTTTGATTGGGAACAATTTGGCTTCCCATTTTCAATTCCTCTTGTTTGTCTGTGGGTAAAATCCAGGACAGCAGCCCCAAAATTTCTGTTATGACCTGGTGAGAAAAGGTTCTAGGTTTCCCTCTCAGCCTTCACCTGTTCTTACTGTAACAGGGTTTAATTTTAAACACACTATGTTTTTCAGCTCCCCCTTGGTGAATCCTTGTTCACTGCTTTCCACTTATAAGGCAAAGAAACCAGTCCAAGCAGGTTTTTTTAGGTTTGAAGCGGAAAAGCTTGAAATTTATTAAACTTAAACTCTAATTTGGTTAACGCCCATGGATACATGACGTGCCCATGCTAGCATGCATATACGATAAACACATGCAGATAGAGACAGAAAACAGCAGAAGAAATAAAGTGGAAAAGTTTGAGGCAATATCTGAATAGGGTTTTAGTTACTGTTCTTTGAGCTCATTATAGAGTCCTTGATTGTAGGTAGGTCTTGCTTTTTGTTGGGGCCCAGTACTCTTCTTAAACCTTATTCGATGTAGGAGACTTTTCTCTCTTGGGGTTCACGTGTCTTCAGTGGATTTGGAGTTCCATGAGAAAGAGAGGGAGAGCCAGATAGGAGAGGCTGTGGTGAGCCAGCCAGGAGAGGTCTTTATAATCCAGGAGCAAACAGTCTCTCTGAGTTCAAACTGTTCGTACAATTCAAAAGAACCCTGGTTGCCCAGCAGGTTAGTCATGTGAAATCTTGTCCAATCTACACCTTCTCCTTTGTTATCTCTTGCCCCACCCCCACCTCACTTGCTTATAACCTGTGACATTTTTAATATTTGTCAGTTCCGAGGAAGGGTCACTGACCCGAAACGTTAACTGTGCTTCTCTTTCCACAGATGCTGCCAGACCTGTTGAGTGGTTCCAGCATTTCTTGTTTTTATTTCAGATTTCCAGCATCCGCAGTATTTTGCTTTTATTATAGTCATGTGACTAGCTGGTTTGACCACATCGGTGTTTGTGGATTCTCTTGACTTAGCCGGAATGTCTCTTCTTACACACAATACTTGGTGACCAAAGTCCATTTTAGAATGCGTGGGGAAGAGAATAGCTTTTTGTCTCCACAAGCACTATCTGTTAGTATGCAAATGTTTTTTCAGCCAAGTGTCTGGTGATTTTTTAACAAGTCCTTTTTTCACTCCAGCAACAGTTTAAAATCAATGATCACATGACAAAATTAATATGCCTCATTCTTGGCAGGTGGAGGTCTGCATGACAACCTTTAAAGGTAACCTTTTTTGGGAACAAAGCAAGTCATCAGTCATCAAGTCATCAGAAAATCAGTCTGGGATCTCCAGCCACAAAGTGAACATCGAAAGCCATCTTGAATTCTAGCACAAAGTAGAGAGAGAGAGAGAGAGATCAATTCCAGCCCCGACAGTTGAACCCTGCTGAGACAAGTTGATAACCAACTGCCACAGAGAAATAAGAGAATGCCTTTTAAACAACTTCTCCACCTGTGAAAATTGGATTAAGAAATATCAGCACCGTCTTCAAACTGAAGTGTTGACTGTCAGAAGACTTCAGCACCCCAGCAAGGGCAAGACAAACAGCAAACAGGCCTGCAACTTTAAAAACTTACCTTCCAAGAGGATCCCACAGGTTTTTCCTGAAAACAGCAGACTTTTATACCTTGAACTCTTAACACCTCTTACCCTTTACCTTCTTGTGTGGGCATGAGAGAGTGATGCGTGCCGGGGTGCTGTTGTGAACATGTCAGTGATTATTGTTCAATGAATAGTTAATCTTCTGTTTTAAACTCACAAGAAAACCTGTCACTGTCTGTTTATTTATCCAATCAAACACAGGGGCTGAAACACTAGTTTAAAAAAAGGCTGCGTTTGCTGACAACACAATCACTAGGTGGCGCTGTACTAGCACATGCACAAATGCAGCCTCATCCACTTAAACGTCACTGTCTGCGACATTCAGGCAGCTGCCAGGGTTAAAGATGGCGCTGCTCAATTTATCACTCAAAAACAACTTCAACGTATGGCAGCATGCAATGGACATATTTGAGACACGGAGAACATTGCACTGTATAAAGTCTCATCAGAAGGACAGCACCTCTGATAGTGCTGCATACCCTCTATAATTCTGTGAGGTTTCAGTGCCATCCCACTCTCCAGCCACTTCCACCAAACCCCTGATCACACTCTCCGGCTGCTCACTCCCCGCCTACCGCCAGACACTTGCTCTAGGCCGTACCATTTCCCTCTTCTCAGCCACTCGCTCCTACATCATCGCCATGTCACACCTTGCGGCCCGTTTTGCTTCTTCGGGCGGAGCGAATGGCCGAGAGGAGGGAAGCGGCCCGTGGCCTAGAGCTGGCGTCTGGAGGCATGTGGGGGGGAGCGGTCGGAGAGTGGGATGGGAGGTGGAACGGGGAGCGAGTGGCCTGGAGGGAGTAGCCGAGGGGGGAGAGCGTTTTTCTGCGCATGTGCCATTCAGCATTTTCCTGCGCATGTGCCAGTTAGTCCTGGCAAGGCAAGATGTAGGTTGTGCATGTTCAGCATCTCAGAGCGCAGGAGACCATTTTCGAATGTGCGCAGCCTGGAACGTTCTGATGACATCAGCGGGCCACTGTGTTGTCAGGAGCTACTTTGTTAAAAAAATAATTTGGAGCAGAAATTTGACATTACGAAACACTCAAGACTAGTGCCAAAATTTAATGAGGAGATCGAGTCATATTTTATCTGCTTTGAGAAAATAGTTAATAGACTAAAATGGCCAAAAGAACATTGGGCTATGCTCCTGCAAGACAAATTGGTAGGTAGGGCTTGCAAAGCTGTTTCTCTGTTTAGATTAGATTAGAGATACAGCACTGAAACAGGCCCTTTGGCCCACCGAGTCTGTGCCGAACATCAACCACCCATCTATACTAATCCTATATTCCTACCAAACATCCCCACCTGTCCCTATATTTCCCTACCACCTACCTATACTAGTGACAATTTATAATGGCCAATTTACCTATCAACCTGCAAGTCTTTTGGCTTGTGGGAGGAAACCGGAGCACCCGGAGAAAACCCACGCAGACACAGGGAGAACTTGCAAACTCCACACAGGCAGTACCCGGAATCGAACCCGGGTCCCTGGAGCTGTGAGGCTGCGGTGCTAACCACTGCGCCACTGTGCCGCCCTGAGTACAAACAAACTACAATGGCAATTTTAAATATGTATGAGTTGGCATCTGAAGCCTATCGACAGAAATTTAGAAATGCTAAGAAAAGACCTGCCCAGACTTTTATTGAATTTGAAAGAATTAAACATATGGCTTTTAATCACTGGATACGATCTCTAAAGTTAGACCTCTCATATGACAATTTGAGAGAGATAATTCTATTAGAAGAATTTAAAAATAGCATCACAATTAACATAAGAACTCATACTGAGGAGAATTACAAGGGTGAGAGAAGCTGCCGCCATGGCAGATGACTACGAGCTTACTTATAAACCCTTTTCACAGAGAAAATCCTTCCATAATAATAATTCTCAGAGGTTCGGAAAGGACAAAAATTGAGAAAGTGATAAGAAATGGGGTGTCAGTGACAGGGAATCAAAAGCTGAGAATGCAAGAAGCCCTCCAACAGTAAGGAAGAAAAATGCAGAGGGCAAGAATGTTTTCCACAGACCTGTGTATTCCCATTATGGTAAAACAGGGCATGTGAAAGCTGACTGCTGGAAGTTAAAGAGAAAGCTAATTAATTTTGTAGGAATGTACAAGGCTAGCCAAAAATAGAGTGCCCAAGCAAGTAGTAAAGCAGACCCGTCTGTGGCCCTAACCATGGTAAGGAATTCCGCAAAGAATAACACCATAGGTGCGGCAGAAGTAGAAAAAATTCCTGAGGGCTGGATGTCAGGATTTCATTTTAAAGGGAAAGGTGTCCCCATACCCCTCTAGAAAGACAGGCAAACCCATTGTCCTGCTTTGAGACACAGGGGCCACTCAATCCCTCATGCTGGGTAAAGGAATGACCTTCCCACCAGAGAGCTCACTAAAAGCAAAGGTCCTGGTAAAATGGATTGAGGGAGGATACATGTCTGTACTCCTGTATCAGGTCCACTTGGAGTGCGACCTAGTTTCTGGATCAGTTACTGTAAGGATTGTCCCTAGTCTACCTGCGGCCGAAATAACTTTGCTAATTGACAATGATTTGGCTGGGGGTAAGGTTGTAGCAACCCCAATGGTCTTAGACCAGCCAAATGAGGCCAGGGAGATGGAACAAATACAGGAGGACATCCCTGGAATCTTTTCTGCCTGTGTAGTAACCAGGATCATGGCCAAGCAAGCTCCCCTAGAGAGATGACCCAGAGGTCTGGCTGGCTGAAACAGTTTTTGGAAATATAGAGGAAGAAAAAGAGGTATACAGTAGACCCTCCTTAATTGATGCCCAACAGGCAGACCCTGATTTAAAAAATGATAGCACAGACAACCTATTCTGAGGCAGAGGCAGAGAAGCTGCCTGAGTGTTACTATTTTCAAATGAAATCCTAATGAGAACATGACCACAGCGACCCACAGAGGAGGAGTGGACTGTAATTCACCAAATTGTAGTTCCCCCTAAATATCAGATGGAGATTCTGTGAATTTTCTATGAAATCCCTATGGTTGGGTAGGTGGGTATCCGAAGACCCAGGCCCAGATTACTACTTCTTCTTAGGCAGTCCCTCTGGAACGAGGATAATTTTCTTCCACTCCAGTGCTGTGGGTCCTTAGGTAACTGACTAGTCCAACCCTGGATCCACACATTCTGCCACAGGTGGGGCAGGTGGTGTTTGATGAGGCGAGTGGATGGGATGCTTGAACTTCCAAATGCTGCTTCAGCTGTTTGCGCTTGGTCGGTGCCTGGGCATGTTGACATTTTTTTGAACTGGCTGGCACCTTCGCGGATGCTTCATGGGAGACACCACACATGTCCCCCTGTGGAACCTTGGAATGATCAAATGCGTACAAGTTAAGTGCCACAGTGATTTTCAATGCCACGGGCATAGGGTGCCCACCAAATCCCATAGGTCGTAATTCGTCCTGCAGCCAGGTGTATAAGTCAGTGACAGCCTCCCCGGAGAGGCATAGTCTTCGCTGACAATCCCGCTCAGACATTTGGAGGTAGTTGACTCAAGTCTGGTACATTCTCTAGTATAGGCTGCCCTTCATAGCATGGCCAGTGGCTGTTGCTCTTGGCGTGGTGCTTCACGGCAGGCACAGCTGCCTCATGGCCCTCCCTTGGTCGGAGGTGCTGCATCACACCATGAGGGTCCAAAAAGACAGGGTTTATGAGATCCATGCCAGCTGATCAATAGGCCTCCAGAGTGTTGTCCTTGCAGAGACGAATCTGCCCTGGAAACTTTCCCTTTGCTACTTCTCCTGGAAGACTGTCTAATGGCTCTCAATGCCCACCCTTGCTGATAGATGACCCTCTTACCCAGCAGTACAGGCACCTGATACTGCCACCCAAAACGAAGCCTGTCTTACAGACCACCTGACACCTAGCACCCCCTTGCAGACCACCTGAGACCCTGCCAACCCAGTACTGCCACTCAAGATCCTGCCACTGACTAAATCTGGAACAGATGTCACGATGTCAGATTTCTGGGCGGACTTGTCTGAAGCTTTTCTGTGGCCCCACCTCTGCCTCCATTTCCGCTCTGAATCGTTGCACTAAATTCAACCCTGTGTGTAGAATTTCTCTTGACATCAGTTTGAACTTTTGTCACCTTATCCTACTTTCACAATTCAATTTAAAATAATATTCCAGATCTACCTTTTCTATTCCCATATCTATGTTTTATTCCTCACTTTTCAGATGTCTTTCCAGGCTGAGAAGCCCAAGGTTATCCAGTCTTTCTCATAACTCAGACCTTTCACACTAGGAATCAGCCTTGTGGCACTTCTCTACACTGTCTCTAACGCTTGAATGTCTCCTTTGTATCTCGGTCACCAGAACTGTAGACTATATTTATGGTGCGGTCTGACCAGAGAATTATATAATTTGATCACAACTTCTTCTGACTTGTGTTCTACTGTTTGGCTATGTAGCTCAATTTTCTAAATTACTCTGTTCATTGCTGGTCTGGAATGGTTGGGCATGCTGTGCATCAAGTCAGCTAAGACCCCTTGGTCTTGTTCAACCTCATCCATGGCTACTTCAATACCATTCTTGGTATATGCAGGTTGCTTATTTTTTCTTCCTATTTGCAGTATTTTGCACTTGTCTGCTTTAAATTTCATCTACCATTTCTCTGTCCACTTACATATTTTATCCTATTTATTCTGTTAATTCTGAATTGTCTCCTCCAGTTCCATTGCTTTTGCATTGGGTTTCTGAATCCAAATCATTTAAGTAAATCAGAAACATTAGTGATCCCAACTCTGAGCCCTGGGGCAGCCCACTCTGTACCTTCTCCACCACAACATCACTCCTCTAATGAGTACTCATTGTTCTCTAACCTTCAGCCAATTTATTTTCCATTTTCGGGGTTTACCATGGTTCCCTACAGTTTTGAATTTAGCTAACAACCTGTTGTGTAGAATTTTGTCAAAGACCTTTTGGAAGTTGAGATACACCATATTATAGGGCCTTCCAATGTCCATACGTCCATTTGGGTTGTCTCTTCCTCAAAGAAGTCAAGGCGGTTGAACAGGCAGAATCTTCTTTTTGATTGATTCCAGAGATGAGGGATTTGTCTTATGAAGAGAGATTGAGCAGTTTAGGCCTTTACTCTTTGGAGTTTAGAAGAATGAGAGGTGATCTAATTGAGGTATATAAGATGATTAAGGGGATGGACAAAGTAGACATGGAGAGGATGTTTCCTCTTGTGTGGCAATCTAGAACGAGAGGTCATAGTTTTAGGATAAGGGATAGCAGATTTAAAACATAGATGAGGAGAAATTACTTCTTTCAAAGGGTCGTGAGTCTGAGGAATTCACTACCCCAGAGTGCGGTGGATGCCACGACATTGAGCAAATTTAAGGAGGAGATAGACAGATTTTTAATTAGTAATGGATTGAAGGGTTATGGAGAACGGGCAGGAAAGTGGAGTTGAGGCCAAGATGAGATCAGCCATGATCGTAATGAATGGTGAGGGAGGCTCGAGGGGCTGAATTGCCTACTCCTGCTCCTAGTTCTTATGTTCTTTCTGATTCCATGCTGACTGTTGTTTATTAGTTTGCTATTGTAGAGATGACTTTCATTATTTTACACAGAATGGAAATAAGGCTAATGAGTCTGTAGTTGCCTGAGTCTGTTTGCTGCACCCACATTACCCTAGTTCTAAACTCTAGTACCACCCTAGTGTCCAATGATGCCCTTATAATGGGTGAGTTTGTAAGATTTAACCGTGAATTAATTGCTGTCCTGTCTATGTTTCGTTGATCTTTCACTTATAGGGATGTACGTGTGTCTGAGAGTTTTGTGATAGGACAGCACCAAGTGAAATTATTATGCTGACATAAGACTGACTTGAGGCTGAAGTCCTGGATTTCCCCCTTTCTGTACCATTTCTGTATATAGTGCTGGCCTTGTAATATACAAGCAACAGCACTTTAACAACAGTTAAACTTCCTGTGGAGTGGGGCAGGCCAGAGCTATGTACAGGCACAAGTACTTGGATGGAGCACAATCATTTTTAAAACTGCTTGATAAAGTGGTATTTGCACTGGTGGCAATTATGCTGCCAATGATGTGAAAAGAAAGAACTCATCTATACAGCACCTTACACAACCTCAGGATGTCCCAAAGCTTTACTGGCGATGAAATACTTTTGAATTTTAGTCACTGTTGTAATGGAGGAAACACAGCAGCCAATTTGCACACAGCAAGCTCCCACAAACAGCAAATGAAGCAAATACCAGTTAACAGTGATGTTGGTTGAGTGAAAAATATTGGCCAGCACATGGGGTAGAAATTTGACTGCTCTTCTTCAAAATAGTGCCATAGGATCTTTCAGATCTATCTGAGAGGGTTTAATGTCTCATCATGGACAGCATGAAGCAAAATGAAACCAATATTGGCCCACCCTAGCAGTTTTGTACTGGCTACTGGCCTTGGCACTGCCATTCCAAAAATGTAGATATGCACCAATACTCATGGTGCAACATAAAGACAAAACACACAAATTGACTTGGTGCCAGCTAAGAAAGGTATGTGTTGCAGCACACCTGCTATCTTGCACACAGCTTGCTAAAGTGATTGGCAGTTTTTGTTTTGAAACTGTTTATAAGAAACATCTGCAATTTGATTTAATAGGAAATGATCAATATGGTATTAATGAAAATATCAGGCTCACAATCCAGAGATCTTGTCTGAGGCCATGCAGATAGTTAAGTGAAAATATTCCATCAGTACAAAATTGTATTAAGTTGGTGATGAGAAACATTATATACATTATATATAACAATAATTTTTTTTTATTCGTTCATGGGATGTGGGCATCGCTGGCTAGGACAGCATTTATTGCCCATCCCTGATTGCCCTTGAGAAGGTGGTAGTGAGCTGCCTTCTTGAACCGCTGCAGTCCGTGTGGGGTAGGCACACCCACAGAGCTGTTAGGAAGGGAGTTCCAGGATTTTGACCCAGTGACAGTGAAGGAATGATGAAATAGTTCCAAGTCAGGATGGTGTGTGGCTTGGAGAGGAACTTGTAAGTGGTGCTGTTCCATGGCATCTGCTGCCCTTGTCCTTCTAGGTGGTAGAGGTCACGGGTTTGGAAGGTGCTGCTTCAGGAGCCTTGGTGCGTTGCTGCAGTGCATCTTGTAGATGGTACACACTGCTGCCACTGTGGATCAGTGGTGGAGGGAGTGAATGTTGAAGGTGGTCGATGGGGTGCCAATCAAGCGGGCTGCTTGTCCTGGATGGTGTCAAGCTTCTTGAGTGTTGTTGGAGCTGCACCCATCCAAGCATGTGGAGAGTATTCCATCACACTCCTGACTTGTGCCTTGTAGACAGTGGACAGGCTTTGGGGAGTCAAGGAGTGAATAATTCGCAGCGGAATTTCAAGCCTCTGACCTGCTCTTGTAGCCACAGTATTCATATGGCTACTCCAGTTCAGATTCTGGTCAATGGTAATCCCCAGGATATTGATAGTGGAGAATTCAGCAATTGCAATGCCATTGAATGTCAAGGGGAGATGGCTAGATTCTCTCTTGTTTGAAATAGTCATTGCCTGGCACTCCTGCAGTGCGAATGTTACTTGCCTTTTATCAGCAAAAGCCTGGATATTGTCCAGATCTTGCTGCATTTCTACACAGACTGCTTCAGTATCTGAGGAGTCACGAATGGTGCTGAACATTGTGCAATCATCAGCGAACATCCCCACTCCTGACCTTATGATTAGAGGAAGGTCATTGTTGAAGCAGCTGAAGATGGTTGAGCTGAGGGCACTACCCTGAGGAACTCCTGCAATAATGTCCTGTGACTGAGATGATTGACCTCCAACAACCACAACCATCTTCCTTTGTGCTAGGTATGAGTCCAACCAGCGGAGACTTTTCCCCCTGATTCTCATTGACTCCAGTTTTGCTAGGGCTCCTTGATGCCATACTCAGTCAAATGCTGCCTTGATGTCAAGGGCAGTCACTCTCACCACACTTCTTGTAGAAACAAACAGAGGATCATCATGACCATGGGGCCTGATCCACAGCAGTCCTCCATTTGTCAGGGACCCAGCTGGCACATGCTCCGTCAGCTGCTGGGACATGTCTGTGTCATGCACACAAGCTTGTGACTCAGATTCTAATCTTAAACCCTCTGTGGACCCTGTGGATGTACCTATTCTGGTGGAGGTAGAAGAACAGGCAGGTGACGGTGCACCCTCTGGGACATTAGCTTCTTCTTCCTCCCCAGAAGAGGATACTTGGGCCACATGGTGTTCTGCAACTCGAGTGCAAGCACCTGCTGTGGAGACACAAATGGAGACACTTTAAGCATGTGCTTTACATAAATTCACACAATTTCCTTCAGTTTCCACATATGGCTGCAAGAGCAGAGATGAGACTTCATCCTTACGCCTTGTGGCTCCTGCCTCGCCATCTCTGCTCGCCCTGCCTCCCTCCTTTCGCATGATCTCAGACGCCTCCATCTCAGCCGTGGTCAGCAGCCTTATGTCAGGTAACCCCCCTCCTGTCTTAGCATGCTTACACTGGTTGTGGCTTTAGTTATCCTGCAGCAGACAGTGCAGATTTAATGACATGGCAAATGATGCATCACAACCACTGCATACATGCATCAACATCACTCATTCTGCAATGACTTTTACACTACACATCCAATCACATAAACAATCCAATCTTTACCTTGGCGAAACATCATTTAGTGAATGGCATCAACATTGTTCACATATTCCACTGGATTCCTTGCATACCCCCTGCCTTAAAGACACTGAGCATGGAAGAAAACAATGGAGCAGCTTTGCCAGGACCACTTACCCTCGCTGATCTGAGCAAGTCATTGATGCGCTTGCGGCACTGTACCCATGTTCTATAAGTGACCCACGGTTCAAGAATTCGTCTGCTACCTCCATCCAGGCTGCCTGGGTGAGCCAGAAGGGTCTTTGCACTCTGCAGGGAACGGGACCTTCCACCTTTCCCCAACAGCCTGGAAAAGAACCTGCAGGGAAGCATCACTGAACCACGGGGCAGGACGCAGCCTGTTGTCTGCCATGTGATTCACTTTGGCTGTAGGGAAAATAAATGATATGAAGTTGGTGCTGGTTTTCACAAAATAAGTGAGGCAAAAACATTTTGATTTAAGTAAAAACTTCAGTTTAAGTTATGCGAAGAGAAGCTTTTTATGTTGTCTGATGCAACATAAATGAGATGTGTGGAATTCAGGTTGTTGAAGATCGCAAAAAGGTTTATTAACAGCTAACAAGTATACACAGTGCAGAGCTATCTGTTTGCAGGTGTTGCTTGCTGTTACAGTTACAGAGTGACACTGGCATGCAGTCACATGATTGCATACTGGTACTCAGCTCATTCAGAAATCTTAAAGGGATATTACTCTAAAAGGCAACACAACATCCCCCTTCTTTCCAAAGATAAGTCTTGTATGCTGAAAGTACAAACATATGAAATTGGATAACATCAAAATTATTTACACATGGGTAGAAATGATGAACTTTACAAATATAGAGCTTAGGAGTCCATATATCGTTTCAGTGGTTTGACAACTCTTCCAGTATAACCTTCTGGGGATATGGATTTCACCCTTGGCTGTCCTGGGTTTGCAAGCATGTTGTCAATGCATTGGCTACCATCCTGTTGATCTGTCACACCCCCACCATCGGAGCGTGCTCCCTCGAGTCCACCGTGTGTAATTTGAGTACTGTACACCTTTCTCAGTTGGGCTTTGGTTCCTTCTCAACACTGCTTCTCTAGATGTTGTAATTTCATAGGACCTAGGCTCACCACATACTCCAGACACGTCTGCAGGCAACCATGTTTTTATTGTGGGGTGTGTGACCCTGACCTTTTGTCCTATATGTAGCTGAGGTAGTTCCGCCCCTGCGTGTCAGTTATGCACCATCTTCATTCTCCCCTGTTTTTCAAGCTGTGTCTCCTGCACCTCAGAGAATTTGGATAGATGATGGCTTGGCAGAGTCGTCCACACTTGTCTGCCGAACATGATCTCTGCTGGTGACGGGAAGCTCATATCCATAGGTGTATATCTGAGGTGGAGCATGGCAACACAAAGATCTTGTTTCATTGACCTACACTTTAGGATAAGTGCTTTGACTGAGCAGATCATTCGCTCAGCGAGACCATTAGACCTAGGGTAATGTGGTGAGGATGTCACCTGGTTTATGCCCCACTTAATACATATATCCCTGAAAGGTTTGCCCATAGTGTGGCCCATTGTCAGAAATGATTTCTTCAGGTGCACTGAACAGACTGAATATAGCACTTAATGTGTCTGCGACAACCACACTTGAAATGTCTTTTACCTGTCTGACAATTGGAAATTTGGAGAAATAGTCAGTGACTACTTTAAGTCTTCTCCATTCATGGAAAACAAATCAGTGGTGATTTTGGACCAAGGGAATGACGGAATCTCGTGAGGGTGTAGAGGTTCTTTGCGTTGTTGTGGCTAGTGGCTCTGGCATGCCTCACACATCCTCACTAACCTTTCGATGTCATCATGATCCCTGGCCAATAAATAGTGTCTCGTGCCAGTCGTCTTGTTCGCTCTATGCCCATATGGCCTTGGTGAAGTTGTGACAAGATATCCTCTCAGACAGCTTTGGGCACAATCACTTGTTTTCCCTTGAAGATGACACCTCTCGAGATATTGAGTTCATCTCTGTAAGACCAGAAGCATCTGAGGGTTTCTGGCACCTCTTTTACCATGTCAGGCCAGCCTTCCATGATGTCTCTCCACAGTGCCTTCAGTTGTGGGTCATTTGCTGTTTCTGATTGTAGTTGGTCACGATTGTGCTGACCAAAATCTGACCAAAGGGCAGCACAGTGGCGCAGTGGTTAGCACCGCAGCCTCACAGCTCCAGCGACCTGGGTTCAGTTCTGGGTACTGCCTGTATGGAGTTTGCAAGTTCTTCCTGTGACTGTGTGGGTTTCCACCAGGTGCTCTGGTTTCCTCCCACAGCTAAAGACATGCAGGTTGATAGGTAAATTGGCCATTGTAAATTGCCCCTAGTGTAGGTAGGTGGTAGGAGAATGGTGGGGATGTTGTAGGGAATATGGGATTAATGTAGGATTGGTATAAATGGGTGGTTGTTGGTCGGCACAGACTTGGTGGGCTGAAGGGCCTGTTTCAGTGCTGTATCTCTAAAATAAAAAAAAAATGCAATATGTCGATTTTGAGCACATCTTCCACCTCAATGTGCCTGCTGCTCACTTCTAGATCCAGTGGAACTTCTTCATTCTTGCGTGGGTTTGGCAATCTGAAGTGATCATTTTAGTACCTGGTTTGTAGCAGATGTTGAAGTCGTACCCCTGTACCTTCACTAAAGAGCTGCTGTAGTCAAGGTGGTGTGTTTGTCAATGATTTGAGCCAGATCATCTCCAATGGTTTGTGGTCAGTTTCCACCATGAACTGCTTGCCAAACAGTAGGTATGGAACCTGTGATCCCAAACACCAGAGCAAGTGTTTCACGCTCTATGTTTGAGTAATTGGACTGTGCTGAGGATAAACATTTGGACATGAATGCAATTGATTTGCCATCCAGCATAATGCACACTCTGTAAGGTATCGACTTCCAGGGTGGTCTTTTTCCTTGGGTCACAGTACAGCAGGGAACATGTTTCTGCTGACAATGCTTGTTTGAGAAACTCAAATACATGCTGATGATCCTCCTGCCATAGAAATTGTGCATCTTTTTTTAAGAACTCTCTCAGCGATAATGCTTTGTCAGAAAAATTTGGAATGTATGGTGCCAAAAAGTTGAAAAATCCAAGGCATCTCTGGAAGTTTTCCTTGTCTTGGGAAGTAGGCATATGCCTTACATCTTCAATTTTGCCTGGGTCAGGATGGATTCTGCAACTGGATACTGCCATCAGGGAATGGAAATTTTCATCATGTTCTTCTATGGTTTTGGCCATTACTGCAATGTCATCGGCAATGCAGTTGCAGCCGGGCATGCTTTCTATAATTCTGTCCATATGTTGCTGAAACAGATCTTGACTGACAGAAAAGCTGAAAGGTAGTCTCTGGAAGCAATATCTTCCAAATGGTGTCCTGAATGCGGTTATTTCTTGAGATTCCTTAGCCAGGTGTACCGACCAATATCCATGTTTGGCATCCAACTTGGAGAAGAATTTGGCTCCTGTGAACTTGGGGTTCAATTCCTCAATTGTCGGGATCTTGTGAGTGCATCTCTTTAGTGAGCGGTTTAGATGCCTCGGATCTAGACACACCCTGTTTGCTCCATCCTTCTTCAATACACACATGATTGAGCTGCACCAGTCTGTGTGGTGATGCACACAACAGATGATGCCATTTCATTTCATGTAATCTAACTTGCACTTAAGTTTTTCTTGTTTGTGCACACTGCACTTTCTGGGCAGCTAAATTGACAGAATTGCATCCTCTCTGAAGTGCAGTACGGCATCGCCTTTGAAATTTCCTATTCTGCGAAAATGTCTGGGTGCATTTGTTGTAGGTTGTGAACCAACTCAATGTGGGTACCCTTGGTCTCTTCTGCTGTAATGGGTACCTTGGTGACCTTGTGGATGGTTATTATGTTGAGGTCCTTACACACTGGTAGTCATACCACTGCTGGTCCGCTCATGTCTACTAGATAGAACGTTTGTGGTTTCCACGCCAACTTGCCATATCTACATTGCATTGTTAATGTACCACTGCAAGGGATGGGTGAACCATTGTATGCAGATAACTTGGCAGTTGTCAGTTGTATCATCGATTTTCAACAACTCCGGTACATATCTTTGAGGATTCAGACTGGTAGGATATTTGCACTAGCGCCAGTGTCAATCTTGACCCTGAGTGAATGCTTGCCAGCTTTCTTTGGGCACATGATAATAGTGGTGAAAGCTTCCAGTTGTTGGAACGTATGAACGTGATGTGTCAGGCTCACAGTGTGGAATGCCTGTGTGTCTTCTGTCTGAGAACTACTTCTCTCAGGTCTGTTTTACCATGGATTTCATGCATTGGCTTGCGTTTACGCTGGTCTCTGGCACTTTCCTTGCTGCTCTTGCCCTGCTGTCTGTTCATTTGCATCTGTTCATGACTTCTGGCTGCGTCTTTAGAGCCAGAATTCCTGCATAGGTGGGCCCAGTGTCCTTTTGCACTGTACTTCTTGCACAGGTCACGAAATGCAGGACAGCTTTGCCATGAGTGGAACCAACCATACTTACCGCACAGCTTGCTCGCTCTTTTTGACCTAGTTATGGTGTCGATACTGTTGGCTGCGTCTAGTGCATGTAAGTGCTGTTGACCAGCTATAATGGCTTCATACTTCCTGCCATCTTCCAGCAATATGTCAATGCTGTGACCTTTTTCCCCAAGAGGTCCTTCTGAAATGCTTCAATGGGTGTTGACACAATTACCAGCTCCATTATTCACTCTGACATCTCAGTTTCTGAGAAATCACATTTGTTGCCCTTACTATGGCATCTGCCGATGAACTGGTCTATTGATTCCTGTGGCTGTTGTCTGTAGGGAATCAATTCGAGGTAGTGAATTCTAAAATTCACTTTTATTCTGAATTGATCTTCCAGCACTTTCAATATCTTTGCAGGATCTTTCTGGTCCTCTTCAGATCTGCCTGAGGTATTGATTCTGTGTAATCCCTCATTTCCAATCACTATCATTATTTTTAAGCCTGGTTCTGCAGTTACTTGGTCTGTAAAACATAATTGCATTCTCTGTTGGAACAGTTTGAACTCGGATAGGATATCCAAGGCTTTCCAGTTTATGCTGGGAAAATTGGTATCTATTTTTCTGCTGTTCTTTTGCTTTAAAACTTGCTTTTAGAACTGGTTCTGTGACTCTGTACTGCTTTCCCTTTAAATAAAATCGGTATTCTTTAAACTGGCTGGTTTGATTGACAGGAGCAGCTTGTCTGTTGATCTAGCTTCCAGCACTCTGGTCTGTTTGTTTATACAGATGTACAATAGGCATTCCAAGTGCTTTTTTGCTGCAGTTTGTTTATACAACTGTTCAATAGGCAATTCTTCACAATTTAGTGGTTTTATGAGTTTTTGTAAACACAGGGCTGAGTGAATGAAAGCTCTTGAGTGGTTAGATGATTCTTTTTAAAGCTCTAGCTGTGAGCAGCATGAATGGAGAATCCCTGTGTTTTTGCTGTCAGACACCTCCAGTAATGGCATGGACCTGATCAACCTGGGGGAGCCTTTGAAAACAATCAATCAGACTGAGATAGGAATTGGGTTTTCCCCCTTTTTTTTAATGAGGCTTTAAAAAAAATCATATTTGCAAGCAGCTCAAAGTTTTTTTTACACTGGAGTTTCTGTACCAATGACGCACTGACTCACTCGATCACAGTGATTGATTTAAAAACAGAAAGTGCTGAAAATACTCAGCAGGTCAGGCAGCATCTGTGGAGAGAGAAGCAGAGTTAGTGTTTCAGGTCTGTGACTTTTCTCATGTCACCTTTGGTTCTTTTACCAATCACATTAAATCAGTTCCTCTGGTTCTTGGCCCTAAAGTATTCAATGATTGTTGTAAATAGTTAGATGGTCCTGTCTGGTGTTACGACCAAGGCGGGAGTAACACACTGTTAATTCAGTCCTACTACTCCAAAGGTCACAGCATATCAAGAAAGTGTCCCACCTAGTGAAGAATAGCCAAATTAAACACTCCATTTAGCCCCCCAAATAAAGCACACCAAACCAGGTTTCTCTAAACAACAACAACATTAACTATTTATTAGAAAATAAATAATAAGTCTTAACTACTAATGAGATAAATCTATATATATATATACATGAAAAGCTCCTGTCATGCAGGCCCCCACCTGCCAGGAATGAGGCATACATTATTTCGCCACATGAACATTAAAAGTTAAATTGCTGCTGGGATGAAAAGAAGCCCTATTACAAGGGGTTGCCAAGCCCTTGACTGGAAAGACATTTGCATAGTAACAGACAGTACTTGGAACGGACAAAGGGGACACTCCCTGTTCCAATTTAATCCACAATGGACTTTTGATTACCAGACATTGAAGGTGGAGAGGCTAGCATTCCAGGTTAGCTGCTAAGATGGCCGAATACACAGATGTGGTCAGACTAGTTTAGTCACATGACTAACTGACTGTTGGAGCTTTTTTGAATTTGAACTTGCCACAGAGTTTTGGAACTCAGAAAGCTCTTTGCTCTTTTACTGACAACATCTCTCTCCTGTCTGCTCCCATCTTTTTCTCACGGAACTGAAGACCAATTGAAGACACAGAAACCCCAAGAGAGAAAAGTCTCCTACAGTGAACAAGGTTTACGAAGAATACTGGGCCCCAACAAAAAGCAAGACTACCTACAAAAAGACTACAGTGAGCTCGAAACACAGTAACGAGAAACTCTTCTGATATTGCCTCAAACCTCTCCATTTTATTTTTCTTCTCTTTTCTGTCTCTATTTTCATGTGCAAATCGCGTATGCATGCTAATGTGGGGCATGGCATGTATCCGTAGGCGTTAACCGAGTTTAAGTTTAAGTTTTAATAAATTTCACTTTTCTTCTTTAAACCTAAGAAAATCTTATAATTGGAAAGCGGTGAACAAGGATTCACCAAGGGGAAGCTCAAAACACAGTGTGTTTAAAACATAATCCCTGTTACAATAAGACCAGGTGAAGGCTAAAAGGGACCCCTAGACACCTTCCTCATCTGGTCGTAAGACCACATTCCAGTAGGATGTTTGCAGTATTGTGAGGTGTCCTAGAGTCAAATAGTCTGATGCCACTGGAAGTCTCTCCAGGCGACTTTGATGAACAGTCTGCGATGGGTAGGCGTTCACATAGGTCTTCCATCATGGGTGTAGCAACAGGTCTGCTTAGGTCAGCAGCAGTCTAGCAGTAGAAGAATTCTTCAGATTTCAGGATCTTTTTAGAATACAGGAGGCAGCAGGAAGCACACTGAATGCAGGGATTCTTCGGAGACAGGAGGCAACAGGAATCTGCCACCTTTCAAATACAGGGTTTCTTCTCAAGAGTTGTAGGATTCCTTTACAGAGATAACACTTTTCTGGGTCTTCCTCTCTTGCTCCAGGCAGGTCAAAGCAATGATTTCAAATGCCTGCTCTTTGTCCAACTTACTGACTTTTTAAAGGGTCCAAAATGAAAAAAAACCTTCCTGAACATGGTCACATGTCCAGACATAGTGTCTCCCTTGTCATTCAAAAAAGTTGCTCTGAGGAAGGTCAAACCCCTGTGGTTTCCTTGAAATTGCTTGCTTTCCTGTCCTTGTACAAGTTCAACTTCCTTTCAAAGCACCCATAAAGTTCAGCTTTTTTATGAACTTCCTTTCAAAATATTGCAAAAATTCCAACTATTTCCAGGTGTCTTAAATGTCCACTGAACATCCTTTTTCAGTTTTTAAAAACACACAGAATTCTAAGTTTTTAATACAAAAACAAAACCTTGTAACACTGGATAGCTGTCTTTTCTTAATCTCCAAGATATGGAGGAGGTGCCAGTGCATTGAAAAGTGGCAAATGTGACACCCTTTTTCAAGAAAGGGTGTAGGACATTTCTAGTAACCAGAGGCTGGTCAGTTTAACATCAATGGCGTGTAGGGCTTTCAAAACAATAATCAAGAAAAGAATTAACAAGCACTCAGAGAGGTTTGAGTTAATTAAGGAGAGCCAACATGGATTTGTAAAATGCAGATCTTGTTTGACTAACCTAGTTCTATTTTTTGATGAAGTAATAGAGAAGGTTGATGAGGGGAATGCTGAGGATGTTGTCTATATGGATTTTAAGAAAACATTTGACAAAGTACCACATAACAAAATTGAGACTCATGGAATAGGAGGGCTAATTTCAGCTTGGTTAAAACATTGGCTTAAGGACAGAAAACAATGAATCGCGATAAATCATCATTTTTCAGAGTGGAGGATGGTAGACAATGGTATTCCCCAAGGTTCAGTGCTCAGACCACTGCTTTTTTGATATATATAAATGACTTGGCTATTGGAATACAGAGTAAAATTTCAAAATTCACCATTGATATCAAACTTGAAGTTGTGACAGACAGTGAGGATCCATACAAACTGACTACAACAGGACATAGATAAAATAACAGAATGGGCAGACAAGTGGCAGATGGAATTTAATGCAGAGAAGTGTGAGGCAATGCATTTTGGCAGAAGGGATAGTGGGAGGCAATATAGACTTAATGGCATAGTTCTAAAGTGTGTGCAGGGACAGAAGGATCGAGGGGTTCATGTGCGTAGATCTTTGAAAGTGGCAGGAGATATTGAAAAAGCAGTTTGCAAAGCATATGGGATCTTATGCTTCATAAATAGAGGTATTGAGTACAAAAGCAGGGAAGTTATGGTGAACCTTTATAAAAGCCTGGTTAGGCCACAACTACAGTGTTGCGTCCAGTTTTGGTCACCACACTTTAAGAAAAATGTGAGGGTCCTTGAGAAGGTGCAGAGCAGATTTACCAGAACAGTTCCAGGGATGGGGGATTTTAACTACAAGGTTAGGTTGAGGAAGCTGTGGTTTTTCTCCTTGGAGCAAATCAGATTAAGGGGAGATTTGATAAAGGTGTACAAGATTATGACAAGTTTAGATAAAGTAGACAAAGAAAAGCTGTTCCCATTAGTTGATAGTACAGGGACTATGGGACACAGATTTAAGGTTTTGGGCAAAAGATACAGGGGGAATGGATGGAAGAACCTTTTTTACACAGTGGTGGTATTGACCTGGAACTTGCTGCCTATGAGGGTGGAAGCAGAGATAATGAATGATTTTAAAAGGAAATTGGATGGGTACTTGAAGGAAATAAACTTGCAGGGCTATAGGGATAGAGCAGTGGAACGGGACTGACTGGATTGCTCTACAGATAGCCAGCATGAATGGGCCGAATAGCCTCCTTCTGTGCTGTTATGACTCTATGACTCTAATGAGAAAGTAAGAATACAGTACAAATATCACAGTAAGCTTGGCTGTGAAAGGACAAAGGGGGAGTACAATATGTTAATATCATTTGGCTGTGTTTGTGGTCTTTGTTAATGATGCTTTCAACCATATTTATATTTTAGCATGAGAGGATACCTCAGGTATATGGCTCACCACAACTTTCTCAAGGGCAACTAGGGAGGGCAACAAATGCTTGCCAGAGACACCACATCCCATGAAAGAATAAAAAATATTGGACAATTAGGATTTGTCCAATATTGACTGCTCCGCTTGTTAGTTGTACTTTCTATGCATGGTCACAGACATTGTGCAGCTGCTGTGAACCATGGGTTCTCCTGCAAGTGGCGCTGCAGGATCTGTTAATAGGGAGCCATTGGCAGCTGCAGCCCAGTTTGCTCTGCCAAGTGCCCTTCTTATTTAGTATCAATTAGTATTGTTGAACATCTGCAGGCGTCTGGGAACTTTACACTGCTGGATCCAGCACGGCAGCTGCACATTCTTTAACATCATCGTTAGTAATTCATAAGAATGTAAGAAAATAAATAATATAAGAAATAGGAGCAGCAGTGGGCCATTTGGTCCATCGAGCCTGCTCTGCTATTCCATAAGATCATGGCTGATCTGATCTTGGCCTCAACTCCACTTTTCTGCCTGTTCCCCATAAGCCTTGAGTCCCCTAGTTCAAGAATCTGTCTATCTTAGCCTTGAATATATTCAATGATCCTGCCTCCACGCTCTCTGGGGATAAGCATTCCACAGAGTCAAGACCCTCTGAGACGAAATTCCTCCTCATCTCCATCTTAAATGGGAGATCCCTTATTCTGAAACTGTGCCCCCTGCTTCTACATTCCCCCATGAGGGGAAACATCCTCTCAACATCTACCCTGTCAAGCCCCCTCACAATCTTATATGTCTCAATAGGATCACCTTGCATTCTTCTAAACTCCAATGAGTACAGGTCCAAACTGTTCAACCTTTCCTCATAAGACAATCCCTCCATCCCAGGAAACAACCTAGTGAACCTTCTCTGAACTACTTCCAATGCAAGTATATCCCTGCGTAAATAAGGTGACGAAAACTGTACACAGTAGTTTAGGGGCGGTCTCACCAACTCCCTGCACAGTTGTAGCAAGACTTCCCTACTTTTATACTCCATCCCCCTTGCAATAAAGGTCAACATTACATTTGCCTTCCTAATTACTTGCTGTACCTGCATACTGACTTTTTGTGTTTCATGTACAAGAATACCCAGAACCCTCTGTACAGCAGCATTCTGTAGTCTTTCTCCATTTTAATTCATATTTTGTGGATAACCTCACATTTTCTCACATTACACTCCATCTGCCAAATTTTTGCCCAGTCACTTAACCTGTCAATATCCTTTGCAGACTCTTTAGGCTGGATTTTTAAATCCCGCTGGAGGCGGGAGCAGGTGCAAATGCAATTTGAAGATTGTGTTCTTGGAGATCGGCATCGGCTCCCATTGCCTCCGGAACGCAAAGCTATTTTCAAATGGCCGCCAAGTGGAAGGGCTCGGCATCCCTGCCTGCCTCCAATTAAGTGCCTGTTGAGCTCATCGAAGAGCTAATTAACAGGCTTGTCAGCAGCAGTACACAATTTTTAAGGGCTGGGAACCGGGTAGAAGCCATGTGTGGAAATAACAGGGTTCTGAAGACATAAACAATGCAGACGACCATGAGCTCTATGGGAAGGGCTGATTAACAGAATGCAGAGGCACAAAATAAAGCGCAGCTGCTTCAGAAGTGTGACAGAGTAGCCATTGCTGCAGCTGTAAGGCTTGCTTTTCTCAGTGGTGAGTAGCAGGAATCCAAAAAGAGAAGTGAGCCTGCTGTCATCACTGGGGCAGCTGGAGTTGGCAGGGGAAGGCCCGGTGAACGCATAAAGCTCAGCTGAAGGCGTTCAGATGGGAAACTCTGACATTGGACAGAACAGCCAGGATGAGCTGCAGCAGGTAACCTCCTGGGCAGCAGGAGGGCAGAGGAGCACAGTGAGGAGGGCTACAAGGGGAAGAAAGCACTATGTAGGCATTGTGTCTACCGCCCATAAGTAAGCTACCTGCAAATGACAGAGCGCATGCTGTAGGAGGCTAGGCCTATCCAGGCAGATGGCCATGGACCTGTGCTCTGAACAATGATCTGAGTCCTCGTGACCCCCATGGCAGTTCCTTACCTGCAGGCATCAAGGTCACTTGTCACCCTGTATTTCTGTGCAACCTGGTCATTCCAGGGATTAGCGGTGGACCTAGGAAGCATCTCACAGTCGGCAGCTCATAATGCCATCAGGCAAGTCACAATGCCATATTCTGGAGGGCAGGTGAATACATCCACTTTGATACAGATGAGCCAGCACAGAAGTCTCTGGGCTTTGCTGCCACCAATGGATGCCCACAGGTTCAGGGTGTCATCGATTGCATCTAGTAGCCATCAAGGCACTGATGCACCAGCCAGTCAGATTCATCAACAGAAAGGGCTACCATTGAATGTCCAGCTGGTCTGTGACCACAGGAAGGGTATCTTGCAGGCCTGTGTCCAGTTCCCAGGCAGCTGTCATGACTCCGTGAGAGTCCCAGATGCCACACGTCTTCAGACCAACATTCAGACTCCATGGGGGGTTGCTGGGAGATGAGGGTTATCTCCTAAAGAGATCGCCCTTGACACCCATCTGAAACCTAGACACTGATGGAGAGAGGCACTACATCCAGAGCCATCTGCTAACACGGACCTGCATTGAAAAAAACATTGGCCTCTTGAAGACACACTTCTGTTGCCTTGACCAATCGGGTGGTGCCCTCCAGTATGAGCCAGCCAGAGTCTTCCATATCATGGTTGTCTGCTGCACCCTACACAACATTACACTGGGAAGAGACCTGAAGATGGATGAGGGGGAGGAGCTGAAACGGCATCCCACCTCAGAGGAGGAGTGGGAGGAGGAAGAAGAGAAGGAATGGGAGGGGGAACGACTCGCTCCAAAGGCTGGCAACCAGTCAGCGGAGGACGCCCTGCCGTGCCATTTCAGACCTCAGGGTGAACTGCAGGCTGGCATGGCAGCAAGGAATCCATGCTGAATCAACAGCACTTTACCTGATCTCCAAGTCCTTGCAGCTGATAACCCCATAACTCACCTTCCAGCATACAGAACTATTACACTATGGCCCTTAACTGCGATGTCCCATTGGCAGCCATGAACATGCAGCTGGAGCTTTCCTCCATCCACCATTGTCCAACATAGAAAGGCATTGGCACATTAAAGTCTCAGGTCCCCAGTTCACCGCCACCAGCCCCGATGGGGCATCTACCTTTTGAGAGGAGACGTCAATAACACACCTGTTAAGGTGGTGAAATAAAGAAGTTATATTGTGAGGTACATGAAAAGACAGACAGATTTGCACAATAGCACCCAGGTGATCCAATAAGTGAATTTAGCGCCATGGTGCGTTTCTCTCCCCAGCACTTCTACAAGGTGCTCCCCTGTGACAAAGGATGAGAGCCTTTGCTTCCATCCTCATCTTGGAAGGGCATGTAGGGGCTCCTCTACAGGCTGCCACGCCTGCGTCATGGCAGGAGCTGCCTCTGTCACAGGGCCCTAGCACACAAGCTCCTGAATCGGAGGTTGCGAGGAGCCAAAGGGTGACGCCGGAGCCCCCTGAGGAGTTTCCCCATTGTCTGCCGCTAGGACCGTCTCGATCCTTTCCTGCTGCCCATGGACGCTGGAAGCAGGACGTAGCTGGCATCCATCCAAGCACCTTTGCGCCATTGGTGACACTGAGGAGTCTAGGCTGCAGAAAGTTTCACTCCTTCTGTGCATATCAGCACACTGCTCCTGCACCCATTCAGAATGGTGCTGCATTTGGCTCTTCAAGAGGTTTCCCAGTCTCTCAATGGAGGAACTCATGCGATCGAAGCCCTGGATCATGACAGAGCACAAGCATTGCATGGACTCTTCTATTGCTTGCCCATGGCTGCTCAAGGCCTCAAGGAACTCCAACAAATAGGAACTTATCTGCCTCTGGTTCTCGAGGAAGGCCGTCCATGTCTGTGAGATCCAAGGTCCAGCATCTTCATCCAGCGAAGCATCACTGTGTCTGTCCTCCATCCTCTGGGGGGCACTGCCCCCAGCTCACAATGATTCCTCCTCCTCCTGCTCATGTGTGATGTGAGGTTCACCCAGTGCTTGCTCTCTGCACTAGTCTGGGGCGCAACCGAAGTGAATGTCTCTGCACTGGTGGAAGGTGCAGAGGTAGGATGTAACGGTACAGATTCCATGGACTCCCCCGCCCCGCCCCCACCCGTGGATTGTGGTGCCTATACTGCAAATCCACTTTGGTGCCTCTCTGCAACTGGCCCTGTGGGAGACACAAGAGAATGGTAATGAGAACTGGTCCTACTCAACAAGTGCCCCAGCACAACCAGTCCCTTATATGACAGTGGACTAAGATCCATAGCTCTCCTCCATGCCCTTCACCTCAAGAATAGGCTATCCAATGACCCTGTTGCTCATGGTTTCCCATCTCACTATTCTACACCGAATGCCTTGATAGCACCCTAGCGATCTCCAGCGCCGCCTCCACCACTGCTGTCAGAGCGTGGAGCTGGGCCACTCCACCTCCCGTTCTGGCTATCTCCCATGTATTATGTGCTCTCTTCTTCTGTTGAGTGTTGCCAAGGACAGCAAAAGTGCAGGCCTTGGTAGATTTCTCCATTCCAAAAACTAAGAAGGAAATCTGTGCTTCCAAGGAACGTGCGGATTCTATCACAAATTCTGTTCCCAATTTCGGCACCTTAGCTGTTCCCCTGACAGACCTGCTAAAGGAAAGTGCAAAAGTGGTGTGGTCAGAGCTGTTCCAGCTAGTATTCAAAACACTGAAGGCAATTCTAACAATTGACCCGGTATTGGCAGCCCTGAATTTCAACAAACCTGTTAAAAAGGCCATTGACACCAGTGATGTTGGAGTAGGCACTGTCCTACTCCAGGATGATCATTCAGGTTTGGAAATACCAATTGGCTATTTCTCAAAAAAACTGAACAGACACCAAAAGGAATACTCCACTATAGAAGAGGGAACATTAGGGCTCATCTTAGCTCTTCAACATTTCAACGTCTATGCCAATAACGGGCACAAAGAGATTCAAATTCATACAGACGACAATCCACTCATGTTTTTGGAGAAATTCAAAGTAAAAAATGCCAGACGTTTTCAATGGAGTTTACTCCTCCAACCACTCAACCTAAAAATTTCACACAGAGCGAGAAAAGGTAATGTCCTAGCTGACGCACTGTCCAGAATGTAAAGAACACTGGTGAAAATCAAATTGATATCAGACTCAGGGCTGGAAGCCTAAGGAGTGAATGAAATGAATGTGTACAGTAGTATGACCCTAAACTGTCTTAATGTTTCTTTTTTCCCTCTTTCTAAACCCAAAAAACAAACAACATAAAAATGAAATCCAAGGAATTTCATTTTTCTGCTCTTGGGGGAGGTGTCATGCACACTGGAAGAGTGATGATACAATTATGGACTAACTCTGAAGAGTTATGAAAAACTAACTTTGTCTTTTAAAAAGTGAACAATGGTCTAAAATGGCCACCAAGAACAAGGTGATTGACCTTTTGTGTATTCCAACTGGTTGATAAAGTCAAAGGACAAATAATCAAAGCACAAATGTGTTAATGAAACCCATCTTACACCTATCCTAAAAACATTCCAGAATTGAATGTCTTCTTCTGAAGCAAAGGAGGTGTTAAGTAGCCATGTCCTGGGCCATTGTGCAGTCACCATAGGGGAGAGAAAATGGTCTCCTACCAGGAGGTGAGAGATGACAGCCAGTGAGAGAGACTAACCCAGAAGGTGAAGCTACTTGTAACAGCTTGAGTTCCAGCCAAGCCAGGAAGCACAGTGTCCTGCTGAAAAAATCCAACATCAATAGTATACAGCAGTGAGAGCTAGAAGTAACCCACCATCTTCAACAGAACCTTCAATCAAGAGAGAAATCTACAATCATCTCAGGCCTAAATCCATCTAGAATTTGATTCTCAAGAGAATTCAATAGGTTTATCATTACTTTCCCCCACCCCCACTTAAAACCGCCTTCCTCTTCCCCTTCTGTATATGTTTCGTATTGTATGTGTGCGTGCGAGTGAATGTGTGAGTGGATGCGGTTGTGACAATTTTGGGATAAGGAATATTGCTCAATAAACAGTTGACGTTTTGTTTTTTAAAACCAACAAGAAAACCTGTCATAAATAAAAACAAGAAATGCTGGAACCACTCAGCAGGTCTGGCAGCATCTGTGAAAAGAGAAGCAGAGTTAACGTTTCGGGTCAATGACCCTTCTTCGGAAAACCTGTCACTGTCTGGTTATTTGAAAAATAAAACATCAAGGGGCTAAACTCTAATACAAATACACTTGCTGTGGTCAGGTGGGGAGTTGAACAGAGGGAAACACCCACTTCACACCAAGTGGTCATAACACTTTACTAACCACTCTCACAATATGTCTTGCCACCTTCAAAAATCGATGCACATACACCCCTAGGTCCCTCTGTTCCTGAACACTCTTTAGAACTCTGCCATTAAGTATATATTGCCTCCCCTTTCCCTTCTGCCAAACTACATCACCTCACACTTGTCAGTATTAAATTCCATCTGTGACCTGTCTGCCCATGCTGTTAGCCTATCCATGTCCTGTTGCAGGCAGTTTATATCATCCTTACTGTTTGCCACACCTCCAAATTTGGTGTCATCAGCAAATTTGACATTCTAATCTGTATTCCAAGCTCCAAGTCATTTATATATAGCAAATAAAGCAGTGTTACCAGCACTGATCTATGGGCAACACCACTGTGTACCATCCTCCAGTCTGAAAAACAATGATTTACTAAGACTTGCTGTTTTCTGTCCTTATGCCAATATTTTATCCTTCAGCAAATTTGGCTACAACACACTCGGTCCGTTCCTCCAAGTCATTAATATAGCTTCACAACTCCTTTGCCACCTAAGGTCAAATACTGAAACGAGGGTGGGGTCAGTATTTCTCATGAATGTGTTCCTGATCTCTGTGGCAGTCCACTGGTTATAGTTTGCCAGTCTGAAAAGAACTATTTAACCTGACTCTGTTTCCTGTTAGTTAGTCAATCCTGTATCCATGCTAATATATTACCCCCAACACCATGAGCTCTTATCTTGTGCAGTAACCTTTTATGTGGCACCTTAATGAATGCCTTTTGGAAATCCAAGTACACTACATAGACTGGTTCCCCTTTAACCACCCTGCTCGCTGCATCCTCAAAGAACTGTAATAATATTTTTCAAACACTATTTCCCTTTCATAAAACCAAATTGACTCTGCTTAATTGTATTATGATTTTTTAAATGTCCTGCTATTACTTCCTTAATATTGGATTCCAGCAGTTTCTGAATGTCAGATGTTAGGCTAACTGGCTTATAGTTTCCTGCTTTCTGTCTCCCTCCTTTGTTGAATAGAGGCATTATATTTGCAGTTTTCCAAATCTGCTGGGACGTTTGCAGAATCTAGGAAATTTTGGAAGATTACAACTATCTCTGGAGCCACTTCTTTTAAGATTTTAAGACATAGTCCATGAGGTCCAGGGGACTTGTTAGCCTTTCATCCCATTAATTTGCCTAGTACTTTTTCTCGAGTGATAATGATTGTTTTGAGTTCCTTGTTCCCTTTTGCCCTGATTTTCTATTTTCGGGATGCTTTTAGTGTCCTCTACTGTGAAGACAGATACAAAATATTTGTTCAAAGTCTGTGCCACTTCCTTGTTTTCCATTATTAAATCCCCAGTCTCTTCCTCTAAGGTATTAGTTTAGCTACTGTATCCCTTTTTATATACTTGTTGCATTGTTCCCTGCATTTTTCTTGGATTTGCTGCACAGTGAAGATCATGTCTGTGGTGCTCTCTATGGGCGAAAGATGCATTGTGATTCCGGAAGGAGCCCTTCAGCCACTGGGAAGAGGCGATGAGGAAGATCCTTGCAATGATCCTCCCTGTGGCAGACAGCAGGGAGATTCCTCTGTAGATGCCACAATCGGTCTTCTCTCCCTTCTTGAATACAGTCAAGATCACAGTGCCCTTGAAGTCCCCCCGCAAGCACTCCTCATTCCAGATGAGGGATATTAGGTTGTGCAGTCATGTCCGGAGTGTATCACTGCCATGTTTCAGGATTTTGTCAGGGATTCCATCTGCCCCAGAGGTCTTCTTGTTCTTCAGCTGTTGAATGGATTTTTTGACCTCGATCTAGACTGGGGTAGCACTGAGACTGAGTCGGACGGGGTGTTGAGGGATGTAGTCGAGGACATTAAAGTTGAAGACAGAGTCTTAGTTGAGGAGTTCTTCAAAACGTTTCCTCCAACGAGCACTGCCTGTCTTCCTGTCCGTGATGTGTTCTCCTCCATGCATGGCTCTTAGCAGCATGGGGCATTGAGTGCTTAGGCCATAGATTGCCTTGACAGTGCTGAACAAACAGTGCATTTCATTGGTGCCCGCAAGTTGCTGGATCTCTCGCGCTCTTCTACCCATCTTTATTTTCCAGTCCTGGACCACTGCCTTCAGGAGCCTGTAGAATTGTTACTTTACCTTTGATGTTTGGTTAAGTTTTCAGTCTGCAGAGGTGGTGGCATAGTGGTAATGTTACTGGACTAATAATTCAGAGGCCCAGACTAATGGGACATGGGTTCGAATCCCACCATGGCAGATGGTGCAATTTGAATTCCAGTAATAAGTCTGGAATTAAAAGCTAGTCTGATGGTGACCATGAAACCATTGTCAATTATTGTAAAAACCCATCTGGTTCACTGTTGTCCTTTAGGGAAGGAAATTTACCATCCTTACCTGGTCTGGTCCACATGTGACTCCAGACCCACAGCGATGTGGTTGACTCTTAAATGCCCTCTGAAATGGCCTAGCAAACCACTCAGCTGCATCAAGCTGCTACAAAGTCTAATAAAATGAATGAAACCGAATTGACTACCTGGCATCTACCCAGGCACTTGAAACGACAACAGCCAACCCAGCCCTGTCACCCTGCAAAGTCCTCCTTACTAACATATGGGGGCTTGTGCTAAAATTGGGAGAGCTGTCCTACAGACTAGTCCAGCAACAACCTGACATAGTCATACTCATGGAATTATACTTTACAGACAATGTGCCAGACACCACCATCACCATGGTGATGTTTCCACAGATGCTGCCAGATCTGCTGAGTATTTCCAGTATTTCTTGTTTTTATACCACCATCACCATCCCTGGGTATGTCCTGTCCCACTGGCAGGACAGACTCACCAGAGGTGGCGGCACAGTGGTATACAGTCAGAAGGGAGTTGCCCTGGGAGTCCTCATGGCATCAGGTCAAACATGAGCAAGGAAATCTCCTGCTGATTACCACCTACCACTCCCCCACAGCTGATGAATCAGTACTCCTCCATGTTGAACACCAATTGTAAGAAGTACTGAGGGTAGCAACAGCACAGAATGTACTCTGGGTGGGGGACTTAAATGTCCATCAACAAGAGTGGCTCGATAGCACCACTACTGACTGAACTGGTCGAGTCCGAAAGGGTATAGCTGCTAGACTGGGTATGTGACAGGTGTTGAGGGAACCAACAAAATGGAAAAACCTACTTGACCTCGTCCTTGCCAATCTAGCTGTCGCAGATGCATCTGTCCATGACAGTATTAGTAGGAGTGACCACTGTATAGTCCATGTGGGGACTAAGTCCCAACTTCACATTGA
Source organism: Heterodontus francisci (assembly GCF_036365525.1). Taxonomy (NCBI): domain Eukaryota; kingdom Metazoa; phylum Chordata; class Chondrichthyes; order Heterodontiformes; family Heterodontidae; genus Heterodontus; species Heterodontus francisci. The sequence goes on from NC_090387.1 coordinate 74,393,310, forward strand.
GGATACCCTCCATTGTGTTGTGTGGCACCATCACCGTGCCAAATGGGATAGATTTTGAACAGATCTAGCAATGCAAAACTGGGCATCCATGAGGCACTGTGGGCTATCAGCAGCAGCAGAACTGTATTCAATCACAATCTGTAACCTCATGGTCCGGCATAACCCTCACTCTACCCTTATCATCAAACTGGGGTATGAACCCTGGTTCAATGAAGAGTGCAGGAAAGCATGCCAGAAGCAGCACCAGGCAAATCTAAAAATGAGATGCTAGCCTAGTGAAGCTACAACACAGGACTACTTGCATGCCAAACAGTGGAAGCAGCATGCGATGGACAGGGCTAAGCAATCCCATAACTAACAGATCAGCTCTAAGCTCTGTGCTCCTGCCACATCCAGTCATGAATGGTGGTGGACAATTAAACAACTAACAGGAGGAGGAGGTTCCACAAATATCTCCATCCTTAACAATGGGGGAGCCCAGTACATCAGTGCAAAAACAAAGAACAAAGAACAGTACAGCACAGGAACAGGCCATTCGGCCCCCCAAGCATGCACCGATCTTGATGCCTGCCTAAACTAAAACCTTCTGCACTTCCGGGGACCGTATCCCTCTATTCCCATCCTATTTATCTATTTGACAAGATGCCTCTTAAACGTCGCTATCGTACCTGCTTCCACCACCTCCCCCGGCAGCAAGTTCCAGGCACTCACCACCCTCTGTGTAAAGAACTTGCCTCGCACATCCCCTCCAAACTTTGCCCCTCTCACCTTAAACTTATGTCCCCTAGTAACTGACTCTTCTACCCTGGGAAAAAGCTTCTGACTATCCACTCTGTCCATGCCGCTCATAACTTTGTAAACCTCTATCATGTTGCCCCTCCACCTCCGTCGTTCCAGTGAAAACAATCCGAGTTTATCCAACCTCTCCTCATAGCTAATGCCCTCCAGACTAGGCAACTTCCTGGTAAACCTCTTCTGTACCCTCTCCAAAGCCTCCACATCCTTCTGGTAGTGTGGCGACCAGAATTGCATGCAATATTCTAAGTGTGGCCTAACTAAAGTTCTGTACAGCTGCAGCATGACTTGCCAATTTTTATACTCTATGCCCCGACCAATGAAGGCAAGCATGCCGTATGCCTTCATGACTACCTTATCCACCTGCGTTGCCACTTTCAGTGACCTGTGGACCTGTACGCCCAGATCTCTCTGCCTGTCAATACTCCTAAGGGTTCTGCCATTTACTGTATACCTCCCACCTGCATTAGACCTTCCAAAATGTATTACCTCACATTTGTCCAGATTAAACTCCATCTGCCATTTCTCCGCCCAAGTCTCCAACCAATCTATATCCTGCTGTATCCTCTGACAATCCTCATCACTATCCGCAACTCCACCAACCTTTGTGTCGTCCGCAAACTTACTAATCAGACCAGCTACATTTTCCTCCAAATCATTTATATATACTCCAAACAGCAAAGGTCCCAGCACTGATCCCTGCGGAACACCACTAGTCACAACCCTCCATTCAGAAAAGCACCCTTCCACTGCTACCCTCTGTCTTCTATGACCGAGCCAGTTCTGTATCCATCTTGCCAGCTCACCTCTGATCCCGTATGACTTCACCTTTTGTACCAGTCTTTCATGAGGGACCTTGTCAAAGGCTTTACTGGAAGTCCATATAGATCACATCCACTGCCCTTCCTTCATCAATCATCTTTGTCACTTCCTCAAAAACTCAATCAAGTTAGTGAGACACGACCTCCCCTTCACAAAACCATGCTGCCTCTCGCTAATAAGTTCGTTTGTTTCCAAATGGGAGTAAAGCCTGTCCCCAAGAATCCTCTCTAATAATTTCCCTACCACTGACGTAAGGCTCACCGGCCTATAATTTCCTGGATTATCCTTGCTACCCTTCTTAAACAAAGGAACAACATTGGCTATTCTCCAGTCCTCTGGGACCTCACCTGTAGCCAATGAGGATGCAAAGATTTCTGTCAAGGCCCCAGCAATTTCTTCCCTCGCCTCCCTCAGTATTCTGGGGTAGATCCCATCAGGCCCTGGGGACTTATCTACCTTAATGCTTTGCAAGACGCCCAACACTTCCTCCTTTTTGATAACGACATGACCGAGACTATCTACACTCCCTTCCCTAGGCTCATCATCCACCTAGTCCTTTGGTGAATACTGATGCAAAGTACTCATTTAGTACCTCGCCCATTTCCTCTGGCTCCACACATACGTTCCCTCCTCTGTCCTTGTTTGCATGCATCTTGAGCAAGAAGTGCCGAGTGGATGATCCATCTCGATCTCCTCCTGAACTCCCCAGAATCACAGATGCCAGTCTTCAGCCAATCCGATTCCCTCCACGTGATATCAAGAAACGGCTGAAGGCACTGGACACTGCAAAGGCTATGGGCCCTGACAACATTCTGGAAATAGTACTGAAGACTTGTGCTCCAGAACTAGCCGCACCCTCTAGCCAAGCTGTTCCAGTACAGCTACAATACTGGCATCTACCCGACAATATGGAAAATTGCCCAGGTATATTTGATTCACAAAAAGCAAGACAAATTCAACCCGGCCAATAACCGCTCTATCAGTCTACTCTCACTCATCAGCAAAGGGATTGTCGACAGTGCTTCAAGGTCAGAATGACTGCCCTTGACATCGAGGCAGCAAATGACCAAGTATGGCATCAAGGAGCCCCAGCAAAACTGGAGTCAGGGGGAAAATGCTCCGCTGGTTGGAGTCATACCTAGCACACAGGAAGATAGTTGTGGTTGTTGGAGGTCAATCATCTTAGTCCCAGAACATCACTGCAGGAGTTTCTCAGGGTACTGTCCTAGGCCGAACCATCTTTAACTGTCTCATCAATGACCTATCCTCTATCATAAGGTTCGATGAGGGGATGTTCGCTGAAGATCGCACAATGTTCAGCATCACGACTGCTCAGACACAGTGGCAGATTCAGCAAGACCTGGACAACATCCAGACTTGGGCTGATAAGTGATAAGTAACATTCGTGCCACACAGGTGCCAGGCAATAACCGTCTCCAACTATTAAAATTTCTAACCATCTTCTGTTGATGTTCAATGGCATTACGATCGCTGAATCCTCCACTATCAACATCCTGGGGTTACCATTGATCAGAAACTGAACTGGACCAGCCACATAAATGCTGTGGCTACAACAGCAGGTCAGAGGCTAGGAATACTGCGGTGAGTAACTCACCTCCTGACTCCCCAAATCCTGTCCAACATCTTCAAGGTACAAGTCACAGCTGCGATGGAACACTCTCCACTTGCCCAGATGGGTGCAGTTCCAATAACACACAAGAAACTAGACACCATCCAGGACAAAACAGCCTGCTTGATTGGCACCCCATCTACCACCTTCAATTCCCTCCATTACCGACGCACAGTGGAAGCAGTTTGTACCATCTACAAGATGTACTGCAGCAACTCACCAGGACTCCTTCGACAGCACATTCCAAACCTGTGACCTCTACCACCCAGGAGAAGGGCAGCAGATGCATGGGAACACCACCACCTGCAAGTTCCTCTCCAAGCCACACACCACCCTGACTTCGAAGTATATTGCTATTCCTTCACTATCGCTGGGTCAAAATTCTGGAACTCCCTTCCTAAAGGCACTGTGGGTGTAGTTACATCCCAAGGACTGACTGCAGTGGTTCAAGAAGGGAGCTCACCACCACCTTCTCACGGGCAGTTAGGGCTGGGTGATAAATGCCAGCCTAGCCAGTGATGCCCACACCCATAAACGAATAAAAAAAAGGCATTTTGTCAGGAGGAAGACTCCATTGGAGTTTGTTTTCCCTACTTCCTTGCCAATAACCCCCTTCCAGAGATTTGCATCCTTGCTGGCTCTGGCGTTGAAGTCTCCAAGGAGGATCAGTTTGTCATCTGCTGGGACTCTTGCTCAAAGTCATGTAGAATCTCTCATTTGCCTTGTCTGTTGCCTCAATTGTAGGAGCATATGCACTGATGACAGTGGCAGGCCGGTTTCTTGTTAGGGTGAACTGGGCAGTCATGAGATGCTCCCTTATCCACAGGGGTATCGCTGAGGCACCAGTGGAGCTCGTTTTTGGTGGCAAAGCCCACCTATGGAGGTGTTGTTCCTCTTCAGGGTGACCCTTCCAGAAAAAGGTGTATCCACTGCCTTGCTTTTTCAGTTGGCTCTCTCCTGCACATCGTGTCTCACTTAGGGTGGCAATGTCAATATTGAGGTGACTGAATTCCCAAGCTATGATGGTGGTGTGGCGCTCAGGCCTATTGCTGTTGGGGTTGTTCACGAGTGTCCTGACATTCCAGGTCCCAAATTTCATTTTGGCAAATGGAAGCTGCTATGCGTGTTTTATTTTTAACATGGAGTGGTCATTAAACACCAGACACCACAAAGCCTTGGCAGAGCGGGGCCTGGGTCCCATGGCAAAAGGGTTCCAAGATGATCGGAGGCCAGGATCTACTGTGAGACATTAGCACATTCTGTGCATGGTCCTTTGCAGGTGCGTATGCAGCCGTGGTGACAGACGTTATTTATGTTTCCCCCCACCCCCAGTGTTTCCCTCCCCCAACAGCACCCTCCCTTCAACACACATCCAGCCGAACCCTCCACTGCCCCCAGCCTCCACCCCTCCCCTAGACGTCCTCACGGTCCATAGAGTCAGAGAGCTATACAGCACAGAAACAGGCCCTTCGGCTCATCGTGTCCATGCCAGCCATCAAGCACCTAACTCTTCTAATCCCATTTTCCAGCACTTGGCTTGTATGCTGTGGCATTTCAAATGCTCATCTAAATACTTCTTAAATGTTGTAAGGGTTCCTGCCTCTACCACCCCTTCAGGTGTGCGTTCCAGCTTCCAACCACCCTCTGGGTGAAAATTTTTTTCCTCAAATCCCCTCTAAACCTCCTGCCCCTTACCTTAAATCTATGCCCCCTGATTATTGACCCCTCCGCTAAGGGAGTCCCAATAGGACCCCAGACCGAACCCCAGCTCTCCCCCGGGTTTTCTCCACCCTCAGTTCTTTTTCTCTCAGAGAGGCCTTGGCTATCATCAGGTGAGTGATATTCTGGCCAAGAACAGACTGAAGCTGAAAAACCAGTGTAATCAGTGGCCAGTCACAGGCTCAGCAGGAGACTGAAATCTTCCAGTACAGCAGTGGTGGGACAAAGGCAGTAGACTGATCAAAGATACTTAAAATTCAACAAAAGAGCAGATCAGAGACAGAAGTTAGGTCTTAAAGGATAACCAGTGTAGTTCAGAACAGAAGAGTCTTCTTGATGTTGAGAGAAGTACAGGAATTTGAAGTCAAATCTGAAAGAAGATTTAGATCTAGATTTTTCCAGATCCTTTCCACAGCTTGCAGATCAAAAAATACATGGTCTTTTTCGACCTCACAAAAGCCTTTGACTCTGTCAACTGTGAAGGCTTATGGAGAATCCTGCTCATATTTAACTGCTGTCAGAAGTTTGTCACCATCCTCCATCTACTCCACGATAACATGTAAGCCATGATCCTCACCAATGGAACCAGCACAGTCTCAGTCAAGGCCAGGGTCAAGCAAGCCTGTGTCATTGCACCAACCCTCTTCTCCATTTTCCTCACAGCAATGCTACACCTCACCTCCAGCAAACTACCCACAGGCGTGAAGATGATCTAAAGAACAGATAGGAAACTGTTCAAACTACACCGCCTTCAATCCCAAAGCAAAATCACTCCAACCTCCGTCGTCGAGCTTCAGTATGCAGATGATGTTTGAAACTAAGCTCCAGATCATTGTTGACTCCTTCTCTGAAGCATATAAGAAAATGGGTTCTCTTCCAACCAGCTCCCATAGCACAACACCTCCCCTCCATCAATCAAGATTAATGGCGAGATCCTGGAAAATGTGGACCATTTTCCATATCTTGGGAGCCTCCTCTTGGCGAAGGCAGACATCGATGACGAGGTTCATCATCGCCTCCAATGTACCAACTCAGCATTGAGGATCAGGATCTCAAACCTGAGACTAAAGATCATGGTTTACCGGGCAGCAGTGATCCTTGCGCTCCTACGTGCTTTGGAGACTTGGACAACCTACAGCAGGCACCTCAAAGCACTGGAGACGTACCACCAGAGGTGCCTCCATAAAATTCTCCAAATCCAGTGGCAAGAAAGGCAATCCAACAGCAACGTCTGCTCCCAACCCAGTCCAAGCAAACCTGCCCAGTATTGGAGTGCTAATCACCCAAAACCAGCTCCGTTGAGCATGACATGCCATTCACATGTCTGACACTAGACTCCCTAGGCACTTGTTCCACTAAGAACTTGGTCGCGGCAGGAGACACCCAGGATGACAGTGGAAATGCTTTAGAGATGACCTCAAAGCATCCCTGAAGAGATCAAACATCCCTGTTGACTTGTGGGAGTCCCTGGCTCATGACCGTCCTAGATGGAGAAAGCTCATTCGAGAAGGCATTGTATACTTCAAGGGACTCCATCAGGAACATGCAGAGGTGAAGTCGAGGCATCGGATGGGGTGCACAAACCTCCAAACTACTCATCCCCCCTTCAAGCACCACCCGCTCCTCATGTGGTAGTGTTTGAAGATCATGCATTGGACTTATCAGCCATATCAGAACCTAATGAATTGCAGAGAAAGCAAGCCAACTTCGATCCCGTGGGACTGCCTACTGCTACTACTACTACTACCTGTAGTAGCTCTTACTCTCTGTTTTTACATTTCTTGCTAGTTTACTCTCATAATCTATTTTCTCCCTCTATTTTTGTGAATCATTTTTTGCTGGTTTCTAAACATTTTCCAATCTTCTAGCCTACCACTAATCTTCGCAGCATTTTATGCCTTTTCTTTCAATTTGATGCCATCCTTAACTTCCTTAGTTTGACATGAATAATTTATCCTTCTCATAGAGTCTTTCTTTCTCAATGGAATATATATTTGTTGTGAATTATGAAATATCTCCTTAAATGTCTGCCACTGCTTAACTACTGTCTTATCTTTTAATCTATTTTCCCAGTCCACTTTAACCAACTCTGTCTTCACACGTTTATATTACCTTATTTAAGTTTAAAATGCTAGTTTCAGACCCAAACTTCTCACCCTCAAACTGAATGTACAATTTTATCATGTTATGATCACTCTGCCCTACAGGATCCTTTACTATGAGATCATTAATTAACCCTGTCTCATTACACATTACCAGATTTAAAATAACCTGTTCCTTGATTGGTTTCACAACATATTATTCTTTGAAACTGTCCCAAATACACTCAATGAGCCCATCCTCAAGGCTACCTTTGCCAATTTGATTTGTCCAATCTATATGAAGATTGACATTGCCCATGATTATTGCAGTACTTTTCTTGCAAGCCACTATTATTTCTTGATTTATACTCTGTCCTACAATATAGCTACTGTTAGGGCACCTACAGACTATTCCCACCAATGACTTATTTCCCTTTCTATTTCTTATCTCCACCCAAACTGCTTCTACATCATCCTCAGAGCCAAGATCATTTCTGATCACATCCTTTATTAACAGAGCTACCCAACCTCCTTTTCCTTTCTGATTATCCTTCTGAATTGTCAAGTACACCAGAATATTCAGTTCCCAGCCTTGCTCACCTTGCAACCACGTCAGTGTAATAACTATCAGACCATAATCATTTATTTCTATTTGGGGCCATTAATTCTTTTATCGTGTTACGAATGCTGCATTCGTTCAAATAAAAAGCCTTTAATTTTGCCTTTTTATAATTTTTCCCTACTCTGACCCTATTTGCTGGTGCACTCTTATGTTTGTACACTTTGTCCCTTCCTGTCACACGCTGGTTATCATTACCCATATCACTACCTGCACTATTGCGCTGTCCTTTCTCTTTAACTTTCTAAATTTCCCCTCACTTGAACCCTCTTCCCCACTCTTTAGTTTAGAGCCCTAGTTACAACCCTAGTTATTTGATTCCACAGGACACTGGTCCCAGCATGTGAAGCCTGTCCCAACGGAACAGCTCCCTCTTTCCCCAGTATTGGTCCCAGTGCCCCATGAACTGAAACCTATTTCTCCCACACCAATTTTTGAGCCACCCAATCAACTCTCTGAACTTATTTACCCTCAGCCAATATGTGTTGGCTCAGGTAGTAATCCACAAATTTTTACCTTTGTGGTTCTGCTTTTTAATTTATGTACTCATACTCCTGTAGCAGAACCTCTTTCTTAATCCTACCTATGTCTTAATTTGTGTATATATGCTCAGGCTGACCAACACCTCTGGTGGGACAGTTGAAGGTGAGATTGTGATTTCTCCTCACTTCTGCCTCAGTATTCTTATCTCATGTGTTCATGGACTGCTTCAGGAATTTCTGGTACTTTTGTTTTTCTTTCACTAAAAAACAAGAGAAAGTAGGAGGATGCTATGGTTATAGATTATCCTAACAATCCTAGTGGTAGTGAAAGTCTGCCATTAAAATTTTAGAACTTAGCAATGCTGCAGGAGAAAACACTCCTAAAGCCCACAGCCGGGGAAGTCAAGTAGCAAGGTTGGTATCCTTCCATCTACGAAAGATGGTGGGCACGCAGCAAACAATCCATTTAGGTGAGGTGTCTTCTCTTGGTGCACCTTTGCTGATGGCTGTGAAGACCAGCCCTGAGAGGCAGGTTCTGCCACAAGTGCCACTTGTGAAGCTGCCAAGTGACGCTGTGAGTTGTTCATTAGTAAAGAGATTAAAGAAAAGGAACACGAAACAGAGAAAAGACAGTAAGAGAGAGGAGATAACAAGAATATATTTATGCCACTTGGCAGTACCATGCAGTCCATGTAGGGGAGGCGGTGGCATAGTGCTATTGTCACTGGACTAGTAACCCAGTGACCCAAGGTATTGCTCTGGGGACATGGGTACGAATCCCACCACGGCAGAAGGTGGAATTTGAATTCAATTAATTAATCTGGAATTAATGATGGCCATGAAACAATTGTCATCAAAACCCATCTGGTTCACTAATGTCTTTTAGGGAAGGAAATCTGCTGTCTTTACCTGGTCTGGCCTACATGTGACACCTGACCCACAGCAATGTGGTTGACTCTTAAAACCCCTCTAAGATGGCCTAGTAAACCACTCAGTTGTATCAAACCTCTATAAAGTCTAATAAAATAAATGAAACTGAACAGACCAACAGGCATTGAACCTAGGCACTTGAAATGACAGTGGCCAACCTACCCCAACCCAACCCCCGGCAAGGTCCTCCTTACTAACATCTGGGGCTTGTGCCAACGTTGGGAGAGCTGTCCCACAGACTAGTCAAGCAGCAGCCTGACATGGTCATACTCATGGAATCATAACTTAGAATGTCCCAGATACTGCCATTACCTCCTGGGTATGTCCTGTCCCACCGGCAGAACAGACCCAGCAGAGATGGTAGCACAGTGGTATACAGTCAGGAGGGAGTTGCCCTGGGAGTCGTCAACATCGACTCCAGACCCCATGAAGTCTCATGGCATCAGGTCAAACATGGGCAAGGAAACCTCCAGCTGATTACCAAATACCCAACCGCCACCCACCCCCCTCCCCACACCCCTCAGCTGGTGAATCAGTACGCCTCCATGTTAAACACCACTTGGAGGAAACACTGAGGGTGGCACGGGTGAAGAATGTGCTCTGGATGGGGGACTTCAATGTCCATCACCAAGAGTGGCTCGATAGCACCATTACTGATCGAGCTAGCCGAGTCTTAAAGGACCTAGCTAGGCTAGGTGTGCAGCAGGTGATGAGGGGAACCAACAAGAGGGAAAAACATACACGACCTTGTCCTCACCAATCTGCCTGTTGCAGATGCATCTGTACATGACAGTATTGGTAGGAGTGACCACCGCACAGTTCTTGTGGAGACAAAGCTCAGTCTTCACATTGAGGATACCATCCATCGTGTTGTGTGGCACTACCACCGTGCCAAACGGGATAGAAATTGGAACAGATCTAGCAACTCAAAACTGGGCATCCATGAGTTCTGTGGGCCATCAGCAGCAGCAGAATTATACTCAACCACAATCTGTAACCTCATGACCCGACATATCCCCTACTCTACCATTACCATCAAGCCGGGGGATCAATCCTAGTTCAATAAAGAGTACAGGAGGGCATGCCAGGATCAGCACCAGGCATATCTAAAACTGAGGTGTCAACCTGGTGAAGCTATAACGCAGGACTACCTGCATGCCAAACATTATAAGTATAGAGCAAAGCGATCCCACAACCAACGGATCAGATCTAAGCTCTGCAGTCCTACCACATCCAGTCATGAATGGTGGTGGACAATTAATCAACTAACAGGAGGAGGTGGCTCCACAAATATCCCCATCCTCAATGATGGGGGAGCCCAACACATCAGTGCAAAAGATAAAGCTAAAGCATTTGCAACAATCTTCAGCCAGAAGTGCCTAGTGGATGATCCATCTCAGCCTCGTCCTGAAGTCCCCAGCATAACAGATGCCAGTCTTCAGCCAATTTGATTCACTCCACGTGATATCAAGAAATGATTGAAGGCACTGGATACTGCAAAGGCTATGGACCCTGGCAACAGTCTGGCAATAGTACTGAAGACCTGTGCTCCAGAACTAGCTGCGCCCCTAGCCAAGCTGTTCCAGTACAGCTACAGCACTGGCATCTACCCAGCAATGTGGAAAATTGCCCAGCTATGTCCTGTACACAAAAAGCAGGACAAATCCAACTCGGCCAATTACTGCCCCGTCAGTCTGCTTTCGATCATCAGTAAAGTGATGGAAGGTGTTGTCAACAGTGCTATCAAGCGGCACTTGCATAGCATTAAGCTGCTCAGTGACGCTCAGTTTGGGTCCAGCCAGGGCCACTCACCTCCTGACCTCATTACAGCCTTGGTTCAAACATGGACGAAAGAGCTGAACTCAAGAGGTGAGGTGAGTGTGACTGCCCTTGACATCAAGGCAGCATTTGACCGAGTATGGCATCAAGGAGCCCTAGCAAATCTGGAGTCAATGGGAATCGGGGGAAAGCTCTCCGCTGGTTGGCGTCATACCTAGCGCAAAGGAAGATGGTTGTGGTTGTTGGCAGTCAATCATCTCAGCTTCAGGACATCACTGCAGGAGTTCCTTCGGGTAGTGTCCTAGGCCCAACCATCTTCAGCTGCCACATCAATGACCTTCCTTCAATCACAAGGTCAGAGGTGGGGATGTTTGCTGATGATTGCACAATGCTCAGCACTATTCATGACCCCTCAGATATTGAAGCAGTCCGTGTAGAAATGCAGAAAGACCTAGACAATATCCAGGCTTCTGCTGATAAGTGGCAAGTAACATTATTGCCACAAGTGCCAGGCTATGACTATCTCAAAAAAAAAAAGAATCTAACCATCTCCCCATGACATTCAATGGCATTACCATCGCTGAATCCTCCACGATCAACATCCTGGGGTTACCATTGACTAGATACTGAACTGGAGTAGACATATAAATACCGCAGCTACAAGAGCAGGTCAGAGGCTAGGAATCTTGTGGCAACTCACCTCCTGACTCCCCAAAGCCTGTCCACCATCTACAAGGCACAAGTCAGGAGTGTGACGGAATACTCTCCACTTGCCTGGATGGGTGCAGCTCCAACAACACTCAAGAAGCTCAACACCATCCAGGACAAAGCAGCCCGTTTGATTGGCACCCCACCCACATTCACTCCCTCCACCACTGACACACAGTGGAAGCAGTGTGTCCCATCTACAAGATGCACTGCAGCAACTCACCAAGGCTCCTTAGACAGCACCTTCCAAAACCCACGAAGGACAAGGGCAGCAGTTGCATGGGAACACCACCACCTGCAAGTTCCCCTCCAAGCCACACACCATCCTGACTTGGAACTATATCGCTGTTCCTTCACTGTCGCCGGGTCAAAATCCTGGAACTCTCTTCCGAAAAGCACTGTGGGTGTACCTACACCCCAAGGACTGCAGAGATTCAAAAAGGGAACTCACCATCACCTTCACTTGGGCAATTAGGGATGGGCAATAAAAGCAGTTCGAGCCAGCGATGCCCACATCCCATGAATGAATTTTTAAAATGTAACAAACATAGAGTACCACTTTAATTACATTTATCTTTTTGGTGTGAGGTAATACTTTTTGATATATGGTTCGTGTCCACAAATCACACCCAGGATTCTTTCCATATCGACAGTTCTGTGTACATGTCACCATGTGTCTTTGTGACTATAGGTATTTGTATGAGTCTAGATGTATATGTATGTGTGTGTATTTGCTGTGCATATGTAATACTGTAGATAAGTCCCTCTGTGCATATTACTACTGCACAAAAATGGTCATATGTATCTGTGAATACGTATGTGTTTATGTAAAAATTTGTACAGACATCAATCAATCTATGTGTGTTCTTACGAAAATTGTAGCATACAGGGAAATACTATGGGAAAATTTTGATCGTCATTTCCGAGTGTTCAGGAGACTTAAGAAGGAACAATTGATTGGTTGGCATCCTTCCATCTATGAAAGATGATGGACACGCAGCAAACAATCCACTTAGGTGGAGTGTCTTCTCTTGTGTCATGATCCCTGTCTTTTTTTTTCCTCTGGGAAATATGTGGTGTGTCTTTAAGACAGCAAAGGAGCCGTACTGCTTTAAGAACCAGCAAGACTCAGGAGTTAGAGAAAATGCTTTTTGGTTGCCATTAGATACAAGCATACGGAGAGAGAACCAACCAGCTTCAAAGAATGCATCCTGGTTACCCGGCAATAGCCATTCAGGGACCAAGGACCGGATATACAATGTTGCAATTATCTCTTGAACTGGCTTTTTACTTGAAAACAGACTGTTCTAGCTGGGGAATCAGAGAGACAGCTGTGTGTTAGCACCTGAAAGAAGAGCTCTCAGCCCATTTCAACTGAAGGAGGAGAATTTAGTCTGTTTATTTATCATCTCTCAAAATTCTAAAAAAGTCAAGCCAAAACAGAAATCTCTGATAATTTAAACTGAAGGAAGGGAAGTTAGACTGTGACAATCTTTTATCCCTCAAAAACTCTAAAGTCAGATTGATTCTATTGAAAGTGTTTGCAAGTTGTTAATTGTTGAAATTCATTGCTGGAGAAGGAAAGCATCACTTACTACTGGAATTAGATAATAGACTGTTCTACTGTTGAAGAAAGGTTTTTCCCCATCGGAAGGCTGTGAGGACTTCAAGCAACATTGGACTGTAAATTTGCAAGGACTCTAATTTTTTCTATTTTAAATGTTGTTTATGTCTTAGTAATGTTTAACAATTTAACTTTTCTAATTAAACAGTTAACTTGTTGATTTAAAGACACCTGGTTTGGTTAGCTTCATTCGGTGGTTAATAGATGGTACAATTTGGCTGGGTCTTTCTTTAATTTGGAAAGTTTAAAATATGTTAGGCGATCTGTGGAGGGACGGGATTGAATTAACAGTGCGTTTCTCCCACCACAATCAGAATCGTATAATTTGATTGAGAGCTTTGACCGGAGCGGTCAGTCGTAACACTTGGTGCACCTTTGCTAATGCCTGTAAAGGCCAATCCTTGAGAGACAGGTGCTGGCACAAGTGCTTGCACGTGAAGATGCCAAGTGATGCTGTGAGTTGTTTTTGACGTTGGCGCCTGTTGCCAAACTGCTGTAGCCACTGGTCATTGTGGTAGTGCACACCTAACCCTAACCTTAACCCTAACCCTAACTCAATTTCCCTCTTTCGCCAGCTAGTGATACTCGGGTGCGATAGTTGATATTTAGGGCCTTCATGTCAGGTTTGCAAGTATCCTTGAAGCGGAGCTTTAGGCATCCCATTGATCGTCTTGCCCTAGCTACCTCACCATGCAGAAGGTCCTTGGGTATGCGACCGTCTTTCATCCTGTGTGTCCAATCCACCAAAGCCATCTCTATTTGATTAATGCTAACACACTTGGGAGCTCTGCCTTTGAGAGGACTGTCGCATTTGTGATTTTATCCTGCCAGGATATACCCATAATGTGCCAGAGACAGTGAAGATGGAAACTATTGAGATTCTTTCCCTGGTAGCTGTAAGTTGCCCATATTTCACAGCCATAGAGCAGGGTGCTGAGAACACAGGTCATATAAACCATCAGTTTGGTCCTGAGGGTCAGCTTGGCATTATCCTATGCACGCTTTGCAAGTCAGCCAAAGGTGGTAGCTGCTTTCCCTATGTGTGTCAGACTCTGCACCAAGGGACAGATTGTCTGTCACCATGGAGCCAAGACAGCAGAATTTGCTAACCACTTCCAGCAGGGTGTTATATACTGTGATCAGGGGCAGAGATGCAACACCTTGCCCCGTGACCACGGTTTTCTTGATGCTTATAGTCAAGGAGAACAAGTTACAGGCATGGGAGAGACAGTCCCTGAGTCTTTGTAGCTGAGTTTCCGTGTGAGCAACTAGAGCAGCATCATCAGCGTAGAGGAGTTCTCTGATCAGAACGTGATGTGTTTTTGTCTTTGCTTTCAGCCTTGATAGATTGTAGAGCATGCCGTCTGACCTCATGTACAATAGACTCCTTCCATGTCTGCAGGGAAGGGGAAGGCCAGGAGCATGGAGAAGAAGCCAAAGAGAGTGGAGGGCTAACACACAACCCTGTTTCACTCCATTCTTCACTGTGAAACTGTCAGAAGTGGAGCCATCAAACTATACAGTGCAGTGCATGTTGTCATGGAAGGTTGGATGAGACTGAGGAGCTTCGGTGGACAGCCAATGTTTCCCAAAATCTTGTAAAGCCCTGCTCTGCTGACAGTGTCAAATGCCTTAGTGAGATCTACAAAAGTGAAGTAAAGGGGTAGACTCCGTTCCCTACACTTCTCTTGAAGCTGGCGTATGGAGAAGATTTTGGGTACACTCGGTCAGCAAGTAAATGGAGTCTTTTAAGTATGACCCTAGCAAAGACCTTCCCCATGATGCAAAGGAATGAGATGTAAAGTTACCTGTAGTTGTTGCAGTCTCCTCTGTCGCCTTTGTTGTTGTATAGTGTGATGATTTTGGCCTCACACATCTCCTGTGGAACAGAGCCTACTTTCCAGCAAAGAGGTCATAAAGGTAAGCAATTAAGGAAAGCAAAAAAGAAGATAGGAATTGCTCTTTTAAACAGTGTGGGAATGAAAAACGCAGGGACGGCTTTGCGGGTGGAGGCATAGTCGTGACATAGCATGGCAGGCCAGTTTAATTGCAAATAGGAGAGGAAGTGGAGTGCTGAAGACTGATAATTAGACTTCGGAAAGAGACCGTCCCTCGGCTGTAAGCAATTATGATTTCGTTGCTGTTGAGACTGCAGAGGGCGCTGACTTTCTTGTGAGCGCAGTTTGATCATAGAACGGGAGAGAAAGAACAGGCGAGCAGAAGGGATCACCCGGGCTCTGGATGGTGGAGCCAAAGCACATCGCTAAGAAATGGCCGGGAAGTTGTACTGGAGCCGGGGCTGGACAGTGCCCATTCTCATTCTAGGGCTTTGCGCCATCCTTAGCCGGGCTGAGGAGGACAACTTTAGCGCAGAGGTAAAGAAGACATCCAAACTCCGGTTGGAATCAGTTTCCAAGTCGCGTCGTGCATGTACAGCTGCTACAGCACTCACAGACAGACGTACCTTCATATAGCTGTTGCTAATCTGACTGTACGGTGTTAACACGCACCGGGGAATACAATGTTGATACTCAACGTTATTTCTATACAGTATTAAATATGCATGGTTGGACTCATTGATCAGTATTAAAGCGTGGTAATAAATTGGACAGGATTAATATGCATGGTTTAGTCAATGTTCAGTAATATATTAATAGCTTGACTAATTTTACAGTATTAGTATGCATGCATAGGCGCATTGTTATTAGAGTGGTATTAATATGCATGGTTTAATCACTGTCAAGTGTTACTATGAATGGTTCGACTCACTGAACAGAATTAATATACATACCTAGACTCGTTAAGTATTAAAATATGCGGATAAACTGTATTGTATTAAAATGCATAGATTTATTCATTCTACAATACTGATACGTATTAATAGATTTATTGGCCAGTACTAATATGAATGGTAGTCTGACTGTACTTCATTAATATACATGCGTAGGCCCATTATTCAATATTAAACTGCCCCAATAAATTCACAGTATTAGGTTGCATGGCTGTACAATCCCATAACAAAGTGTACAACTACATTTCTAACATTAAAATGCATTATCTAATATTAAAGTGCACTGATTAATTTGCAATATTAAGATGCATGGGTGTACTCGCTATCCAGTAATAAATTTGCTAATAAAGTTAAAATGCATAGATATACTCATTGTCCAGTATTAATATGATAGGTTGACTTCATATCAATATGTATGGATGGACCAGAGCATGAGAATATAAAGTTTTGGAAGAGAAAACATAATGAGGCCATTCATTTACAGTCAATAGTACTCAACAATTGTGTATATTAATAATGTAACCAAGCTCAATTGGACTGCACCTTATTAGGCAGCAAGGCTAATTGCATGCTACTTAGACATTCATTTTAACTGAACAGTAATGCTGACATCCATTTACATTGCACTGTTTAATGAACTGAGACTGACTGTAGGGTGCGATTATTATGCAGTAATAGGCTCTGTAAAGTATTCTACACTGTTGGTCTTTATACAATAGTAACATTAAATGCTAGACTGTCTCTACCCTGTTGATATGCAGGGAACCACTATAAAACATAAACAAACACTGACTGAGTCCGGTCAGCAGTTACATGCAGAAAGACTCATTATTCAGTATAAATATTCAGGCAGCAGTGAACTCCAAATATGTATGTGCATTAAGGATTTTACTGGTGTTGCTGAGTGTTATGGTTATACACCCTAGGGAACACAATCATTGTGATCAGACCTTCTTGTGTCCTCCTTATGTAAGATATGGTTTAAAAATATTGCTTGCATTGGACTTTAATACTGTGCATGAAGCTTGTGGTACAGAAAACAGAGTGGGGGTGAAGGGTAGTTACTCAGGCTGGCAAGAGGTGGGAAGTTATTTTCCTTATGGATTGCTGCTGGAACCACTGTTGCTCACCATTTACATATACAAATTGGACAGGGGAATCAGAAGTAAAATTTCAAAATTTGTGAATAATACCAAACTGAGGGTCTTGGTTAATACTGAGGAAGACTGTGACAAAATACAAGAAGACATTAATAAACTTGCAGAATGGGCATATAGTTGGCAAATGGATTTCGATATAGTTAAGTGCAAGATGGTGCACTTTTATAAGAAGAATAAGGAGGCCACTGACTCCTGGGAAAATAAGATACAAATGGGGTAGAGGAGCAAAGGGATCTAGGGCTACAGATAAATCTGTCACTAAAAGTAGCGAAATAGATTTATAAAACCATAAAAAAAAGCAAACAAAGGAGGAGAAGGAGAAAAACAACACATCTCCTTTCTGGTCGGGCTGTCCATGATCACCTCACCTGACTGTGGTACCATTGGTCAAACTGAAAAGTAGAGAAGACATGTTAAATATGTATCAGACCTTGGTTAGACCACATTTGGTGCACTGTGCACGTTCTGATCTCCATATTATTAGAAACTAGATAGAGGTACTGGAGAAGGTGCAAAAAAGATTTACAAAGGTGATCCCAGAACTGAGAAGTTATATCTATCAGGAAAGATTGAACAGGCTGGGGTTCTTCCTCTGGAAAAGAGAAGGCTGGTTATGAAATGGTTTGTTTGATTGGGTAGATGTGGAGAAGATGGCTGAAAAATTCGGCTCTGTATTGCCTGTAGTTTCGTGCAATGGATGCCATTTTGGTACCTAAATGGTGTCTGTGCTGTGCACGCACACATCTGCTGTGGTCTGTGGCAGATATAATTTTACTGAGGGTGTTAGCACAGGCATTACAGGCGTGCAACAGAAGTATGCAGAATAGGCAGTTTGGGGCTTCATTCTGTATAACGCTGATTCAACTCCAGCACAACCATTTTCAATCTCGCCATTCCAACTAATGCCACCTTTTAAACACACAGAGCTGAACATGCGCTCAACAATAGGAAGGACTTTAATCTCCCCCCCACCTCACCAACACTATTTAAAGGAATCATCAGCTGCTTTCAGTTTAAATGCTGATTGACTTCTGCTGGCTCTGTCTGAGTTTGTAGAAATGCTATGAGTTTTCTAGTGCTATTTAAAGTTGATGATATTGCAAGTGGTAAAGGCCTTGGTCCTGATTTTAAGGGTTTTGGTCAAACCACTTGCTCCCAGTCGTGGATGCTGTAGTTGTCATCCCCCTGGCCTGCTACATGACAGGGAGATTGAGCAGAGACAACACAAAGGAGGACTAGCTGCCTGCAGGGGGAGAAAGAGAAGGGGACGTATGGCTTTTCGCAGGAGGCCTTATCCACCCAAGTCTTCAGAGACCATTTCTCTTACCTGAAACCTAAGCCAAGAGCAGTGTGTGCAACTTCTCTGTTTTATGAAGGAGGTGCTACCAGACTTCAAAAAGAGCGTGGAGTGTGGGGAGAGGCTTCACTTCAAAAAGAGCACGGAGTGCTGGGAGAGGCTTCAGTTCAAAAAGAGTGCCGAGTGCTGGGAGAGGCTTCAGTTCAAAAAGAATGTGGAGAGCTGGGAAAGGCTTCAGTTCAAAAAGAACGTGGAGAACTGGGAGAGGCTTCAGTTCAAAAAGAGCGTGGAGAGCTGGGAGAGGCTTCAGTTCAAAAAGAGCACGGAGTGCTGGGAGAGGCTTCAGTTCAAAAGTGCCGAGAACAGGGAGTGGCTTCAGTTCAAAAAGAGTGCCGAGTGCTGGGAAAGGCTTCAGTTCAAAAAGAACGTGGAGAACTGGGAGAGGCTTCAGTTCAAAAAGAGCGTGGAGAGCTGGGAGAGGCTTCAGTTCAAAAAGAGCGTGGAGAGCTGGGAGAGGCTTCAGTTCAAAAAGAACGTGGAGAGCTAGGAGAGGCTTCAGTTCAAAAAGAGCGTGGAGAGCTAGGAGAGGCTTCAGTTCAAAAAGAGCGTGGAGAGCTGGGAGAGGCTTCAGTTCAAAAAGAGCGTGGAGAGCTGGGAAAGGCTTCAGTTCAAAAAGAGCGTGGAGAGCTGGGAGAGGCTTCAGTTCAAAAAGAACGTGGAGAGCTGGGAGAGGCTTCAGTTCAAAAAGAGCGTGGAGAGCTAGGAGAGGCTTCAGTTCAAAAAGAGCGTGGAGAGCTAGGAGAGGCTTCAGTTCAAAAAGAGCGTGGAGAGCTGGGAGAGGCTTCAGTTCAAAAAGAGCGTGGAGAGCTGGGAGAGGCTTCAGTTCAAAAAGAGCGTGGAGAGCTGGGAGAGGCTTCAGTTCAAAAAGAGCGTGGAGAGCTGGGAGAGGCTTCAGTTCAAAAAGAGCGCGGAATGCTGGGAGAGGCTGTCCTGTATCCTATCGGATCCTCTATCCGATCCAGTTCAGTGGAACGAGCCTTTCAAAGAAAATCAAGAATGACATCACAGGCAAGCAGGTAGGTGATTGGTTGGGAAAGAAACTAGCTGTTTGGTAAGGTCTATTCCAATCCTAACGTTTAAAATAGTAAAGGAACTAGTGGTAAGCTAAATAAAAAATATAGAAAAGGAAAATAAAATAAATAATTGAATGAAATAATTAAGTAGTTAATTAAAACACATTAAGGATGGCAGGACAGGTGATGTGTCAAGGCTGCATCAGTGGGAGCTCCTGGATGCCAGTGTGATCCAGGACAAACACGTCTGCAATAAGTGCTTGCGGCTCGAAGAGCTTCGGCTCAGTCATTGAACTGGAGGCCGAGCTACAGACGCTGAGACACATCAGGGAGGGGGAAGGTTACCTGGACACTTTGTTCCAGAAGGCAGTCACACCCCTTAGGATAGGGTCTTCTGATATGGTCGGTGGTCAGGGACAGGAGTGTGTGGCCGCAGTCGAGGCAGGTAAGGGGACCCAGAGGGCAGGAATGCTGGAGCCTCAGCTTTTGCGATTGTCCAACAGTTGCTGGGTCAAAATCCTGGAACTCTCTTCCTAACAGTACTGTGGGTGTACCTACCCAACATGGACTGCAGCGGTTCAAGAAGACAGCTCACCTCCACCTTCTCAAGGGCAATTAGGGATGGGCAATAAATGCTGGCCTGGCCAGCGATGCCCACATCCCATGAATGAATAAAAAAAAACAGGTTTGAGGTTTTTTCAGCTTGTTTGAATGAGAGTGGGGGTTGCAGGGTGGATGAGCAACCTGACCATGGCACCATGGTACAGTAAGCCATTCAAGTGGAAGGAGAAAAAATGAATGTGGTGGTAGTAGGTACAGTATAGTTAGGGGAATTGACACTGCTCTCTGCAGCAAAAAGCGAGAGTCCAGAGGCTGTGTTGCTTCCCGCTGCACAGGGCTGGAGAGGAATTTACAGTGGGAGGGGAAGGATCCGGTCGTCGTGGTCCATGTAAGTATCAACGACTTAGGCAGGACAAGGAAAGAGGTTCTGCATAGTCAGTCTGAGGAATTAGGCACTAAATTAAGAAACAGAACCTCAAAAGTAATAATCTCTGGATTATTATCTGAGCCATGTGCAAATTGGCATAGAGCAAATAAGATTAGAGAAATTAATGCGTGGCTCAAAGACTGGTGTGGTAGAAGTGGGTTCCAGTTCGTGGAGCACTGGCAGCAGTACTGGGGAAAGTGGTGGCTGTACCGTTGGGACAGTCTACACTTAAACCATGCTGGGGCCGGTGTTCTAGAGAGCCGCATAACTAGGGAAGTGGAGAGGATTTTAAACTGAATAGTGGGGGCAAGGGATCAAATTTGGGAAGATATGGTAAATCAAGGAGTCGAGACAAGATAAGAGAGGAAGGTATTAATATGGGAAATGATAAACAGACAAATCTAAGAGTAAATTAACAGATAAGGCTAGAGGTTACAAAAATAATAAAAGGACAAAATTAAAAGCTCTGTATCTGAATGCACGTAGCATTCGAAACAAAACAGATGAACTGAGAGCACAAATAGAAATAAATAAGTATGATCTGATAGCCATTACAGAGACATGGCTGCAGGATGACATAGATTGGGACCTGAACATTGATGGTTACATAGCATTTAGGAAGGACAGGAAGCTAGGAAAAGGTGGAGGGGTGGCTCTGTTAATTAATGATGGTATTAGTGCAATAGAGATGGATGACCTAAGTTCAGGAAACCAGGATGTAGAAGCAGATTGGGTAGAGATGATAAATCATAAAGGCAAGAAGTCACTTATGGGAGTGGTCTACAGGCCACCTAACGTTAACCACGTTGTAGGACGGGGTACAAAGGATGAAATGATGGCAGCCTGTCAGAAAGGTACGGCGATAATCATGGGGGATTTTAACCTACATATAGACTCGAAAAATCAGATGGGCAGAGGTAGCCTAGATGAAGAGTCCATTAAATGTTTTCAGGATAATTTCTTGGAACAGTACATCCTGGAGCCAACCAGAGAGCAGGCTATACTAGACCTGGTATTGTGCAATGGGATAGGATTAATTAATGACCTCATAATTAAGGCGCCCCTAGATAGCAGCGATCATAATATGATTGAATTTTACATTCAGTTTGAGGGAGAGAAGAGTAGTATTTTAAACTTAAATAAGGGCAATTATGAAGGCATGAAAGCAGAGCTAGCTAAAATAAACTGGCAAATTAGGTTAAGAGATAGGTCAATAGAGATGCAGTGACAGACATTTAAGGGGATATTTCAGAATACACAGAATAGATACATTCCAATGAGAAAGAAAAATTCCAAAGGGGGGACCCGCCATCCGTGGTTAACTAAAACAGTTAAAGATAGTATCAAACTTAAAGAAAAAGCATATAATTGCGCAAAGATGGGTGGCAGGTCAGAAGATTGGACAGAATATAAAAAACAGAAAAGATTGACTAAAAATTGATAAGGAAGGTAAAATTAGAGTACGAGAGAAAGCTCGCTAGAAATATAAAGACAGATAGTAAAAGTTTCTATTGATATTTAAAAAAGAAAAGAGTTAACAAACTGAGCATTGATCCTATAGAAAGTGAGTCTGGGGAATTAATAATGGATAATAAGGAGATGGCAGATGAATTGAACAGATACTTTGCATTGGTCTTCACTATAGAGGATACAAGTAATATCCCAGAATTAGTTGTGTCAGGAAATTGAAGGGAGGGAGGAATTCAAGAAAATTACAATCACCAGGGAAGTGGTACTGAACAAATTGTTGGAACTGCGGGCTGACAAGTCCTCAGGATCTGATGGACTTCATCCTAGGGTCTATAAAGAAGTGGCTAGTGCGATAGTTGATGCGTTCATTTTAATTTTCCAAAATTCCCTAGATTCAGGGAAGGTTCTGCTAGACTAGAAAATAGCGAATGCAACTCCTTTATTCAAAAAGGGATGGAGACAGAAAGCAGGAAACTACAGGCCAGTTCGCTTAACATCTGTCTCAGGGAAAATGTTAGAGACTATTATTAAAGACGTTATAGCAGGGCACTTAGAAAAATTGAAGGTAATCAGGCAGATTCAACATGATTTTGTTAAAGGGAAATCATGTTTAACCAATTTATTGGAGTTCTTTGAGGGAGTTACATGTGCTGTGGATGAAGGGGAACCGGTGGATGTATTGCACTTAGATTTCCAGAGGGTATTTGATAAGGTGCCACGTCAAAGGTTATTGCAAAAATAAAAGCTCATGGTGCAGGGGGTAACATATTGGCATGGATAGAAGATGGGCGAGCTAACAGGAAACAGAGAGTAGGCATAAATGGGTCATTTTCTGGTTGGCAAGATGTAATGAGTGGTGTGTCATAGGGATGTGTGCTGGGGCCTCAACTTTTGACAATTTATATAAATGACTTAGATGAAGGGACGGAAGTTATGGTTGCTAAATTTGCTGATGACACAAAGATAGATAGGAAAGTAAGTTGTGAAGAGGACATAAGGAGGCTACAAAGGGATATGGACAGGTTAAGTAAGTGGGCAAAAATCTGATAGATGGAGTATTATGTGAGAAAATGCAAAGTTGTCCATTTTGGCAGGAAGAATAACAAAGAAGCATATTATCTAACTGGTGAGAGATTGCAGAGCTCTGAGATGCAGAGGGATCTGGGTATCCTACTGCATGAATCGCAAAAGGTTAGTATGCAGGTACAGCACGTAATTAGGAAAGCTAATAGAATGTAATTGTTTATTGCAAGTTGAATTGAATACAAAAGTAGGGAGGTTATGCTTCAGCTATACAAGGCATTGGTGAGACCACATCTGGAGTACTGTGTACAGTATCGGTCTCCTTATTTAAAGAAGGATGTAAATGCGTTGGAAGCAATTCAAAGAAGGTTTACTCGACTGATACCTGGAATGGGCGGGCTATCTTATGAGGAAAGATTGGACAGGCTAGGCTTGTATCCACTGGAATTTAGAAGAGTAAGAGGTGACTTGATTGAAACATATAAGATCCTGAGGGATCTTGGCAGGGTGGATGTGGAAAGGATGTTTCCCCTTGTGGGAGAATCTAGAACTAGGGGTCACTGTTTAAAAATAAGGGGTCACCCATTTAAGATAGAGATGAGGAGAAATTTTTTCTCACAGAGGGTCGTGAGTCTTTGGAATTCTCTTCCTCAGAAGGCGGTGGAAGCAGAGTCTTTGAATATGTTTAAGGCAAAGGTAGATAGATCCTTGATAAGCAAGAGATTGAAAGGTTATCGGGGATAGGTGGTAATGTGGAGAAATCAGTTTAGCCATGAAGTTATTGAATGGCGGAGCAGGGTCGAGGGACCGAGTGGCCTACTCCTGCTCCTAATTCGTGTGTTCGTATGGAAATCAGCCACCATTGCAGGCAGACATGCAGCCTCAGAGCAGGGCACGAGCGGCACTGCCAGTGGCTGTCCAAGTGACCAAGGCCATGAATTTCTTCACATCAAGATTCTTCCAGGCTGGAGCAGATGATATTTTCCACTGCTCTATAAGGGAGGTGATTGATGCTGTTTATGCCTCATTGTCTTCTCTCTGACCAGAGGGAGGCAGGTGGAATGTGCATATGGCTTCACTAGGATAGCGGGCTTCCTTATGGTGTATGGTGCAATGGTATAATTGACTGTGCACGCATGGTTTTGCAGGCACCACATATAAATGCAGAGATGTACTGCAACCACAACCACAAAGGGTTCCAATCCCTGAATGTGCAGTTGGTGTATGATCACGCTCAGCACATCAGGCAGGTGAATGGCTGGTAACCTGGCAGCAGGCATGATGCCTTTATTCTGTGCCAGTCTGCTGTTCCATCAGTATTTCAGCCACCACGTTAAACCAGAGAGTGGTAGCTAGTCAGCAAGGGCTATCTGCTGTACACTTAGCTCATGACTCCAGTGTGGAACACAACCACATGTGTGTAACACGTATATATTGAGTGCCATGCTGCCACAGGAAATATGATTGAACAACTATTCGGATGCTCAAGCAACGCTTTCACTTCTTGGACCACTTTGGAGGAGACCTGTAGAACTCACTGGAGCTTTTGTCATGATTCATCATGGTCTGTTGTATCTTGCACAACTTTGCCATTGTGAGGGCACAGCCCTTGCCATCAGGTAGACAGTGACTAGATGAGGAGGAGGAGAAGGAGGAAAACAACACATCCCCTTTCTGGTTGGGCTGTCCGTGATCGCCTCATCTGACAATGGTACCATTGAACACAACCCCAATTCCCCAATTCTACAACAGCCCCACCTGTTACCTTTCCCCTGTCACTGCCCATCACAGCATCCTCTTGGCCACAATGCTGAAATAAAAGCCACCACAAAACAACCATTCCAAACCAACTTTATCAAAAAAACCCATCTAATATTACAGCCTTGTGCATTTCTTTAATGCCTTTGCCTGGTCTGGTGCACCAATGTAATGCTACCCCAATGGCTACAGCTTAGCTGGTAGAAGAGTGCTGAATTTCAGTGGGGAAAACTGCATATGGCCTTGCCGGGTGCCCTTAAGCACTTCTGGGCGGCACAGTGGCGCAGTGGTTAGCACCGCAGTCTCACAGCTCCAGGGACCCGGGTTCGATTCCAGGTACTGCCTGTGTGGAGTTTGCAAGTTCTCCCTGTGTCTGCGTAGGTTTTCTCCGGGTGCTCCGGTTTCCTCCCACAAGCCAAAAGACTTGCAGGTTGATAGGTAAATTGGCCATTATAAATTGTCACTAGCGTAGGTAGGTGGTAGGGAAATATAGGGACAGGTGGGGATGTTTGGTAGGAATATGGGATTAGTGTAGGATTAGTATAAATGGGTGGTTGATGTTCAGCACAGACTCGGTGGGCCGAAGGGCCTGTTTCAGTGCTGTATCCATAATCTAATCTAATCTAAGGCTGTCTTCGGACTGCACCACCTTGACATGGGCAGCAGTCTGGGCTGGCTAGCTGACAGGTAACAGCAGGGGCACTGGTGGAGTGACAGTGGTGAAAGGACAAATGCTGTCACCCTGAAAGAGGACAGCAGATTCATGCTCCACGGAGCCTCCGCCACTCTTCATGGGCAGTGCCTCAGAAGTCTAGTAATCTGTTGGAGGATAGATTGCTGGTCCACTGTGAGACCCTACAAGCCCCTTTGAGCATTGGTATCCACAGCCATAATAGCTGCAGTCTAAGACTTTGTGGCAGCAATCTGAGATTGTATGACCTCAGTCTAAGCTTCTACTGCAGAACTCAGACATTGGGTGGCTACTTCTTGAACTGCAATGGAAGCTAACGCATCAACATGAAGATGCTGCATCATGGTTCGTTCAGCAAGTGTTCTCATAGAGTTGGCCACCACTTCCACACTGGAAAGGATGGGCTTTGTGCCAAGTTCATGCCAGACTCCTCCCTGTTCTTGGCAGTGACAGCGGGCTGTCTTGCAGATCTGCCAATGCACCAAGCATTGTGCCTACCCATCAGCCTTTTCTTGTATGCTACCCCACTGAAGTCCTCATCTGAGTCCTCAGGAGCAGAATCATGCGTAATCTCACCTTCCGGGGAGCTGGCACCTATGTGAACCATTCCTCCTGCTCTGGCTGCATGATGGCTCACCATTTGCAGATACCACTTCTATGCTACCCTCTAACCTACGCATAGTGCCAGTATCTGAGCTGGTGGCTGTGAGTGTGGGATTGAGTGATAGTGTTTCATTGTCACCATCTTGCTCCTTTTGGACTCTATGATCCCATGCAACTGTCTAGCCAGGTGGCAGTTCTTGGGTACTTGAAAGGAGATAGGCACATGGGTAAGGTTGCAGTGAGGGAAGAGGGAGAAAGCAAGAGGTACATGCTTACATAATCTGCAGTTTGTAAATCAGAAGAGATACTGGAATGAGGGGGAAATGGAGTGTCGATTGGATCATTAGATGACGTACCATCACCTTCAGTTGTTTCAGCCCTGCTGGTGGTCATAACTGCTCCAATGATAGTTAGCACCATCTCTTCCATCAGGATGAGGACATTCATCCATGTCTATACCCTGTTGGTTAGGTGCTGCTGCCTGTGGTTGTGCACAACCTTGTCCTGAAAGAGAGAGGGAAGTGTGTCAGTGAATGTGGTGCAATATGTTTGGGTGATGTGGCTGTCATAGTTGAATAGCTGGCAATGCGTGCAAGCTGCGAGATGTGGATGTGGGGCTTGCAGCAGTGCTATATTTGTGAAGGTGAGATGAAGCTGTGAATGTGAAGTATGAGTTGTGGTTGATAAAAAATATTGGTAGGTGAGTGAAGTGGGGGAGGGGGGTGCGTGGTTGGTGATGTCAATGGAGCAGTGTGTGAGGCTAGCGGTTCATTTGTAAGGGTATGGCATTTGAAGATGCATTCATTGACCTTGACCATTCATAAGTTCATAGGACTTCTTTTGACGCTGCATCCAGGTCCTTGGGGCTAGACTCCTGACATTGACCAAGATGGCTATCTGCTGCCACTGCCTTCTCTGTTTGTCTGGAGGGCTTCCAAGCCCCCTGTGAGTAGAGGATTCAGTCCTCATAACTACCTCATGCACCACGGCCTCCAGTGCTACACAAAAGAGCATGCTGTGTGTCCTTTTGTGCCATATTCACTCTTCTTACAGATTAAATATTCTTCCCCAGTCACTTCCAGCACCTGCAGGCTGACTTTAAGTAATGCAGGTCACCTTTAAAGTGGTGCTAACTTTGCATGACCTTGGGCCCCCTGGTAAGGTGTGCAGCCACTCAGCAGCAGATTTAACACCGCGCTGCACACTACTATCATTTGAATTAGCAGGCAGCACAAAGTTTGAGTCCTACCTGTAGCGCAACAAATGGGCATGGGTTAATCACGCATCGTAATCCCTGCACCCGTTTTTGGGGTTTATCCAATTTTTTCCTAGGGACCATAAATATAAGGTAGTTGCTTATAAATCCGATAGGGAATTCTGAAGAAGTTGGTTTATTCAAACAATGTGGAAGGAGTAGTTGAGACGAATAGTATAAATGCATTAAGTGTAAGCTAGATAAACACATTATTAGACAAAAGAATATAAGATTCTGCTGATAGGGTTAGATGAAGAGGGATGGGAGGATGCTCATGTGAAGCATAAACACCACCATGGACCAGTTGAGCCAAATGGTCTATTTCTGTGCTGTACATTTTTGGTATTTCTATATATCCATTCTAGCTAATTATGGGGAAGAATTGTTTTGCTTGTTATATAGTGCTAAAGGCCTGCTACCCGACCCAGACCCGACGACACATGTCGGGTTCGGGTCGGGTCGCTCTCCCGGGTCCGGCTTTTGGGCTCGGGTCATGTCAGGCTGGACACACACAGTACTCCACAGATTCTGAGTCTGTGCAGTGAGCGAGTGAGTGTCTCTATGACGTCATCGCGCTCATGCTGCAGCAGTGCAGCTTCCTTCCATTCCATCCATCCAAACGTGGTAAGTACAGTGCATGCACAATGGTCGGGTTGGGCGCGGGTCGGATCAGGCGCAGGAACAAATGGAAGGGCTCGGGCCAAGTTGGGCTCGAATCTGATTGGTTCTGTCGGGTTCGGGTTGGTTTTTTTTTTCCAGACCCGAGCAGGCTTTTATATAGTGCTGCCGTACTGAACAGTCAAACCAAACATATTTCTAATGTCAGCAATTCTTCCGTTAAGAGACTTTACTATGTTTTTGTTATGAGGAAATCCCAAGTGGTAAAGAAACTGTAACAAAATATAGGAATGATGCAGTGCAAATAAACACAAAGATATTGTGCTGTGAGTATACAGAGAAATATGCTGTGTAGAAACGTGAGGATTTTGCTGTAGAGTACTTTTGTAATTAACATTTGTATTGAACTGAATAACTGCTATACAGCATATATATTTTAGTGAATTTTGTGCTGGATGTTAATGCCAGGACACATTAGCTATCAGGCACCCAATATTAGGATGAAGCACTTCCATGTCACAGATAGGATGTTTACATATAATTCTGGTCTAATGCCAACCTCAGAAGACTACTCTTTACTATATCAGTGTAATATTTCTCCATTCTTAGTCATAGTCATAGAGAGATACAGCACTGAAATAGTGCTGAAACCATCACTCACCCATTTATACTAATTCTACATTAACCCCATATTCCCTATCACATCCCCACCATTCTCCTACCACCTACCTACACTAGGGGCAATTTACAATGGCCAATTTACCTATCAACCTGCAAGTCTTTGGCTGTGGGAGGAAACCAGAGCACCCAGTGGATACCCACATGGTCACAGGGAGAACTTGCAAACTCCGCACAGGCAGTACCCAGAACCGAACCCGGGTCCCTGGAGCTGTGAGACTACGGTGCTAACCACTGCACCAATGTGCTGCCCCATTCTGAGATACTGTAGCATCTCTGAGTGAGATTTCTAATTTAGTGGTAATTAATGCAAGTTAGGGGCAGTTTTATGCCTCAGACATTTCACATAATACAATTACTGCTGGCAGATATAGGAGATGTTCATCTGATCAGACTGGGTGTCATTTAAACTCAGGTCCCAGAGGTGAACTAAGTTTACTGTAAATATTGATTTTTATCATATACCCTGCTCCTGATCTTGATTCTCACAACTCTCCTGCTTTCTAATTTTGCTGGTGATGATCCCACTCTGATTCTGGTTTGGATAATATTCCCACTGCTCCTGCTCCCATAGGTTGGGGGTCTCAGACTCCCCTCTCTCTGCTGGTGGCTGGATTTTGCTCGGTGTCTCTATTCCCTATTTTGTTGCTGGTTGTTCCAGGTCTCTGCACTGGTCTGTTGTTCTGACCTGCTGCTTTCTTCTTCCCATCAGTTATATCAATAAATTTATACTTCGACTGCCTCTCTTTAAACTTGTGCTGTTTATATTCTAAAAATTGATGCTGTTGTATTTTGGAAGTGTGAGTTGTGAGGAGGATGCAAAGATGCTTCAAGGAGATTTGGAGAGGCTAAGCGAGTGGGCAAAAATTTGGCAGATGGAATACAATGTGGCGAAATGTGAGGTTATTCACTTTGGTAGGTGCAACGGAAATACAGAGTATTTCTTAAATGAGAAGTGTTGAATTTCAAAGGGACTTGGGTGTCCTTGTCATGAGTCACTGAAAACTCCCGTGCAGGTTCAACAAGCTTAGTTTTAGTTTTAGTTTTTAGTTTTAGAAATACAGCACTGAAACAGGCCCTTCGGCCCACCGAGTCTGTGCCGACCATCAACAACCCATTTATACTAATCCTACACTAATTCCATATTTCTACCACATCCCCACCTGTCCCTATATTTCCCTACCACCTACCTATACTAAGGGCAATTGCTAATGGCCAATTTACCTATCAACCTGCAAGTCTTTGGCTTGTGGGAGGAAACCAGAGCACCCGGAGGAAACCCACGCAGACACAGGGAGAACTTGCAAACTCCACACAGGCAGTACCCAGAATTGAACCCGGGTCACTGGAGCTGTGAGGCTGCGGTGCTAACCACTGCGCCACTGTGCCGCAAATGGTATGTCAGCCTGCATTACAAGATGATTTGAAGAGAGGAGTAAAGAAGTCTTACTGCAATTATATAGAGCCTTGGTGAGACCACACCTGGAGTATTGTGTGTAGTTTTGGTCTCCTTAACTAAGGAAAGATATACTTGCCATAGAGGGAGTGCAACAAAGGTTCACCAAACTAATTCCTGGGATGGAGTGATTCTCCTATGAGGAAAGATTAAATAGTCTAGGCCTTTATTCTCTGGAGTTTAGAAGAATGAGAGGTGATCTCATTCAAACATACAAAATTCTTACAGGATTCAACAGGGTTGATGCAGGAAGGATGTTTCCCCTGGCTGGGGAGTCCAGAACCAGAGGGCACAGTCTCAGAATAAGATGTAGGCCATTTAGGACTGAAACGAGATGGAATTTCTTCATTCAGAGGGTGGTGAATCTTTGGAATTCTCTGCCCCAAGGGGCTGTAGAGGCCCATTCGTTCACTATGTTCAAGACTGAGATCGATAGAGCTCCACATATTAACAACATCAAGGGTTATGAGGACAGTGCAGGAAAATGGTGTTGAAGTAGAAGATCAGCCATGATCTCACTGAATGGCGGAGCGGGCTCGAAGGGCTGAATAGCCTACTCCTGCTCCTATTTCTTATGTTCTTAACCTGGGATCCATTATCTGGATTTCTTTGTTTCGTTTTTATGTGAGATTAATAAGATTATATTTGAAATAATAAGGGTACAGACAGCTTGACTCTTGTGTTAATAAATATTTTGTGATTCTGGAGAAATTCATCCATATGCATTACAAATAACTAACTTTATTCCTCTACTTTGTAACATTTTGTAACAGAAATCAGCTGTAATAAATTTGCTGCAATTTTCTTCCACTGTGTTGGTCACAGTAAATTGGAGGCGATGCTGTTTTATAACAGTAGATTATAATGTAATGTACACATATTATCAAGGCCATGATGATTGAATAAATTATATCTTGTTTTTATTACATAATATTTTGGAAATGCTACTGGTGTTTTGGATAAAATTCCACAATTGGTCTGTTTCTCTAACATCCTCCTTGCTGGTCACCCATCCTCTAATTATATAGGGCCTATTAGGGACCATAAGGGTAACCTATGTGTGGAGGCAGAGGACGTGGGTATGGTTCTTAACAAATACTTTGTGTCTGTTTTCACATTTTGTGGTATGCCTGGCGCTGCTCCTGACATGCTCTCCTGCACTCTTCACTGAACCAGGTTCATCCCCTGGTTTGATGGTAATGGGATATGCCGGGCCATGAGGTTACAGATTGTGGTTGAGTACAATTCTGCTGCTGCTGATGGCGTTGCTAGACCTGTTCAAAATCTATCCCATTTAGCACGGTAATAGTGCCACACAACACAATGGAGGGTATCTTTAATGTGAAAACAGGACGTTGTCTCCACAAGAACTGTGCAGTGGTGACTCCTACCAATACTGTCATGGACGGAGACATCTGCCACAGACAGATTGGTGAGGATGAGGTCAAGTATATTTTTCCCTCTTGTTGGTTCCCTCACCACCCACCGCAGACCCAGTCTAGCAGCTATGTCCTTTAGGACTGAGCCAACAATGGTGCTACCGAGCCACTCTTGGTGATGGACATTGAATTCCCCACCCAGAGTACATTCTGCACACTTGCCACCTTCAGTGCTTCCTCCAAGTGCTGTTCAACATGGAGGAGTACTGATTCATCAGCTGAGGATGGGGGGGGGGGTGGTGGTGGGGATGGTTAGGTGGTAATCAGCAGAAGGTTTCCTTGCCCATGTTTGATCTGATACCATGAGACTTCATGGGGTCCAGTGTCAATGTTGAGGACTTCCAGGACAACTCCCTCCTGACTGTATACCACTGTGCTGTCACCTCTGCCCTGCCAGTGAGACAAGACATACCCAGGGATGGTGGTGTCTGGTCATGATCAGAAAGATATGATTCCATGAGTATGACTGTGTCAGGCTGCTGCTTGACTAGTCTGTGGGACAGCTCTCCCAACTTTGTCACAATCTCCCCAGTGTTAGTAAGGAGGACTTTGCAGGGCTGATAAGGCTGGGTTTGGTGTTGTCATTTCCGATGCCTAGGTCAATGGCAGGTGGTGTGTCTGGTTTCATTCCTTATTGTAGCAGTTTGATACAACTGAGTGGCTTGCTAGGCCATTTCAGAGGGCATTTAAGAGTCAACCACATTGCTGTGGGTCTGGAGTCACATGTAGGCCAGACCAGGTAAGGACAGCAGATATCCTTCCCTAAAGGAGATTAGTGAACTAGATGGGTTTTTACAACAATCATTTCATGGCCATCATTCGACTAGCTTTTAACCCAGATTTATTAATTTAATTTATTCCTTCCCTGGTGGGATTCGAACCCATAGCCTGGGTTACTCAGCCAGTGACAATACCACTACGCCACCCACCTCCACCCAGGCAATTAGCGGGATGTGCAACAAATGCTGGCCTTGCCAACGATGTGCACATCCCATGAACGAATATAAATAAGATTGATACATATTAATGCATGAATATGGTGATGAACTCTCTCCTCTCCCTGATTGGCATCCAGCAGCTGTGAGGCCTGAGTTTTGCATCCAGTGCCTTTTTCTGCAAGCTCATTGGCCTCTGCGAAGAGAATGAGGCATCGGTACCCACGGCCGCAGGTGGGGCCATAATCACACCAGATGTCAGGTCGGATTTTTAAAAAAGTTTTTCATAAAGCTTTCTCGGATGCAGTATTGCAGTTTTTGTAAAGAGCTCTGACCTGTTAGGAATTAAATAAGCCACCAATGAGGTTTATAAATCCATATTGTCAATCTATATTGGTTTATGTTTGAAAAACTAGCAACTCATGATTTTTTACCTAATCTCTTGATTTTGTCTCAATCTAACAGGATTGATTGTTCATCCATTATTGTATGAAATACTTAGAAACTCCTAAGTAGTCATTTTCATTTTGAATGCCGATCGTTAATTTGCAAACTACGATGGCTGTGACCTGTGAACATGAGTACAGTTTATCATAAACTTGAATCTCCATTGGCACTGCACATGCTATGTCATGGATGTGCTGCTTTATGGGGATAGGAATATATTGTGTAAAAGGACAATTGTCTCAACTTCCTATTGGGAGGGGGGTGGGAGTAGGGTGGGGGGAAGGGAAGGCATCTCCGGGGGGATTTCTGCCCACCTGGAGAAGCCCCAATGAATCAAGTCATATCTTCAACCCATATTTGCACGTGGCAGGCAGCCTCCTGATTTCTGCCAGAGAGTTCTGCCAGATAGTCTTAGAGTCTTGCGGGGGTGGGCCTTGTTGCTCCTGCTGCAGTATGAGCAAGAGGCAGCCTCCAAACTCCACTATGCATGCATGCCCATACTATAAGAGCGCTTGCACAGGCCCTGTTCCAAAGAACTCTCCATGCCCCATCCATTGACTTACAACTTTGGACTCCGGGGCCTGAGAGATGGCTCCAGTTCAATCGAGATAAACAGCAGAGGCCATATTTCCCCTATTTTAATTTAATTTGTTTGTGCCTGTGCATGTATTGACAGGTACATTTTAGATTTTGCGGTCTGCCCCCCCCCCCATTGGGAAATGGTAAGGATGCGAAAGAGTCCATCTCCGTGCATCTTCCTGCCCTGACCGCTTCCCATCTGTTGGGGTGGATGGGTAATCTAGACCAGTGTGTTGTACTTCGGCTAAACTTTATGTATGTGTCCCCTTTTCAGGATATAAAATCTAATAAATGTTAAACAAACACTGATTGCTGTCCAATCAGGAACGTACAATCCTGGCTTTGTTTTTGGACAGGTCAAGAGGTGCAGATGTTGTGATTTCAATGGCCTGAAATTCGCTGCGATAGCAATATTAGTGACAAATGTTATAAATTGAACCGTTGTAATCCCATCCTGTGGGGCAAATTGCCTCTTTAGAATATGCCGCAAGGAGAATAACGGCGAGTTGAAAACAAGGAAGCCAACATCCTTAGGTGCCGGTGCCTGAAACAGAACAGGTTATTTAACACTTCAATACTTTAATACTTGTGCAGGTTTCCCAGTTTTATGTGTTCGCATTTTTAACCTTGTGTCTGAGTTTGCAATTAAATCTCATTGCTTATAATCAGCCCGGCGCGAAAACGGGGGCCGCTCATTATTATTGCACATTTAAAAAATAATTCTTGAGATGTGTACAATCTGTCTTCCATTTCCTTTACCCGCTTTCCTTCGCTTTTCTTTTTAAAACTATTATTGGCCTATAGTTGGTTGATATCGGGAACGGACTGAATGTCATTGCTGCCGACGCAAAGTGGGAATCAACTGCTGGGGATATGTGGCTGACCCAGGATTTTGTGAAGCTGACACAAAATGTTCGTTTCAAAACTTCAGTCATCAAATAAATGTTTCTTAAAAGGAAGCTACATCAAACTTAATGCCAGTAGATCGGAGTCACGTAGGATTAGCCGTTGTATCAAGTACACCATGCTGCTGTGGTGTCCTCTGGACTGAGGTTTGACCGACACGACAGTCGCTTGTAATTGCGAACAAAAACACATTCACCCCAAATAAATTCGTACTTTTGAAAAGGGTGAAAGTGGAAATGACTGACTTTTGAGCCAAAAATAATCGATTGATAATCTGATTTGAGCATTTTGCTGCATTTCCTGATTGTGTTGCTTCCTCATCTGTTTCTAAATCCTGAGGAACGGTAGTAACACATGATACTTGCCCTGTAATATCCTGGAGATGCTACAAATCATGAATGAAGTATGGAATTCTCAGCCCCCAGCACCATTCTGTAATGGTCTAAGTAGGAGGGGTGAGAAAAGTTGCATTATTTCAGCGAATGCATGAGCGCTTTTAATTTTGACAGGGCCGGAACTATGGGACATCTAACGGATTCTGCTGTTAGGTTTTTGCATGGCAAGTTGATAACATCACAGTGAAGGAGACAGGGCATCTGGGACCTAAGTGAACAGGGCAAGCAACTGCAACTGTGTATCTCTTTAACCAATCAGATTAAAGGATTGTTAACAGCACAAGGACTGAGAAGGAAGTGTACATTAGAGTGGTTGAACTCAATGTCAAGTCAAGAAAGAGAAATAAAGAGGCAAGGAAATATTGGATTAAGAGATAGAGAAAAAAAGTCCGAGAGGAAAAGTTTTTTTAAATTTTACCTTTTTAAAATCTCCAATAACAATTAAAACCTGAAGAAATGAGATGGCGCACTTGTAATAGTTATTAATTTTCAGTCCCACAGAGGTTAATTGGCAGTAATTAACACTTATCATGTCATTAAAGGCTACTTATACTTGAAATAACAAAATGTAATTTCCTTTGGTAAGTTTATTTCATATCTTCCATGCAAATACAGCAACTTCACACCATTCAATGCATTTCCATGGTAAGACAGACAGCAAGATGCTCTTTTCATTAAGCTAATGTTGGAGTGGTGCAACTTGGACAGAAAAATATCCAACAATAAGTGCGAGATGTTCATGAACTTTTTTGTCACCAAGACTGAGATGATTCAATCAGCTGCCTCTGCTGCTTCCCTCCTCTCGCTAGCTCACTGGGCCGAACGTTCTCTAAAGCTACCCCCCCCCCCCCCCCCCGCTCTAGTTCTGAATGCGTATCTTTCTTAAGTTTTTCTCCTATCTCCCCATATAACATCTCTAAGCTCATCTTGTCCACGAGACCCACCTCCTGCTCCTGCAATCCTATTCCCACTAAACTGCTGGCTACCCTACTTCCCTTCCTGGTCCCCATGTTAGCTGATATTGATAACAGTTCTCTCCTCAGGTACTGTCCTTCTCTCCTTTAAACCTGCCATCATTACCCCTTTTCTCAAAACAATAACCCTTGACTCTATCATCTTTGCAAACTTCCGCCTCATCTCCAACCTCTTTCCTCTCCAAAGTCCTTGAATGTGCTGTCACCTCCC
Organism: Heterodontus francisci; assembly: GCF_036365525.1. NCBI lineage: Eukaryota > Metazoa > Chordata > Chondrichthyes > Heterodontiformes > Heterodontidae > Heterodontus > Heterodontus francisci. The sequence continues at coordinate 74,429,246 of NC_090387.1, forward strand.
AAATCCATGCGCATCTTTCCCGGAACTCTGTGTTTTAATCCTTCCAATCAGGTTTCTGCCACTGCCACAGTACTGAAACAGCTCTTATCAAAGTCACAAATGACATCCTATGTGACTGTAACTCTGGTAACTGTGGTACTCTTCATCCTTCTCGATCTGTCTGCAGTCTTTGACACAGTTGACCACACCATCCCCCTCCAATGCCTTTCCACTGTCGTCCAGTTGGGGGGCATTGCATTCGCCTGGTTCCAATCTTATCCATCGAATCGTAGCCAGAGAATCACCTGCAATAGCTTCTCTTTCCACTCTTGCATTGTTACCTCTGGTGTTCCCAAAGGATCTATCCTTGGTCCCCTCCTATTTCTCATCTATATTCTGCCATTCGGTGACATCAGCTCATCTGCTGCTGAAACCCTCATCCATGCCTTTTTTACCTCCAGATTTGACTATTCCAATGCACTGCTGGCCGTCATCCTTTTTACCCTTCTTAAACTTAAGGTCATCCAAAACTCTGCTGGCCGTGTCCTTACTTGTATCAAGTCCCATTCATCCATCACCCTTGTGCATGCTGACCTACATTGGCTCCTGATCAAACAGGACCTCGATTTATAAATTCTTATTTTTGTTTTCATATCCGTCCATTGCCTTGCCCCTCTCTATCTCTGTAATCTCCTCCAAACCCACAATCCTTGAGATATCTAATTTTAATTCTAATTCTGTTTTCTTAAGTATTGCAATTTTAATTTCTGCACCATTGGTGGAAGTGCCTTCAGCTTGTGAAGGCAAAAATATTTGGAATTCCCTCTCCATCTCTCTTTTCCTTTAAGATGCTCCTTAAAGCCTATCTCTTAGACCATCTACCTTAATATTGGCTGATGTGGCTCAGTGTCAAATCTTACTTTGTAAAGCTCCTGTGAAACGCCTTGGGACTTTTATTACATTTATGTCGGATTACATAGGATATACGGCACAGATACAGGCCATTTGGCCCAACCAGTCCATGCTGGTGTTTACTGCCTCCTCATCTTTCCTCATGAGGCACATTAATTTTGTCATGAGCATTGATTTTAAACTGTTACTGGAGTGAGGGGAGGATTTGTTGAACAGATCAGCCATGGCTGGAAAAGACGAGGTTTGGAAGGACAAAGCAGCCATTCCCTGACATTCAACCCACAGTGGACTTTTGATCACCAGACATTGAAGGTGGGGGAGCTCGCATTCCAGGTTGAGTGCTAAGATGGGCGAATACACAAACAGACCTGTTCAAACCAGCTAGTCACATGACTAATCTGCTGGGCAACCTGAATTTTTTGAATTTGTACAAATAGTTTGGGCAGAAGGCAGAATTCTCCTGGACGGAGAAGATCTCTTCTGGCTGGCTCACCACAGCCTCGCCTGTCTGCCTGCTCTCATCTCTTTCTCACAAGCCTCTGAATCCACTGAAGACACATGAACTCGAAGAGAGAAAAGTTTCCAACAGCGAACAAGGTTTAAGAAGATTACTGGGCCCCAATGAAAAGCAAGATCTACCTACAATTAAGGACTCTACAGTGAGCTCAAAGAACTTTAACAAAAACTCTTCAGATTGTTTTTTCTGTTTTCTTTCAGTCTCTATTTGCATGTGTGTATCACGTATGCATGTTAGTGTGGGTGCGTCGTGTATCTGTAGGCATCAACCGAATTAGAGTTTAAGTTTAATAAATTTCAACTTTTCTTCTTTAAACATAAGAAAGCCTATTTGTGCTGGTTTCTTTGCCTTATAATTAGAAAGCAGTGAACAAGGATTCACCAAGGGGGAGCTATAAACACAGTGTGTTAAAATTTAAACCCTGTTACGGTAAGACCAGGTGAAGGCTGAAAGGGAACCCTAGACTTCTTTCTCACCTGATCATAGTCATAGAATTAAATAGAACAGAAACAGGTCCTCTGCCCACCATATCCGCGCTGGCCATCAAGCACATTTTCCAGCACTTGGCCCGTAGCCTTGTACGCTATGCCGTTTCAAGTGCTCATCTAAATACTTGTTAAATGTTATGACGATTCCTGCCTCTACCGCCCCTTCAAACAGTGTGTTCCAGATTCTAACCACCCTCTGGGTGAAATTTTTTTTTTACCTAACCTTAAATCTATGCCCCCTGGTTATTGACACCTTCACTAAAGGAAACAATTTCTTCCTATTTGCCCTATCTATGCCTCTCATAATTTTGTATAGCTCAATCAGGTCCCCCCCTCAGCCTTCTGTGCTCTAAGAAAAACAATCCTAGCCTATCCAGTCTCTCTTCATAGCGGAAATGCCCCAGGTCGTAACAATACTATTTGCTTTAACCATACGGACATACAAATTAGGAGCAGGAGTACACCACTTGGCCCCTCGAGTCTGCTCCACCAATCAGGCTGACCTGATTGTAACCTCAACTCCACATTTCCGCCTTTCCCAATAACCTTTCATCCCCCTTGCTTACCAAGAATCTATCTACCTCTGCCTTAAAAGTATTCAAAGTCTCTGTTTCCACCGCCTTTTGAGGAAGAGAATTCCAAAGACTCACAACCCTCTGAGAGAAAAAAATTCTCCTTGCCTGTCTCTTAAATGGGCGACTCATTATTTTTAAACAGTGACCCCTGGTTCTAGATTCTCCCACAAGAGGAAACGTCCTTTCCACATCCACCCTGTCAAGACCCCTCAGAATCTTACATGTTTCAATCAAGTTGCCTCTTACCCTTCTAAACTCCAGTGTACACAAGCCTAGCCTGTCCAACCTTTCCTCAGCAGACAACCCCATTAGTATTTATGTAGTATACTTCTCTGAACTGCTTCCAAT